>NC_042617.1:262942056-263251420 GCF_901001135.1 Rhinatrema bivittatum | reverse complement strand
CAGGGGCTGTTTTTAAGACACTGACCTCAGAATGCACCATTTCAGAGAGAGGACCCCTGGGTCTGACCTGGATCGGCTTCACGCTGTCCGTTTGGGAGTCGCAGAAGAAGAGTCTAACCTGAGCCCCAAAGACAGGCAGATTCTGCCTAGGAAAAAAATCAAGGCTTGATGTGAAAGGGAAGAAAGGGGGGATGTCTGCAGCTGCCCCCCCCCCCCCCTCTCCAACTATCCGGTCCTGCTCTGTGGAAAAGTTGGCAACTCTACGAAAAACCTGTGCTAAAATGTGAGTAAATAGCCACAATAGGTTTAGCACACCTTATTGCATCGGCCTCACAGATTGTCGTTGGGAGTGAGGGGGGAGAGGAGGGCTATTTGATTACAAATACTTGACAGATTGTTGCTTTCCAAAAACTAAACGGAAGGTACAGTGGGGAGAAATGGCTACTAGAAAAGTAGTGAGATTTGTTGAACTGATTAGATTTAGTGTGTATGTGTTGGAGGTAGGGAAGTGTGGAAAGTGTTTTGCTTTACAGGCTGGATGAGATGAGAACCTCCTTGTATGCAGCAGCTTTGGCACTGCTACACAATTCTGTACATAAGAACATAAGAAATTGCCATGCTGGGTCAGACCAAGGGTCCATCAAGCCCAGCATCCTGTTTCCATCAGAGGCCAAACAAGGCCACAAGAATCTGGCAAGTACCCAAACACTAAGAAGATCCCATGCTACTGATGCCAGTAATAGCAGAGGCCATTCCCTAAATCATCTTGATTAATAAGTTAATGGATGTCTCCTTCAAGAGCTTATCCAAACCTTTTTTTAAACCTAACTCATTAACTGCACCAACCACATCCTCTGGCAACAAATTCCAAAGCTTAATTGTGCATTGAGTGAAAAAGAATTTTCTCCGATTAGTCTTAAATGTGCTACTTGCTAACTTCATGGAGTGCCCCCTAGTCCTTCTATTAACCGAAAGTGTATATAACTGATTTACATCTACTCGTTCAAGACCTCTCATGATTTTAAAGACCTCTGTTATATCCCCCCTAAGCCGTCTCTTCTCCAAGCTGAAGAGCCCTAACCTATTCAGCCTTTCCTCATAGGGGAGCTGTTCCATCCCCTTCATCATTTTGGTTGCCCTTCTCCGTACCTTCTCCATCACCACTATATCTTTGTAGACATGAACTTTCTCACTTTGAGCCCCAAGGGCCACCCCAGTGGCATGGAATGTGCAGTAGCCAGCTGCCTGGTAGGAGTGGAGGCTGGCTTTAGGTGGCACTTGAGACAATTTAAAATTCCATCAGTGCTGGCACATGGAACACTACTGGTCTGTGTGCATTGGTTCTTGCCATCTGAGCTCCAAACAGGATTGATTCATCTTGCTGGACACATCTATTTTTTTTTTTTTTAATTTCTTTACAGGGAAACAGAACTAAAGGAAACATTCAGATCTTCGATACAGTGCATCCACTGATCTCGGATACTCTCATATGTGAAAACCCAGCCCCCCTACTCTAGAATTCACAGGAACATTTTTTTTTCTATAATTTAGTAAAATGTTTGTCAAATCTGCTCGACAATCCTTTTTATGGTAAGAACATTTTCAATACTTAAACCCTCTATGATCTGTGCCATATAACCATTTCCCATGATGGACTGATGAACAGAGGTGGTTACCCTTCTGGTCTCATGTTGGATGAGGTGCTTTTTTTTCTTTTTTTTTTTTTTATGTGCACCCTTTGCACTATTGCCTTCTCTCTGGGGTGTGTCTTTCTTCCCAGCTTGGGTGTGCTGACTTTGCCTGGCCAGTCCCATACATCTGAGGATCTGAACCCAGATTTCTTGCGCTGTGGCCTAAGTCAGTCGGTGTTTTGTTCTTATAATTCTGTTTCTACATGAGAACATTAATTTCCATACATTCTAAGGCCCTAGATAACCAGCCATAGAAAAATAGTAAAAAGTCCTTCCATTTAGCAAGTAAAGCTCTGTCCATCTAATAAAATGCTCTGCACAAGTTCAATTTTAATGTGAGTCTGAGGCTATGTAGGGCAGAAAACCCCCTAATATCTTGGGTGAAGCTTCAGAGTTGAATGCTAGTAATTACTTTACTTTTCTTAGGGTATATAAATACTGTACTTCAGTTTTTACTTATCCTCTCCTGGAGGTACACACCTATGCAATTGTTTTTTCAGTATTTCGATAGTCAATATGCATGAGAGATCATTGAGTATGTTGGAGCCCAGGTTATGCAAATTTGTTTCATATATACATGAGTGTGTGTGTAAACATATAAGTAAAAAATGAGGATAATTAAATACCCAAGCAAAATAGCAAAAGCGAGAGATAGTAAGGAAAACTTTTTTCCCTGTCTCCTAGAACGTTTTTTGACTGATTACAGTTGTTCTAAACATATTTCCACCTCTGTAATAAGTCTCTCTGTTGATTTTGGGTGTCTGGCGTTTTTAATTGTAAAAGGACAGGTAGCTGCCCCCTCCCCACATAAGAAATTGCTATGCTGACCTTTTGCCCTCCATGAATTGTTCTGGTTAATCCCATTATCCATAGCAACTGGAGGTTGAAAGAGAAGTGAGTGCAGGGCATTGCTATAATTGCAGCTACACGCCCTGTCTCTTTATGCATATACTTCCACACACACACACACACAGAAAAATCCACCATCAGCATGTACTGACAGCTATAACTGCTTAAAAGAAATTCAGACCCTGTGTATACTGCTCGGTATTTCTAAAGTACACACAGCAAGTAGGAAAGTCAGCCTTTTTAATGGTAAATCATTGCTTCAAAATCTTTCAGCTGTTCTGCTCATTTACAGAGAATTGCATGGTAAATGATCACAGGTAAAGACCAAAAAAGACCATGCATTCTGCTCAGCAAGGTTTTCAGTGTTGTAACCACCATGCCTTCTGTTTAGGATTGTAACTTCTGCTCCATGCAGGTTGCCCCCTTGCAGAAATGTCAAACCGAAATTACCTGTTTTTCTTCATTTCCTTCCTCTATGGATCCTCTGCATTTATGCCATGCCCTTTTGAATTCTGCTGCTGTTCTTGCCTTCGGTGCGTCTTCCGGGAGGGCATTCTGGCATCCACCACTTTTTTTTTTATTTTTTGTACAGAAAAACAACACATTTCCTGACATTGTTCCTGAGTCTACCTCTTGTAGCTTCACCACTTGACCTGTAGCCCTAAAGCTTCCTTTCCTTTGGAAAAGATTTGATTCCTGTGCATTAATACCTTTTGAAGTATTTAAAAGTCTATCTCATCCCGTTTCTCCTCTCCTCTAGAGAATTCTTGGCCCTTATCTCATGGCTTTCTGTGCAGATCTCACGCATTCAGGACAATACAGTAAAACCCACGTGAGAGCGGGCGCTCTGAGGCAAGCGCCTGCTCTCCCGACGCGCACAGGCCACTCTCCTGTGCGCGCAATTAATATGCAAATGATTGCCCACAGTAAAAAGAAGCGCTGGGACACTGGCGCGTCCCTAGCGCCTCTTTTTTGACAGGAGCAGTGGCTGTCAGCGGGTTTGACAGCTGACGCTCAATTTTGCTGGTGTCTGATCTCAAACCTGCTGACAGACGCTGGCATAATTGAGCATCCGTCTTCCGATCCGTGGGCCGATTTTACATTTTTTTTTTTTAATGTACAGTGCCTTTTGGACTTTTGTGACTCTGCACCTCTCTGCTTCGAATCCTAGCTACCGAACGTTTGACCCTTCCTCAGCTTTTTTTAGATCACTTCTTATCCTCTCTACTTCTTCAAAGGGGTCCATTTTCATAATTAAATCATTTTATACTCTACCCTTTAGTTTTTTTGTTTTTTTTTTTAATTTTGCATCTGCTTACCTCATACTTGGGTCAGAAATGACTGAGCAGCATTCAAGCTGCAAAATCTTAAGGTCCCTTTGGAAATTTAAATATCAATAGAACAGGTTTTGTAGGTGGATGATATTGCCAAGGGAAGGGAGAGGTGCCTGCCTGTTAAAGTAGCTGGGATACAATTCTGAGGATTGAAGCTAAAATCACAAAAATATAGCTAGAAATGTGTAAACATGAAGCATTTAATTTGGGATGAATATTATTGCTGTAGATGTCCTTTCCAAAATACTATATTGCACCTAGAGTGCAGTTTAGTCTTATTTTCCAACTTGGTACAAAAAAAAGGTCACCTGCTACTCATATGCTGGCTTTATTTACATAGTGACAACTGATGCTAGTTAGACCTTTTTTTTTTTTTTTTTAATTTTTCTTTTAATGTGCTCTGGCATTTTTGCATTTCCCATTACACTATTTTTATTTGCATACATTTAACAGTAAGGTGTTTAAAATTTTCCTGATCGCTGACTGAGACCACAGCATTCCTGCATAGCAAATGTACAAGGTTCCTCTGCATTAGTAAATCAAATAGACATGACTTAATTTTTGCTATAGTAATGTCATCTGCCAGTACTTGCAAAATATGCAAATTCCTGCACTGTTTGCAGCCTTCGGAACTTTCTTAGACAGCAACACCACGTACACATACAGCTGTTTTAACTTTAAAATACATCCCTCTCCCCTCTGGTTAAAACTTTGCTTTATGTTTTGAAGAACACTTTGTAACAGGAGAGCTTGGGTCTGGTTGAGATTAACACAGTCACACTGTATTTCTAATCCTGAGCCAAACACTTGACCTCAGCACCTATGTCCACTCAGTGGTGCGGTCATTCATTCCTATATACCTTCTCCATACATGTACCCACATCATCCCCCTCGCCCCTCTGCAGAACATAATTGGAACTGGCTAGCTTCAGGAACTGGAGCAGCATTCCTAAAAGGGGACAATCCATTCACACTAATGCTGTCACATTAGTAGCCTAGTGGTCAGAGCAGCGGGCTATGAACCAGACCACCAGGGTTCAAGTCCCACTGTCGCTCCTTGTGACCTTGGGCAAGTCACTTTACCCTCCATTGCCTCGGGTACGAACTTAGATTGTAAGCCCTCTGGGGATAGGGAAATACCTACAGTACCTGAATGTAATCCTCTTTGAAGTGCTGGAAAAAAAAAAGTGTGAAAAGTGGAATATAAAAGTCTAAATAAAAGAAACAACTCCCCCCCCCCCCCCCCCCCCCCAAAAAAAATAAATCTTGTCTACAGCCTTTTCCCCTGGGAGAGGCAACCTAGTACATTCTCACTTCAGGGGCCTGTGGAGCAAGTAGCATTAAAAAAAAATATCATTTTTATTTATCAGCATCCTGTTTTTAGGATGCTGAGAAGTGTTTATAATGTTTTACTTAAACTCAACGTGTTTGTATCCTGTTGTCATGCAACACGAGCCTGAAAGCAAACCTTGAACAATCATGAAGCAGCAGAGATGCACTGCATTTAAATATTGCTTGTTTCGGCATACACTTACAGGCCAATGCTATATTGTGCGCTGAGCCTAGCACACAGGCTAACGAGCTCTTGGCCATGCGTTTTAGATAAGCTAGGCTATTCAATAAGGGAATTAGTGCATCCAAAACGTGCGCCCAAACCAGTGTGTAGCTAATGGCGCTCATCACATGTAAATGCATGGAGATGAGGCTATTTGTTGTTACCCCGATGCAAAAAAAAATCACTGTGCTCCCAATGTGCACATTTTAACATGGAAAGCGTAATGCCAGCCCTAGGGCTGGTGTTTAAGTCTTATGCGCTTCTACTTACCGTAGTATTAACCTGATACTAGGGTAGGAGGAACCACAGGAAACAGCATGAAAAATTTTTTTTTTTTCTGGCAGTCAGGTTAGGGAAACATTAATTGAACTTCCGCTTTCCTAACCGGCGCACATTCACTTCGCCTGCGCGCTGGATGCCTTGGACGCACCAGGGGGGAAATAATTTATCCCTAGAGCGACCCCCCTCATTTTAAGTAATGCATCGCATGCCCAGGAGAGGTGGCTGTGTGCACGTTAGGAGAGCGGATGTTCAGTCATGAGCGCCCATTTTACCAAGCCAATATTGCATCGACCTTTTTAGTGCAGTGCTGGTTGTACTCTGGGTAAATTCGTGCTGGCACCATTGGTCCTGAGTCCATCTGTCTACACGAAGGAAAACGAAATTATCAGGTAAGTAATTTCTCCATTATAAACAAAAGACGTATCCTTGAAGCAACGTTTCAGTGAAGTCATCCTAAAAAAAAAACTGGCTATGCTGAAATAAATTTCTGATTTTAAAAGAAAAATCCCTGTTCATATTCTGAGAGTGTTTGTGATGGGGGGTGAAGTGGTGGAGGCATAACCCATGGCGGAGGTTACAGGGAGCTCTCTCTCATCTGTTTGCTTCTCTGATAGACACCTGTGAAAGTTTGAAGGTGGAAAAAGTTAGTTGCATATTTTTTAAGCATTCTTTAGTAAGTGAAAATAAATATATACACACCGCCTGTCTATATGGCTTTTTTTTTTTTTTTATCTCTGTGATCCAGTACTGGTGGATGTCCTTGTGAAGGAATTAAGGTGAAATATGATGATTGAATCAAAAAAAGATGCTTTCAAACTGTCTTTATTTGACCAATGCTTTTATGTGAAGCTTTACTGACAGAGGCTATGTATTTGTTGTTGTGGCATTGCTGGTTACATATCTGAGAAAGAAGAGTGCACTGGGAGTTGGGTGAAAGTGTTGGGTAAAGGGAGTTAGTGAAGAGAGTGGTACTGAGGGGGGGGGGGGGATAGGGCTTCGGATTTTAGGTGTTTTATAAATTGTAAATTTAGGTGTCTGTTTTCCAGCTAATTTGGGTTTTTTTTGGGGTACCTAAAAATCACCTATTTTTATTATTTTTTTTGCATCGGGGTGGTTTATCGGGCTTATTGGTTAAAACCTAAAATTAGAAACCCTATGCGGTGGATGGAGTACATGGTGAGTTGTCACTGATGGGTAAGTGCTACAGGTAAAGAATGTCTAGAGAGATTTTATGTACTGTTTTTTTGGAGTCCATCCTTTCAATTTTGTTGTGTGTTAGCAGAAGTAGTAACTAGATCAGATTGTCAGTTGTCTTCTTTCTGGGCTCTGGTGCTTATTCTTTTTGTCTTATTTGAAGGTCTTTTGGGTGTGTGTTTTCCCATGATTTCTTTAGGATGTGGTTAGTGCAGTTAGTATAGCTGTGTTTAAAAAAAAAAAAAGGATTGGATAAGTTCTTGGAGGAGAAATCCATTACCTGCTATTAATTAAGTTGACTTAGAAAATAGCCACTGCTATTACTAGCAACGGTAACATGGAATAGATTTAGTGTTTGGGTACTTGCCAGGTTCTTATGGCCTGGATTGGCCTCTGGTGGAAACAGGATGCTGGGCTTGATGGACCCTTGGTCTGACCCAGTATGGCATGTTCTTATGTTAAGAATTCCCTGGATCCATCAGTGTTCGTACCCTGTTTCTTATCTAACTCTTTGTTCTGGTCCAGAGTAGCCTGGGGTGGGTGGGGTTAGAGGGGGTGAATTCTACTGTCAGGATACATCTTGAGAAGGTGGGGGGGAGAGACTGTATATCATAAGTGGCTATGACAGTGATGTGGCTTCTTTGCTGGCTTAGCTTGACTTCCAGATTTTTTTCCCCCAGCTACTTTGCATCCCAGGCAGCATCATACGATATCTTGCCAAGGAAATGTTGTGTTTGCACAGCCACTCCTGCTGTGGTGTGTTACACTTTTAACACTTGCAAGCTGTGATGATTCTGGCATAGGGAGCACAGTGTTTGTCAGCAGTTGCCTTCATCAGTACACCAAGCATGCAGGCAAAGCAGCAAGTGCATGTTCTGGCGCTCAAGGAATTAATCTGTCATGGATTTTGAAGCAGCTTTCAACCTATTGGGGGGGGAGGGGACACTCTGGGCACTGGAGAAGCAGCTGCTGGCATGGGAAAAAGGAAGGTGCAGGTGTGGGGGATGCTGAGTGGAACCTATCAAACATCTGCCCATTCCAGACTACGCTGCCGCTGGTTCTATGGAACTTGTTTCTCCTCTCACCATCCTCGCTGGGATTGGAAGGAACGTGATCCTGTATGGTAAGCATGCGTCTTTCCATCAACAGAACCAGACCTGACTGGCACATAACTGCATGGTCTCAAAGCTGCAGCTCTGACCCCAGTGGACAGATGGACATAGTCACTGCTTTTGGGCACAATCGGACAATTCAAAAGGGGTTGGATCTCACTGTGGGTCCTCTTGCATTCATTTTTTCACTGGGCAGTCCATACTTTTCTTTCTTTTTTTTTTTTTTTTCTTTATTCCAATTTAGACCTGCTTCATAGATGGGACTGTGGATCGTCGGACACTCCTTTTTATTTTGGGCAGCAAGGCAAGTAGATGCATGTCCATATATGAGGTATTTGAAGCTAGCAGTGAGCAGAGTCCAAGTCCAAAGTAGGGGCGGACGTGGGATGTTTTGGACTCGGCCAATCCCCCTTGGTTCCACCGCAGCTTCATTTTGTAGTGCTACCTAATGTTTTAGTTTTGCCTTTAGGCAGTTATGATCTTGGCAATGTTTGCATGTCGATAGGTGGTCCGAGCAATAAAACATGACAGAAAATGTGGCAGCTCTTCTCTCATATACGGCCATATTTTGATTGGACACTTTTACCTTGTCAAGGCCTAGTGTAGACAACTTTATGGAAATGACTCCATACAGTGAATTGGCAGACCAACAGCTGGATACTGAGAATAGGTGGCCACCAGCTTCATCATGATTGGGCCTCCGTGAATTGTCCAGATTTTTATCGAAGCAACAACATACGTATATTGGACATTGAATAGGATCTTTGCAACAGTGCGATTCAAAAGGCTTTAGAGCTATTTCTCATGGACACTGGAGAAAAGTTGACTACCCCAAGTCTGTGGCAGGGGAACCCAAGAAGAGGATAGATGGAACTAATAGACAAATATGATTTCCTGAGGTTGGGGACCAGGGATTTTAGTGCTCTGGATCACTTTTAACTGCAGGAGGAGGTACCACTGTGAGAGCTTGTCAGGCAGGTGGCCTGACACTGTGCTGGGGGCCTCAAAGAGCTGCATGGAATGAGTTGGATTCAGCCGCACTGGTAGGGGATACCTATTTTGTTCACATGGTGGGAACCCAGAGAAAACTTTGCATTACTGGCCTAGCTTAATATCAAGGTGGGCTTGATGGGATTTTGGAGGCTGGGAAAAGCGTATAATGCTTGGCTCAGGTGGTGTTACAATAAAACTGCTGCAGTTAAATTCTTCAAAAGTCTCAAGTCTGATTTAAGATCAAGGGAAAAAGAGGGTCAAGGCTACCTGTCCTATTTTGTAATTGTGTATTTTTTTATTGTGGTCAAATATTCCTTTTTTAAACATATCCCTATATATCTTATCTATATACTACCATCTCTAAGTTTATCCTTGTACTTTATATTCGCATAAGGTTCTGCTGAGAATACAGTTGTGCCTCATGCCTACATTCTGAATGGTGGGAATGTCTAGACTGAAGGAGATTTCAAATAGATGTGGGGGTTTTTTTAATTTAATTTTTTTTTTTATTTTAAGTAATGCTGTTATTTCCTTGCTATTAACGGTTGCATACATTTCTGTATGCTATGATTGCATTACATCAAAACATAGTTTTAAGGCGTATATCCCAGCCAAGGTTCAACCCATGTGCTGGACTACTTTCACGTGAACTCCTTCATGCAGAACTACTAATCCCATGCAGACAATACATGTTCTGGAACGTGTTATCCCTGGCTAATTCCGTTGAGATTAGAGTCAATTCTGTAGTTTATGATTATATTTATCCGTGCATAGCCAAGGAAATCTTTTTTTTTTCATTCTTTGCTTATTAAGAGAGCGAGAGAGGAAAGAAGAAATGGGAGGAACATTTCTTAGGTTGGCACGGCTGTGAGGTTTTTCTAGAATGTTTTACGTTTCTCACAGGACAAGCAGGATGGTTGTCCTCACAAATGGGTGACATCGAGGATGGAGCCCACCACGGAAAACTTCTGTCAAAGTTTAACAGAACTTTGGCCCCTACTGGGCATGCCCAGCAAGGCACTGACCCTGCAGCCAGCAGGGGTCTCCCTTCAGTCTTCTTTTTTCCGCGCAGCAGTTGCCACGCTGTGAAAGGAGCTCTTCTTACCACATTCCTGACAGGAATTCGGTTTTTTCTTTCCGAAGAAAATTTGCCCCTCAGGGGTCTCCCTTCGACAAATTTTTGTCACCTTCGCGGAATCCGGTAAGTTTTTTGCCGTTTTTTATCGACTGCCGTCGATTTTTGGCCCTCGAGGCCTGTTGGCACTTACCGATCCCGCGGCTAAATTTGGCCCTAGGCCATGGCGACGGGGTTCCGTCGATGTCCGGATTGCACCCGGACTATGTCAATCACAGACCCCCTTAGGGTTTGTGTTTTGTGTTTGGGTAGTGAGCATGATGTCCTGACTTGCACCAAATGTGCCTTAATGACACCTAAGGGTCGCAAAGCCAGGATGGAGAAGATGGGGCTCCTCTTCCATGCACCCACCCCAACGCCATCGATAGCATCGACGTCATCGGAACCGGCACCGTCGAAGTTGTACCACCACCGTCAACCCTCCGGTGACCGTCCACCATCGATGACTTCCCGGCCGTCGACTCCTGTCCCCTCCCCGGATGGGCGAGGAGGTCGGAAGGACAAGCATCGCCATCGACTGCACAAGTCTCGGCCCGTCGAGGATCCACAACCATCGACCTCTGAACAGGCCGAGCCACCGACTAAAAAGCCTCGGTCAGACCTGGCATCGTCCACGTCTCGTTCGCAGGCACCGAGGAAACCCTCACCCTCTCGGGGTGTGGGAGCCGTGATCCCACCGGTTACGGTGGTCCCTCCGGCTCTGCCTCAGCCTCCCTCTCCCGTCGAGCCGGGTATCGTTACCCCTGGTCTCCGGGCAGAACTGGACCGGCTGGTCCAGGATGCCATCGAGAAAGCGATGCAAAGGTTCCAACCTCCACCGGCGCCGTCTCCACCATCGATTCCGGCACCGTCTCCGGCACCGACTCCGCCACCGAGGAGGGAACCGACCACCGAGCCTTTGGTGGAAGCTCTAGCCACCGCTACTGCGCCGCATGGAGGCACTTATGACGGCCCTTCCATCGGTGATTCCAGTAGCACCGACAACACCATCGTCTCCGACAGGATTCTCATCGGCAGGAGAAACACCGTTTCTGATTCCCCCGTCCGGGGTGGTCCCATCGGTGCCTTCGCATATCTCTCCACCGATCTATCCTTCGGCTCCATCGATTCCAAGACCGGCACTGATTCCATCGGCAGCCCCGAAGCCCTCGATGCCATTCCCGCCTGCAGCACCGATTCCATCAAGGTTTCATTCGATGCCTTCGGATCCTCAACCAGGTCCTTCAGGGCTTCAAGCCCCACATGATCCTTATGATACCTGGGGTGATGATACATCTTCTGACACAGATTTACCTTCACCACCAACTCCTACAGAGAGTAGAAAACGATCTCCTCCTGAGGATCTCTCCTTTATTAATTTTGTAAAGGAGATGTCAGAAATTGTACCTTTTCAGCTGCAATCTGAGACCGATGACAGACACCAGATGATGGAACTGCTCCAATTTCTGGATGCTCCAAAAATCATAGCCTCCATCCCCATTCACCAGGTGTTTCTTGACCTTTTAAAGAAAAACTGGGAATCTCCTTCATCTGTGTCTCCAGTTAACAAGAAGGCTGACTCCACATACCTCATCCAGTCAGCACCAGGGTTTCAGAAGCCTCAACTGGATCATCGCTCTGTTGTGGTTGAGTCCGCGCAAAAGAAGGCCAAGCGTCTAAAGCCACACTCTTCCACTCCACCTGTCAAGGACAATAAATTCCTGGATAGTGTGGGACGGAAAGTGTATCATGGGGCTATGTTGATTTCACGCATAGCTTCATACCAACTTTACATGACTCAATATAACAGAGCCATCCTTAAACAGATGAAAGACTACGCTGACACATTGCCGGACCAATACCAGCCACAGCTTCAAGCCCTTCTTAACAAAGGGTTTGAGGCAGGGAAGCACGAGATCAGAACGGCCTATGACATCTTCGACGCTTCCACAAAAGTTTCAGCTACTGCCATCTCAGCCAGACGTTGGGCTTGGTTAAAGTCATCCAACCTTCGCCCAGAGGTCCAGGATCATCTAGCTGATTTACCCTGCTTAAGGGACAATTTGTTTGGAGAACAAATTCAGCAGATTGTGGCAGAATTAAAAGATCACCACGAGACGTTGAAACAACTTTCATCTGTTCCATCTGAGGTGTCCTCCAAACAACCACCTAAGAAGGACTCGAAAAAGTCGTTCTTTCGGCCACGTCTTTACTATCCTCCATCGGCCAGGCCTCGTCCTGCTCGATCCTCCAACAGACCTCAGCCTCGTCAGCCTAGGAAGCAAAGACCTACTGTAGCCCCACCTCCTGGGCCTGCGGCGGGCCTTTGACTTCCCTGTATGGAGCACATGCCACATCCCATTCCCAGACATCCCTGTGGGGGGTCGACTGTACCACTTTTTACAACGCTGGATACAGATCACCTCAGACCAGTGGGTGCTAGCAATTATCGCACAGGGTTACCACCTCAACTTCATAACTCTTCCGACAGACTCCCCGCCTCTTCAAGCATGGAGTCTAACCAGCCATTTGACTCCATTACAACAGGAAGTATCCCTTCTTCTGCAATCAAATGCTATAGAACCCGTCCCTTCCTCTCAACGAGGGAAGGGATTCTATTCCAGGTACCTTCCTCATACCAAAGAAATCAGGGGGGCTACGTCCCATTTTGGACCTTCGGGCCCTCAACAAATACCTTCAAAAAGAAAAGTTCAAGATGGTAACCCTGGGCGCGCTGCTCCCTCTGCTGCAAAAGGGGGATTGGCTGTGCTCTCTCGACCTCAAGGACGCTTATACCCACATTGCGATTACACAATCCCATCGCAAGTATCTGCGGTTTCTGGTAGGCCGCGACCATTATCAATACCGGGTACTACCTTTCGGTCTGGCATCTGCTCCACGAGTCTTTACCAAATGTCTCGTAGTGGTAGCAGCATTCCTCAGGAAGGAAGGTGTCCACGTCTACCCCTACCTGGACGATTGGCTAATCAGGGCCTCCACCCCTCAGATTGCTCAATCCTCCCTAAAATTGACAATTCACACACTCCTTTCCTTAGGGTTTCTTGTCAATTACGAGAAATCTTGCTTAGTCCCATCTCAAACCTTATCCTTCATTGGAGCAGACTTGGACACCTTACAGGCAAAGGCCTACCTTCCGCTTCAACGGGTCCAAACTCTCATGTCCCTAGCCCGCCAGCTCCAGTCTCAAAACACTGCCACGGCTCGCCAATTCCTCATTCTCCTAGGACATATGGCATCCTCGGTTCAAGTCACTCCCATGACCCGACTAGCCATGAGAGTAACACAATGGACTCTGCGACACCAATGGATTCAAGCTTTTCAGCCTCTATCCTCCATAGTCACAGTTACACAAGCGCTACGTCTGTCTTTAACCTGGTGGATGACTCAGGTCAACCTCCTTCAGGGCTTACCTTTTCTCCTACCAGATCCACAAGTAATCCTAACCACCGACGCTTCCCACATCGGTTGGGGAGCCCATGTGGACGATTACCAAACCCAAGGGTTATGGTCACCAGACGAAGCCGAACACCAGATAAATTTCTTGGAACTTCGAGCAATCTGCTACGCGCTCAGAACTTTCAAAGATCATCTCTTGAATCAGATAATCTTAATCCAGACAGACAACCAAGTGGCCATGTGGTACATAAACAAGCAGGGAGGCACAGGCTCCTTCCTTCTGTGTCAGGAAGCTGCGCAGATTTGGGCAGAAGCCCTCTCCCACTCCATGTACCTCAGGGCCACTTACCTACCGGGAGTCGACAATATATTGGCAGACCAGCTGAGCCGTGTCTTCCAACCGCACGAGTGGTCACTAGACCCTCTGGTAGCGACCTCTCTGTTTCGCAAGTGGGGTTCTCCCCGCATAGACCTCTTTGCGTCCCCTCAGAACCACAAAGTGGACGATTACTGCTCTCTCATTCGAAGCCAGTACTCTCGGCCGAGGGATGCCTTCTCCCTCAAGTGGATGACAGGTCTGCTCTATGCATTCCCTCCACTTCCTCTTCTGTCAAGGACTCTCGTGAAGCTTCGCCAGGACGGAGGAACCATGATCCTGATAGCACCCCACTGGCCACGCCAGGTGTGGTTTCCCATACTCCAGGATCTCTCCATCCGCAGGCACATCCCTCTGGGAATGGATCCGCATCTGCTCACTCAAAACGACGGATGCCTCCTCCATCCCAACCTCCAGGCCTTGTCCCTGACGGCATGGATGTTGAAAGGTTAGTCCTTCAGCCTTTTAACCTTTCGGATTCTGTTTCTCGTGTCCTGATAGCTTCACGAAAGCCCTCCACCAGAAGATCCTATTCATATAAATGGAAAAGGTACACATCATGGTGCACTTCTCAGTCCCTTGATCCTCTTTCCTGTCCAATCTCTAAGTTCTTGGACTATTTATGGCATCTATCAGAATCCGGTCTTAAAACCTCTTCCATTAGGATGCATGTCAGTGCGGTAGCCGCTTTCCATAAAGGTATAGAGGGTGTTCCTATTTCAGTACAACCCCTGGTAACACGCTTTCTTAAAGGCTTGCTCCATCTGAAGCCACCTTTACGTCCTCCGGCCCCATCTTGGGACCTTAATCTGGTTCTTGGTCGCCTTATGAAACCACCTTTCGAACCTCTGCACTCCTGTGACCTAAAATATCTCACATGGAAAGTGTTATTCCTTTTGGCTATCACTTCAGCTCGCAGGGTTAGTGAATTACAGGCCCTAGTTACCTATCCGCCTTACACTAAACTCCTGCAGGACCGGGCAGTACTCCGCACTCACCCTAAATTCTTACCTAAGGTAGTTTCGGAGTTTCATATAAATCAATCCATTATACTACCTATCTTTTTTCCCAGGCCCCACTCCAACTCCGGGGAACAGACTCTGCATACCCTAGACTGCAAACGAGCTCTAGCTTTTTATCTAGACCGTACACTTGCACACAGGAAGAGCACTCAATTATTCGTCTCTTTCCATCCTAACAAGTTAGGACAACCTGTGGGTAAGCAGGCTCTTTCCTCCTGGTTGGCGGACTGCATTTCTTTTTGCTATCAGCAAGCTGGCATTCCTTTTCAAGACCGTGTAAAAGCACACTCTGTGAGGGCCATGGCGACTTCGGTAGCACACCTTCGATCGGTGCCGCTTCCTGACATCTGTAGGGCTGCAACCTGGAGTTCTCTCCATACCTTTGCAGCCCACTATTGTTTGGACAAAGCTGGAAGACAGGACTCCATCTTCGGCCAATCTGTCTTGCGTAACCTTTTTCCAACATGATGTACCAACACCCTTTCACCTGCCCGGTAGGGTGCGGATGCCCTTTGCCAAATTCCACCCCAGTTGTTGTGCCTGTTGCATGTCGTTGGGGGCATTTGGTGCAAGTCAGGACATCCTCAGCTCGGTACTCACCCATTTGTGAGGACAACCATCCTGCTTGTCCTGTGAGAAAGCAAATGTTGCTTACCTGATGTAACAGGTGTTCTCACAGGACAGCAGGATGTTAGTCCTCACGAAACCCGCCCGCCACCCCGCGGTGTTGGGTTCGTTTTAGTTTTTACTTTTTTAGGCACTGCCTGTAGCTTTGAAAATCAGACTGAAGGGAGACCCCTGCTGGCTGCAGGGTCAGTGCCGTGCTGGGCATGCCCAGTAGGGGCCAGTCAAGGTTCTGTTAAACTTTGACAGAAGTTTTCCGTGGTGGGCTCCATCCTCGATGTCACCCATTTGTGAGGACTAACATCCTGCTGTCCTGTGAGAACACCTGTTACATCAGGTAAGCAACATTTGCTAAACTTGCATAAAATCCATGTGCTGCAGAATGGGTAGGGTCTGTGGTGGTGTAAGAATGTCAGCCTCAAAATAACCTCCTCCTATATTGAGTAGCTATTTATCCTAAGAGGAACATTCATAGAACCAGCTCAGGGTACTAGGTGCCCCCCCCCCCCCCATGGGGAATGATCATTAGTCCATTTTGAAACTTTTTATCTCATTTGTATATATGCATTTAAAGATGCATGAACTATATAAAATCATGTTCAAATATATCATGGCTTTCCTTTTTAAAAGCATCACATTCGGGCCAATACAGTACAGTGCGCTCCGGAGCACACTGTTAACCCGCCATTGGATGCACGTTTTCGACGCGCTAGCGTTACCCCTTATTCAGTAAGGGGCCAAAAACGCGCGTCCAACATGCAAATACCTAATAGGGCCATCAACATGCAAATGCATGTTGATAGCCCTATTAGGTATTCCCGCGCGATTCAGAAAACAAAATGTGCAGCCAAGCCGCACATTTTACTTTCAGAAATTAGCGCCGACCCAAAGGTCGGCGCTGATTTCTTCGGGCACCGGGAAAGTGCACAGAAAAGCAGTAAAACTGCTTTTCTGTGCACCCTCCGACTTAACATCATGGTGATATTGAGTCGGAGGTCCCGAAAGTTTCAAAAGGAATAAAAAAAATTTTGAAGCCGGCCCGCGGCTGTCGGGTTGAAAACTGGACGCTCAATTTTGCCGGCGTCCGGTTTCTGAGCCTGTGGCTGTCAGTGGGCTTGAGAACCGACGCCGGCAAAATTGAGTCTGCTGTCAAACCTGCTGACAGCCGCCGCTCCGGTCCAAAAGGACCGGAGCGGCGGCTGTCAGCAGGCGGCTGTTCCTAGCGCCTCCTTTTGCCTGTTTTTACCGCCGGGCCTCATTTGAATAGAGAATCGCATGCACAGGAGAGTGGCCTGTACGTGCGCCGGGAGAGCGGGCATTTGTCCGCTCTCCCATGGACTTTACTGTATCGGCCCGATTGTGAGCTGTACCCCCCCCGCCTGACACAGTGCTGTGTTTTTTTGAGATTCACTCTGCTTCAGGGGCCAATCTTACAAGTGAACTGCTCTGTTTCTTTAGTTCATGCATTTCCCCCACAAGTTCTACTGCAAATGGAAGGCTCAAACAAACTTGATGATGATGCAAGGAAGGGCCAGTGGTGAATCCTCCTGGATGACCCACCTGCTCCACCCATTCAGTCCTCTGTGTTTCATGAATGGGATTAAAATGCATATTGCGGTCGTTTGCATACATAGCAATAAATTATTTTTTTTACCATCCTTTCCTTCATGTGTCACAAAGACTTTAAAATTTGGTGTTACAAATTACACAGTTAATATCATGAAAATTGATTTCTGAATTTATTCTGTGAAGTTATGCAACTCGGAAAATTGAGAATTAAAGGCTCCGATCAGTTTCTGTGTTTGAGCCCTTTTGGAAATGGAGTTTATAGTAGAAAAAAATATCCACTGCTGTTCTCTGTAATTGCATTGACCTTCACAGTCCCGCCTCCCCCCTGGCCATTTCCCATCTCACCAGTCTAAACACATTTTAATAATTCTCCACCTTGTTTCTTCAATAGTGTGTCCAAGTTTTAAAATATTTTCCACCTTGAGAGTCTCCACTTTACAATTAAAGAGACAATTTCCTTGTTCCGTCAGCCTTACCTTGTTCTTACCATGAGCTTAGTTCTTCCTGCCTAGTGTTTCTGGCATTATTATCTATATAGCAAAAGTCTATTTGCAATTCCAGAAATAGTTTAAAGAAATTGCTTTTCCTTTCTGTTAAAACCCACAGCAAGAAAAAGGGAAAACCTAGTAACCTGAGTTGATTTTTATGAATGTCCATCTGGGAATGAATAACTGCTCATAATATATAAATCAATATAGTGGGTATTTTGAGGCTTTTGTACTTTATTGGTAAACTTACAGGGAACTTTACTGGTTGATGTAAGAATAAGTTGATGCTGTTGCATGTAGTAGCAGTAGGTTGTGTGTCGGGAATTCGTGTGGCAGCAGCTCTGATGTGTGTCTTAATCTGAATTTGATTGAATGAGGCTGCTGGAACAAAAGTCTGTCTTTCAATGTAAAAACCTGTGAAGCAAACTCTTAAAAAGCATGGAACTCCATGCAATATGTTGCCATCCTTTTTAAGTTACTGAAGCCAGGTCAGCATGAGTTGGGAGGAGGGAAAGAACCCTCCCTCGGCCTTGCTCTGTGGCCTAGTGGCATCTTGAAACCACAGTTCATTGGTTGAATCTCATTATATGCTTTGTGTAGTACATACACTTAGGCGAAGCAAGATGTAAAAAACAAAAAAATTAGCACTGAGCTATATGCTTTGGCCACAGTTTTTATAAGGATGGTCCTAATCTATTATTATAATCAATCTTCTAAGTTGATTTTGAGCTCTTCCAGTTCCACTGTGCTTCTCAGAATCAGAAATCAAATGGGGGCAGCCACTGCAGTGATTTTGTTAATATCTTTGGCCTTGCGCCTCTATGAAAAATTGATTTGGAAGAAAGTTAACTCCTTATGTGTTGCTGTGTCCTCTTATCTTCTCACCGGAAACTGTTTGCATTGCTGTTAAAGATTAGTCTGATGGTATTTTTTTCATCAGAGTTGCCTGAAAGGTGTAGTGTGTGTGTGTGTACATATATACATGCCTAGTTTAATATTCTTGCATTATAGTCTTAAATGCAGAGCTCATCAGGTTTTGAGTATCTGTTGCAATGTATATACCAGATGGTATAGTCTAGTGCACAGTTGTTGAATTATATTTTACAGTTGTGATTGCACAGCAAGCAAATGACTGCTGCAGGGTGAAGAGATTTATAACTAAGACATGCTTTTGAAATGTAATGATATCAGTATGCCTGAATTACTTTGCATGTTTACTGGTATTTGTATAATGCTTATATACATTTTGGCTGAACAATCTAGTCAGGTTACATATTTAAATGAGTTACGTTAATTAAGACATTGAATATTTTTTTTATAGTTTTAAGCCAACACAAGCCTGTTATGTAAGTTGCCTTGTTCTTATTTGTGCATTAAGTAAAAAAAAACCAAAAACAACAAAAAAGAATTTTTACCTCTGGTACCTTCATGGATAACACTAGGTATGCATGGAAATAATCCATGGTGACATTTTTGTTCTGAGAAACCTGTTAAGGTCAAGATAAGAGAGATATATAGATATTTATATAGGATAGTTTGGAGGAGCAGTTCTAACAGTAACACTGTAAATTGTGAGGTTAACTGCATGGTGTCTGGAAGAGGACTTGAATCCTGAGAGTAGGATCAGAATGCAGTGTTAAAAACAAGCAAAAAAATGAGTGCAGATGAAAGCATCCCATCAGTGTGAAAGAAGTTTAAAATATTTCCAGTGACAGTACAAGCTGTTTGTAATATTCTCTCTAATTGTGTGTGTCAGTTGTAATTGTGTAGTTGCTATTTATTAGGAGGTCTAAAGCTGCAAATTATCAACATTAATTATTTGATTTTTCTTTCCCTTTTATTGTTGTTCAGTGGCTTAGTATAAAATCTTGGTCCTATCAAAATTATGCACTGGCATAGACCTCTCTTCTCCCCCCCCATTGGCGTCATCACTTCTGTGTATTTTGGTATAATGAGTCATCCAAATTAAATGACCTTGAGTTGACTTGAAGTTTGTTTTAGAAGATAAGTTAACAGAGGGCTTTACATTAATTGTGTCTGAGTATAAGAAGGTTACTGAGCTGGTGGGTTGTGTGGGTTTTTCTGTTTTTAATTATCCACATAGGGGTAGATTTTAAATACTTGCACGATCGCGTACTTTCGTTTGCGCACCAGGCGCGAACAAAAGTACGCTGGATTTTATAAGATACACGCGTATCTTATAAAATCCGGGGTCGGCGCGCGCAAGGGGGTGCACATTTGTGCAACCTGCGTGCGCCGAGCCCAGCGCGCGCTGCCTGTTCCCTCCCCCCACCTTCCCCTCCCTTCCCCTACCTAACCCACCCCCCCCTAACTTTGCGCGCGTCGCCGGCAGCCCCGCTCAGTCCTCCGGTCCCGGGGGCTGGTCCGGAGGCCTCAACCATGCCCCCGGGCCCGCCCCGAAATGCTGTGTCGTTTCGGGAATGCCCCCGGACATGCCCCCTCCCGCCCCTTTTCGAAAGCCCCGGGACTTGCGTGTGTCCCGGGGCTTTACGTGCGCCGGCGGCCTATGCAAAATAGGCGCGCCGGCGCGCGCGGGCCTTTTAAAATCCGCCCCATAGTGTTTAGGCCTAGATTTGTATGTATGGGACATATGATGCTAATTAAGGCATAGGGTTTTTTTTTCTTTTGGCAATAATCGTTTAGTGAGCAAAGCAAAACTGAGGGAAGTGTTCTATACAGTCTGCTCATGTTTCCCAGAAGTGATGATATCCATTTGCATCCTTCCCCATTGCTGTTATGCTAGTGTGTCATTAAGAACAGTTACTCGCCAGTAATTGCTTCAGTCTTCAAAGTTTACTTTACAGAAGATTAGTCATGAAATGGCTCTCTTCTCCTGTCCACTGCTGAGCTTGGAATGCTTTATTAAATTTCTTCTGAGAGAGATAGAACTAAAGTCAATTTTATTAATTTGAAATTTTTGTTGTTGCATAGGGTCCTCTGTCAATATATTTTTAATTACAAATGCAATTACATTGTGGATTTGCTGTGGATTTTAGTTTGAACTGTATCTACTATTTGTAAAATCTTTGTTTATGAATATTTCTGGTGTAAATTATTGTGAACTTTGGAGCTAGCGGATTATAAGTTTTTTGTTTAGTTTTTTTTAAATAATGCTTTGAAATTTTTTCTGCATTTTGATGTGATTTTTTTTTCTTGGTCTCTCCTATCTGAATATAGCTTTGTTTTGTAAGAATAATTGCATGTTTACTAAGCATTTTTCCCCATAGACCCAAAATGAGAGAGAGCATTTAGTAAATAGGCCCCTTAGATATAAGCTTAGGGGGGAACAGCAGGTGGTGATACAGCTTTATAGGGAGCATGCAAAATGAGAAGCAGCTCCAACATTTGTAGTAGGCTAGCTTCTTTTTATATTTAAATCTATATTAACATGTCAAGAGAAAATCAAATATATTCAGAAATGACATTTTAGTAAGTGGTGAGGGAGAAAATATGAAACTTTAAACTTACTGTCATCCTGATTCTATTACTTTCTTGCTGGTCATTGATCGTCTGTTTTTTTTTTGTCCTGATATGATGCAAACCCTGATTTGGAAAATGGAGACAGAAAATGTTGGTGGAAAGGGTCTGTATGTCTTGTCTTGTATGCCCATTCCTTGGGCAGTACTACAGCTCCTGTCTGGTATCGCATATCTTTTTATTTTATTTATTTTAACATTCCTTAAGCTCTTGTAGCTGAGGATCTTCTATACTTATCCTACTCAGTCCATTCATTGACCTTATGTGCTGTTTTCATGCTTTAGGTGTGTATGGGAGTCCTGTTGAGGATCCCTGATATCTGATGTACTTATATATTAGTTGGTTAGGATAAGCTTCCACAACTGGGAATACAATTTAGAATGTAACAGGAGGGTTTTAGTTTGGAGTGCTTTCAATAGCCAGTAGAATAGACTTAAATCTTTTATTCTTCTGTTACTCTGTAGTTGCGCTATCATACGGGCCGATACAGAAAAACCCGCGGGAGAGCGGGCGAGCGCCCAGGCCCCTCTCCTGGGCACGCGATTCAGAAAAACAAAAAATGCAAATGAGGGCCCCTGGTAAAAGGCGCTAGGGACACTAGCGTGTCCCTAGTGCCTCCTTTTTGACAGAAGCGGTGGCTGTCAGCGGGTTTGACAGCCGACACTCAATTTTACCGGCATCGGTTCTCGAACCCGCTGACAGCCACGGGTTCGGAAAACAGACGCCGGCATAATTGAGCGTCCGACTTCCAACGGGCCGCGGGCAGATTTTTAATTTTTTAATTTTTTTTATTTTTGGGGCCTCCGACTTAATATCGCTATGATATTAAGTCGGAGAGTGTACAGAAAAGCATTTTTTCTGCTTTTCTGTACACTTCCCCGCCACTGGCAGAAATTAACACCAGCCTTTGGCAGGCGTTAATTTCTGAAAGTAAAATTTGCGGCTTGGCTGCACATTTTACTTTCTGAATTGCGCGGGAATAACTAATAGGCCCATCAACATGCATTTGCATGTTGCGGGTGCTATTAGTTTCGGGGAATTTGGCTGCGCGTTTCTGACGCGCTATTACCCCTTTCTGTATAAGGGGTAAAAATAGCACGTCAAACGCACGGCCAAATGGGGGTTAACAGTGCACTCAGCCTGAGTGCACTTTACTGCATTGGCCCGATAGTTGGGGAAAAACTGTTACATGGCAGCTGGCATTTTCTTTGCATAGGTTTCTATTTGCTCAAAACAAACACTGTTTTTTTTTTCTGACAAGCGTGATAGTATAATTATTTCTCACAGGACAAGCAGGATGGTAGTCCTCACATATGGGTGACATCACAGGATGGAGCCCAATCACTGAACACTTTCTGTCAAAGTTTCCAGAACTTTGACTGGCACCTACTGGGCATGCCCAGCATGGCACTAACCCTGCAGCCAGCAGGAGTCCCCCTTCAGTCTTCTTTTTTCCGCGCAGCAGTAGCCACGCAGTTAAGGAGCTCCACAGATTTCGGACAGGAATTTTCCTCACGGAATTAGTAAAAACTTTCATACCCCACAGGGGTCCCTTCGAATTTTTGACTTCGCTGTACTCCGGTTTTTACCCGTTTTCGGTCGATTCCCGTCAAGTTTGGCTCTCGCAGCCTACCTGTCTTTGATCATACCACGGCTAAATACTTCAAAGGCCATGGCGTTGGGGTTCCATCGGTGCCCGGACTGTACTCGCACCATGTCCATAACAAACCCGCATAAAGTCTGTGTAATGTGTCTCGGGTGCGAGCATGATGTCCTGACTTGCACCAAATGTGCTTTAATTTCACCAAAACGTCACAAGGCCAGAATGGAGAAAATGGAACGTCTCTTCTGTTCTCAAACTCCGCCGTCCATTGCATCGACGTCTGAACCGGCACTGTCCACTTCGAGCCAGTATCGGCCACCGGCCGGTGACCGTCTGGCGTCGATGACTTCTCGGCCTTCGACTACCTCTACTCCCCCTCAGGACTGAGGGGATTGTAGAGAAAAACATCGGCATCGACACCGGAAGTCTCGGACCATTGAAGGAAAATTGACCTCGCCATTGTCTGAGCCACCATCGAAGAAACCCCGTCCAGAAAAGGCACTGACCCTTTCTGCGACCAGGTCACCGAGGCAACCCTCACCCGGACGGGTATTGGGAGCTGCGACTCCGCCTTTAATGGTGGTCCCTCCGGCTATGCCTCTGCCGCCTTCTTCCTTTCCAGAGCCGGGGCTGCTTGCTCCAGGTCTCGGTGAAGAACTGGACCGGATGGTTCAGGAGGCCATCGATAAGGCAATGCACAGATTCCAAAGTCCCCCCGGCGATTAAATCGGTGCCGGTCGCGGAACAGACCATCTATCCCATTCCGGCAGCATTGGCACCGCTGCTCTCGAAAATGGAAGCGCTCATAGCCACTTTTCCACCGATGGATCCTGGATCACAGATGGCTCCGGTGCCTTCCCCGCTTACCCTGTCATCGGGAGGGGAAACACGTTCCGCATTCCTCCATCGGGAGTCCTTTCAATGCCTCAACCATCAATGCCGATGCGCCCATTCGCGCCACCGATCCATCCATGCTGATGCGCCCATCAGCACCACCGATCCATTCATCGATGCCTTCAGACCCTAGACCAGGACCTTCAGGAATACCATCGTCCTGTCCTTCTCAGGTTCCTACAGGGACAGGTGCTGATCCCTATGACACCTGGACTGACGATTCATCTCAAGACACCGATGATTTACCATCGCCACCTTTTCCTACTTGAAAGTAGGAAGGGTTCTCCTCCAGAGGACTTGTCCTTCATAAATTTTGTGAAGAAAATGTCTGAAGTGGTTCCCTTCCAATTACAGACTGAGCAAGATGATAGGCACCAAATGATGGAGCTGTTACAATTCCTGGATGCTCCCAAGGAAATAGCCTCCATCCCTTTTCACCAGGCTCTTTTGGATCTCCTCAAACTAGGAACACCTTGGTTCTGTTGCTCCAGTCAACAGAAACACTGATATTACTTATTTGGTCCAGTCAGCCCCAGGATTCCAGAAACCTCAGCTGGATCAACAATCTGTGGTTGTAGAATCTGCCCAAAAGAGGGCAAAAAGATCAAAACCCCCACTCTTCTTTTCCCCCAGGTAAGGAACAGAAATTCCTGGATGCCATTGGCCGGCATGTCTTCCAGGGATCAATGCTTATCTCTCAGATGGCCTCCTACCAGCTGTATATGACCCAGTACAACAGGGTCTTATTCAAGCAGATACAGGACTTTGCAGAGTCCCTGCCTCAGCAATTCCAGGAACAGCTTCAAACCCTGGTACACAAGAGTTTGTAGGCAGGGAAGCATGAAATAAGATCCTCTTATGATATCTTCGACATCGCTTCCAGGGTATCTGCAACTGCTATTTTGGTAAGAAGATGGACCTGGCTTAAGTCTTCGGACTTGCGCCCTGAAGTACAAGACAGATTATCTGATCTGCCCTGCATAGGAGACAATCTGTTTGGCGAACAGATTCAGCGGATGGTGGCGGAACTCAAGGACCATCGTGAGACCCTTCGCCAGCTCTCTGATGCCCTCTTGAGTATTCCTCCAAACAGACTTTCAGGAAGGATACTAAAAAGTCATTCTTCCGTTCAAAGAAGTCCTATCCACCACCCTCTAGAACTCGTTCCACGAGACCTTTCCAAAAGGCCCACTCTCATCAATCGCGGAAACAAAAGCCGCAGGCAGCTCCTCAGCCGGGCCCTGCTTTCGGCTTTTGACTCCTGCATAGAGAGCAGCAGCCAGTTTCCACTGCCTCAGATACCAGTGGAAGGTCGATAGTGCCATTTCAACAACAGATGGCACACAGTCACCTCAGACCAGTGGGTCCTTGCCATAATCTTGCAAGGTTATCACCTGAATTTTCTCTCCATCCCACTGGACTCCCCACCTCTACTGGCGTGGAGAACATCCAACCACTCACTTCTCCTGGAGCAGGAGGTCTGCCTCCTCCTCCAGTTCAGAGCAATAGAACTCCCAACAAGGCCTAGGATTCTATTCCTGGTACTTTCTAATCCCCAAAAAATCAGGCGGCATTCGCCCAATTCTGGACCTACACGCCCTCAACAAGTACCTCCACCGAGAAAAGTTCAAGATGGTGACCTTGGGTTCCCTCCTACCTCTTCTGCAAAAAGGAGACTGGCTCTGCTCTCGATCTCCAAGATTTCTGATAGGCCCCAAGCACTATCAGTACAGAGTGCTAGCATTCGGCCTGGCATCTGCACCACCAGTCTTCACCTAGTGCCTCAGGACTCAAGGTGTTCACATCTACCCCTATCTAGACGATTGGTTGATCAGGGCTCCCACTCAGCAAGCTGCTCTGTCGTCCCTACGTCTTACTTTACACACTCTGATTTCGCTAGGATTTCTCGTCAACTATGCAAAATCCTGTTTAGTCCCATCTCAAACTTTATCATTCATAGGGGCAGACTTGGACACCTTGCAGGCAAAGGCATTTCTGCCTGGACAGCGAGCGCTCTCTCATCTTTCGCTCACCAGCTACAGTCTCAGCACCGCACGACTGCACGCCACTTCCTCATCCTGCTAGGACACATGGCGTCCTCAGTACAGGTTACCCCAATGGCCCACTTGGCCATGAGAGTCATGCAGTGGACTCAGTCTGCAATGGACTCAGTCAGTCCAACCTCTATCAACCACTGCCCACATCACAGACTCACTTCGTCAGTCTCTAGCCTGGTGGCAAAATCAGATCAATCTCCTCCAAGGCCTGACCTTCCAGGCTCCAGACCCTCAAATAATTCTCACCTCCTATGCTTCCAAACTCGGCTGGGGAGCCCATGTCGCCGATTTGCAGACACAAGGAACTTGGTCTCCAGAGGAAGCCAAACACCAAATCAGTTTCCTGGAGCTGCGAGCAATCAGATATGCTCTCAGGGTATTTCAGGATCACCTTTCCAACCAGGTCATCCTCATTCAGACGGATAACCAGGTGGCCATGTGGTACATCAACAAACAGAAAGGGATGGGCTCCTACCTACTGTGTCAGGAGGCTGCATAAATATGGGCGGAGGCCCTCTCCCATTCGATGTACCTCAAGGCCACCTACTTTCCGGGAGTGGACAATGTGTTGGCGGACAAGCTGAGTCGCGCCCACACGAGTGGTCCCTCAACCCCACTGTAGCGGACTCAATATTCCAACATTGGGGTTACCCCCACATAGACCTCTTTGTGTCACCTCAGAACCACAAAGTAGAGAAAAATTGCTCTCACTCGCAGCCAACACTCTCTGCCAAGAGATGCGTTCTCCCTCTCTTGGGCAACAGGTCTCCTATATGCATTTCCTCCACTTCCACTTCTCTTGAAGACGCTTGTGAAGTTACATCAGGACAAGGGACTCATGATCCTGATAGCCACTCACTGGCCTCGCCAAGTGTGGTTTCCAATACTTCAGTACCTCTCCATTCGCAGGCACATTCCTTTGGGAAAGGACCCGCTTTTGATCACTCAGAATGACGGGTGCCTACGCCACCCCAATCTTCAGGCCTTGTCTCTGAAGGCCTGGATGTTGAAAGGTTAATTCTTCAGCCACTTAACCTTTCGGAGCCAGTTTCCCATGTCCTGATTGCTTCAGGGAAGCCTTCCACGAGAAAATGTAATCTTTACAAATGGAACCGGTTTAAATCATGGTGTTCTTAATCCCTTGATCCCTTTACCTGTTCCACCATGAAGTTTCTAGACTATCTCTGGCACTTGTCAGAATCAGGTCTAAAAACCTCCTCCATCAGAATGCATGTCAGTGCGGTAGCCGCCTTCCATAGAGGTGTCGGGGATGTTCCTATTTCAGTACAACCCCCTCAAACCTCCTCTGCACCCTCTGGCCCCTTCTTGGGACTTCAATCTGATTTTGGGTTGGCTCATGAAACCAACATTCGAGCCTCTCCAAGCCTGTCCAATCCAATTTGAGCCTTTCCAATCTCACATGGAAAGTGATCTTTCTTTTGGCAATAACATCTGCTCGCAGAGTTAGTGAGTTACAGGTCCTAGTTACCTATCCGCCTTACACTAAACTTCTGCAGGACCGGGCAGTACTCTGCACTCACCCTAAGTTCTTACCTAAGGTAGAATCGGACTTTCACATTAATCAATCCATTATACTACCTACCTTCTTTCCCAGGCCCCACTCCAATCCAGGAGAACAAGCTCTGCATACCCTTGACTGTAAACGGGCTCTAGCATTTTATCTAGACCGTACAGCTGCCCACAGGAAAAGTACTCGATTGTTTGTCTCTTTCCATTCCATCAAATTGGGGCAGCCTGTGGGTAAGCAGACTCTCTTCTCCTGGTTAGCGGACTTGCATATCTTTTTGCTATCAGTAAGCAGGCATTCCATTTCAAGACCGTGTTAAAGCACACTCTGTGAGGGCCATGGTGACTTCAGTAGCACACCTACGCTCTGTGCCGCTTCCTGATATTTGCAGGGCTGCTACCTGGAGTTCTCTCCATACCTTTACAGCCCATTATCGCTTAGACAAAGCCGGAAGACAAGATTCCATCTTCGGCCAATCTGTCTTGCGCAACCTTTTCGCAACTTGACGTACCAACACCCTTCCACTTGCCCGTTAGGGTTCAGGATGCCCTCTACCAAATTTCACCCCACTCCTAGTGCCTATTGCACATCTGGGTACATTTGATGCATTTCTCGGACATCCTCAGCTCGGTACTCGCCCATATATGAGGACTACCATCCTGCTTGTCCTGTGAGAAAGCAAATGTTGCTTACCTGTAACAGGTGTTCTCATAGGACAGCAGGGTGTTAGTCCTCACAAAACCCACCCGCCGCCCCGCGGTGTTGGGTTCGTAACGTTTTCTTATTTTATCCCTGTAGCTTTAAACAAGACTAAAGGGGGACCCCTGCTGGCTGCAGGTTTAGTGCCATGCTGGGCATGCCCAGTAGGTACTAGTCAAAGTTCTAGAAACTTTGACAAAAGTGTTCCGTGATTGGGCTCCATCCTGTGATGTCACCCATATGTGAGGACTAACATCCTGCTGTCCTGTGAGAACACTTGTTACAGGTAAGCAACATTTGCTATACCTTCAGGGAAACGTGCACCATCCTTTCCCTGTTTGTGGTCAAATTCTGGCTAGTACCGCCTTTGGATTTTTGTTTCGTTTGGCCAAGATGCTTTCCTTTTTGCCTGAGCTGTTCTTCCAGGAAGAAGGGTATCCCTGTCAATGGCAGTACTAAGACTGAGTGAGCTTCAGTCACAGCTAATCATCTGTGCTTTGGATCTTAGAGTAGTAATCCTGTTAGAAGGATAACCCTTCCATTCCTTGGCACTCTTGGATTCACTAGGGAACACACAAGATTTGGCATAAACTTGAATATTCTGTTCATATATAGGATTTTATTACATTTATAAAATCACACAAGGATACAATTCCAGAATTCATGGATCCATGCTGCTTGACCTGGGGGATGGGTCAAATTGTTTCTTGTGTTCAGCAAGTAGGGTCTGCCGCAGACCCTGATGCTTTTTGCGCTTATTCTTCCAAGCATTTGCTTGGTTTCTATGCTTATTGTGCCTATCGGCCAATCATCGGGCACAATTATGCAAATGTATTCTGTTCTTCAGATGGTAGTGAACCACAGTTTTCTTTCGGGAGAGCTCTCTAACCTCAGATTGGATGTCTTGTGGCATTGAAGGACACTGTACAGTCTTTGTTCAAGAAGGTCTTCTCTTGTTTGGTTCTTTGTGCAATTTCCTGTCTCTGGGAGGTTCTAGGTGTTGTCAGGGTTCGCTGTTCAAAAACTTTTACTTTTTGAGAAGCAAAGTCTGCTTCTCGCTGGAGTTCACTTCACTTAGGTGCCTCTGCTGCGCATTGACGTTTTTGGCTGTCTGTCTTATGTGGTCTCTCTTACGTAGAACCCAATCCTTTTCCCTCCTAGACCTGTTTAGGATTGGCTGCATCACGAATGAAAAGGAGAAAGGTGGTGCCTTCAACACTATGGGGTTTCTCTGTTTTGGGCAATCTGTAGCTAGAAATTCACCCATATATGAAGATTGCTATCCTGCTTTTCCTCTGAGAAAGCAGAGCACCTGCAACAGGTGTTCTCCGAGGACAACTGGATGTCAGTCCTCATGAATTCCCTCCTGCCTCCCCTAGAGGTTGGTTTCTTCAGATATTTAGCTATATCATGGACTGAGGGGCTCTGCCTAGGGGGCAGGGAGGTGACTACAGCTGCACCTGCTCAATTGAGCATGCTGAAAGCTCTAGAATCTGAGATCAAAGTTCAGTGATGGGCTCCTTTAGATGAAGTATTCCATGTGTGAGGACTGTCATCCTGCTGTCCTTGGAGAGCACCTATTACAGAAAAGAAACTCTACTTTCCATTATTGCACTGGATAATACAATCAGGCTTGTTATGGTTTCCAGTTCAATCTTTGTTTGAACGGGGGGGGGGGGGGGGGGGCATCAAATTACTAGCCTGCCCTGGGCACCAAAACGTCTCAGTCCGGCCCTGACATTGACCATGTAAAATATAGTAGCTATTGAGAACAGCTGTTGAAAATAAGTCTGTTTTTTGTTTTTTTTTGTGTGTGCTACTATTACATTTTGTACAGATATTTAGGGAGCGGTATGCCTGTATCCTAATCTTGGGGGAGAAGGGTGACATCTGACTTGTCCATTAATACTTTTGCCTGTAAACTTGGAGCCTAAATCTCATTTTGTTTTACTACCTTCCATGTATTATTTCAGAACATTTTAATGGACTTATCTGAACAAGAGCAGAGCAGCCTAACCCTGCCATCTTGCGAATCCTTTTTTTGTCATTTTGAAGTTGAAGGCTTGAACTGAATCAGCGTGGACGGGGGAAAATTGCATTTTGCAAGGCTTGTGTCCTGTAGCTGCTTGGAATCTGCTTTCAGGAATGTTTTTGTGATAGTGTAGTAATGACATGGAAGGTCCTGTTTCTACACTTTATTTTCCGATGCATTGGCAGCTGGTCAGATGGTATCTAATATTCTTAAAATGTGCTTTTCTAGGGCTGTCCTGGTAGTGTTGCACATGGCCATGAAGAGGAACAGGGTTTGATTGCTGGGCTGGGTTCTTGGACCAGCTGGGGATGCTGCAGTGGCAGCGTTTAAAGCCCCTGGAGGAGGGATTCTCAGCGTTGCTTATTGATGACACCTAGAGGCCAGGTTTAGGGGTCCACATTAGCCAGGCTCCAGAGAGAGTCACAGTTTACAGCAAGGGCTCTTGCTGTAATGGCTGAGTAGAGAGAACATAAAATATAGGAAGAATGGCGATTCTTTACCCCCGCCCCCCCCCCCCCCCCCCAAGTAGTTGTGAATGAATGTCATCATCCAAGGAGGCCAGTTCCAGTAGAGCTGAAAGCCTAGAAAAGCTGAATAAACTGAGCCAAAAGAAAACATTACTGGATTACAATTTTAATTTTAAAAAGAATGCTGAAACTTATTAAAAGTCTGCCCCTAAGAATTTAAGAATATTACACGCGTGGGGTACATTTGTGTGCACTACCCAGCGCGCACAAATGTACATCTGATTTTATAACATGCACGCGGGGTCAGCACACGCAAGGGGGTGCACACTTGTGCACGCCGAGCCCTAGGGGAGGCCCGATGGCTTTCCCTGTTCCTCCAAGGCCACTCCAAAATCGGAGCAGCCTTGGAAGGAACTCTTTTGGGACCCTCCCTCCCTACCTTATTTCATTGAGTTACGCCTGCTGGCTCGCCATTCCCCGGCACAGGCCGCTGTGCAGGAGGATTCTGGCCTGCCCCCAAACCGCCGCCACGCCCACGGACCGCCCATTTTTTAAAGCCCTGGGTCGTACGCGCATCCCAGGGCTTGCGTGCGCTGCCGAGCCTATGCAAAATAGGCTCGGTGGGCGCAGGGGTAGGTTTTCGGGGGTTATGCGTATCTTACGCGCGTAACCCTTTGAAAATCTACCCCTTAATGTAAAATAAAAAAACACCCCCCCCCCCCCACCAAATCCTTACAGATGGGGCTCCCTGATTCAGTGTCCAAGTAGATGTAGAGAAATTTTTACATAGCTGCAAAGGTTGAACTAGAGCAGGGCTTCCCTGCTCTAGTTTGGGGAGTGTGGACCCCTTTTGTAACCTCCAAACGTTTTGTGGACCCCACATGCGTCTTTTAATTATTACATGCAGTTATACACCTGCATGGAAAACCTGATTAATGTAATATGCACTCCAGAATCATTTGTAATACATATAATTTAATATTAAATAGAGTAATTTCTAATATAAACTTTACTATTCCCTTATGGCCCCTTCTTCAATGCTACTCCCCATCTCCTATTTTCTCTGCACCTTTTCTCTTTACAGACCTTTCCGGAGAGCTTTCCCTCTTGCCCTTTCCTCCTTGCAACCTCCTCCTCTGGTTATACCTTCCTGCCTTCCTTCTGTGACTTTCCTGAATACTTACCCTCTTGCCTTCTCTCTTCCTCAGATGTTTTCCCCACCCATGGGCCCTTTCCCAATGCCTTCCATTCCGTCCTCTTTCCTGCATCCCCTTCCCTGGTCTTCCCCCTTCAAGGTCCCTTCCTGAGTGCTTGACCTCTTGCATTCCCTCCTACCCTCCCTGTGCACCATTCTGAGAGTTGCACCTCTCCTCCCCCCCCATGGCCCCTTGCAGCTCCTTCCCTAGTTCTCTTTCCATCTCCTCACAGCTCCATTCCCAGCATTTTTCTTTTATTTAATTTGATTTATTACATAACTTTTTGAATAAAAAAAAATTCACCCACGGCTGGGTACAACATTCAAATTCGTTACATGAAGTCTGAAGGAGACTTCAATAAAGACTAAACTTGATATGAATAGACAGGACTAAACTAGGTAAAATGTAGAACAGGACTTATGAATATGACATCTCAGTAAAAATGCAGCGCTAATTAGAGAATACAAACATCTTGGTACCGCAGTAAGTTGTAACAGCATATTCAAGGCAGTAGTCAAAAATTCAAACATCTTGGTGAAACAGGTTGCAGCAGGTGCCAAGCAGTTTATAGCACTCCCTCCTGCCCTCTTTTCTCTCTTAATAACCTTTCCAAGTGCTTTCACTCTTATGGCTTTCTTGCCTTCTCCTCCCTGTGACCCCCCTTCTCTGCATCTTTGAGTGCTGATCCTATTCTGGCCCTTTTCCTTTAGCCCCTAACCATGGCCATACTACTCCCTCAGTGCAGCTTTTCCCCCCCTCTCGCTGTCAGGCCAGCAGGACAGCCAGAGCACGTATAACGGTGGCCAGAAATGCTCCTCAGGGTCATCTCCCTGCTGGCTCTGGTCTTTTGGAGCAGTAGCTGTTGAAGGGGCTGGTGGTTACATGCTTCTCCTCCTCCTCCTGGTACAGCTTCATCAACTGCACTTTACCTTGCCCCCCCCCCCCCTCCCCATTATGATTTGGGCTGCTCGAGGCTGTGATTTTTCTCATCTGCCTTTGAGATCAGGCAATGGGATTAGGCCTCCAGAAGCCTTAAAGAGCTCCTGAGGGGTGAGGTCAGCCTGCTCTATTTCTCAGTAGTTGCACCTTTGGTTGCCTCCCTTCTGGCAAACTCCCTATGGTGGTCTTCTGGACCCCGGGTTGCGAACCACTGAACTAGAGGACTGACTTGACCTTTTGTGATTGAGTAAATGTGTGAGAGAACTCTGCACAGTGTTAAAAGGGATCTCCCATAATCAAAATTCAGTGTGATTTATTGTCTAGCATCACACTTTGTCCTACTGACTGGACAGTAGTAAGTATTATACTCCAGTATTTTCTAAACTGGTCTAGCTTGAAGAGGGCTTTCTGTCAGTGTTCGCCTCATTCGGGAAGGGCTGCAGAATTTGTCTGCCTGTGCAGTGTATACTTGTGGTTTCTCCAACATAAAACCACTCTAAATTTTAAGATCTAGTTTTTCCCATATCTGCATGCATATTCTTGCTTTTAGGAGAACTCTTGTGGCTAACTTTGTGACTTAATTGTGGATTTTAGAGAAGTGTTGATGATTCATGGGAAAACTTATTTCTCATCCCCTCCCTTCCCCTTAGCAATAACTCCTCTGCTCCCAAAGGAAAGAAAAAAGTATGTTCTTATGGTGGTAAATAAGGAATATTTTAAGATTCACCTTGCATAGTTGTTTGAGTTAGACCAGCTTTTACTAAGAACCTAATTAGCCACATCAGCATTTTTACCCCTCCTAAATCTGTGAGGTATAACTAATGGTTTTTGACCTTTTCACAATAGGAAGTTAAGTTTTAAAGTAAAAGCTGGAAATGATTTGCATTGGGAAGCTCTGGAAGCAGTAGAAAAATATCAATAAAAAATCAAGTAGTAGTTCATTGCACTAAAAAGTGGCGTATTATCGGACCAAAACTTGAATTGTCTTTCTGCTGAAAAATTGCTATTAAAGTGACTTCTAGATTTTTTTTAATCTGTACTTTCTTGTGAGATTAGGTACACACATTTTCATGGGTATGTGTAGTCAATTTAATTTGTTTTAACTAGTACTATTCTATACTTTTATTTCAAAACAAATCAAATTAAAAAATATCTTAATGGGCTTTAATAAAATAGCTCCTTCATGAAAACTCTGCCAAGTAAAATTAAATACAGTTTCTGCTGAGTTTTTTTTTTTTATTTTTTGTAGAAGCACTGACTGGTTTCAACTTTTTGTTCTAGTTTGGGGGGGAAAAGTGTAGAATGAATATAATTGACAGATTTTTAAGTGTAAGCTTTTGCATATGGTTGCATTTTTCGTTCTGTGCTTTGGTGCCATCTTATCAGAGACAGTTATTGGCTTTACCACTGCTCTTGTTCTGTAGACAGATAGCAATATTACCATAGAGAGACCCTGAAACCTGTTTGTAGTGCTCCAAAAAGTGCATCTTAACATCTTTTCTAATTTGCTTTTCATTTGGTAGCTCTTTGTACTTGAACTCAGCACTTTTGTAGCATGGGTAGGTTAATATTGAAAACTTTCCTTCCATGTGTATATGTCACTGAATTCCTGGCTCTATTTCAGCAAGTACATTTCAAGAAACAGTGAAAAATATTAAAGGGAACGTTTTGTTTCCAAATATTAAAATTGGGGAGTGAGTACTTCTCCTTAATGATGATGATAATCTGTTTCAGCACATTCTTGCTACTTACTTGTAATATTAAACCCACTTTTTCCTTTTCTTTTTTAAATAAAGAAATTGATTTTTTTTTTTTTAGGTCTGGAATAAGAAGGGAAAGTTAAGAGCCTTAAAAAGGTGGCTATTAGCTTAATTTTAACACTTACCATTTTAGTTGCATCAGTCTTTAGGACAAAATATTTGGAGCATCATTTCCAGAGTCTTTGTTCTGATTAGGAGACGTACAGAATAGGGGGTGAAATTCTAAGCACAAAAGAGCGGGAACTGGGAGCAATCGTATCTGATCTTAAGGTTGCTAAACGGGGGGAGATATGGGGACAGACTTAAAGATTTAAACATGCATACCCTATACCAATAGCGGCAAGCTCCAGTCCTCGAGTGCCACAAACAGGTCCGGTTTTCCGGATATTTAAATAAGAAAATAAGAATTTGCCATACTGGGTCAGACCAAGGGTCCATGAAGCCCAGCATCCTGTTTGCAACAGTGGCCAGTCCAGGTTAAAAGTACTTGCAAGTACCCAAACACTAAGAAGATCCCATGCTACTGATGCCAGTAATAGTAGTGGCTATTCCCTAAGTCAACTTGATTAATAATTAATGGACTTCTCCTCCAAGCACTTAATCCAAACCTTTTTTAAACCCAACTGCACTAACCACATCTTCTGGCAACAAATTCCAGAGCTTAATTGTGCGTTAAGTGAAATTTTCTCTGATTAGTTTTAAATATGCTACTTGCTAACTTCATGGAGTGCCCCCTAGTCCTTCTCAATATCCAAAAGAGTAAATAACTGATTTACATCTACCCATTCTAGATCTCTCATGAATTTAAAGACATCATATCCCCGCTCAGCTGCCTCTTCTCCAAGCTGAATAGTCCTAACCTTTTTAGCTTTTCCTTGTAGGGGAACTATTTCATCCCCTTTATCATTTTGGTCACCCTTCTCTGTACCTTCTCCAGTGCAACTATATCTTTTATGAGATGTGGCGACCAGAATTGCATACAGTAATCAAGGTGCAGTCTCACCATGGAGCGATAGAGGCATCATGACATTCTCTGCTTTATTTACCATTCCTTTCCTAATAATTCCTAACATTTTTTGGCTATTTTTTTTTTTTTTAACTGCTGCAGCACACTGAGCTGACAGTTTCAATGTATTGTCTACTCTGATGCCTAGATCTTTCTCCTAGGTGGTAACTTCTAACATGAAACCTAACATCATATAACTACAGCATGAGTTACTTTTCCCTAAATGAATCACTGTGCACAAAACTCAGGGTAAAGTTAGAGATAAACTGAGCTCCTTGGCATTGCAGTAGGAGTAAAACTGAGTGGACTAGATGGGACTTGGGGTCCTTACCTGTCTTTCGTTCTCTGTTTCTATATAGGTTTACTGTGCTTATATCATGAATTCCACAGTCTTCAACTTGAACATGAATCGGGTGCTTCTGAACAGTGAAGAAATGTTAGTCTGTCTTTTGGAGAGAATAAACTTCTTAAAAGTGCTCTCCAAGGAAAGGTCTTTGCTTGTTTGGTTGATAGTCATTTGTTGAAGTAAAATTTCCTTATGGTAAAACACTGCTTGTTAGTATATAATCACATGATCCTTAAGAGTTTTTTGGTTCTTTTAACAGGTTAATTTTTCTTTTGTTACTTGAATAGTGAGTGTTGGTTGGTTATATTGGTTTAATATCCTTTTTTTTATAAACACAAGAGTACCTTCTGGTCTAGTGTGTCTTACAAAAAGGTAGTTATTTTGAGTTAATGCAAATCTCTTCTTGCATGTTCAAATCTAGTTTGCTCGCTCACTCACTCTCGAGGTATTTTTAACCGTTAACTGCCGCCTCCCAACATTCCTGAAAACATTATAGACAGTTTGGTCAATGTCTAAACTCTGCTTTGCTTGGTAAGAGTTCTATTTTTCTGTGCTGTGTACCTGTTATGATGCTTCCATGAATGGCTGGGCAGTAGGTATATCAGTGACTGTCTAATTCACATTTAACTTTTTTGTACTCATGAATTTGAAAACCAGCTTAAAATCTGTGTTTAAATAGCAAAATCCATGACTTTAAACCACAGTGAAGTGCTTTTGAAACTAGATTGTCCCCAGCTTTGTATAAAATGTATGATGCTTATACTGTAAATCCTTCAGATTCTTTTCATTCCTTCTTCCCCTGCCCTCAAGATGTCATAACCAGGTGACACATGCTCTTGCTAGCTATTGAGGAAGAATGGGACCAACTACTTTCTGTAACGTGGTACTTATATTGATGTAAGCATTTCTATTTAAAGAGCTTATTGTAGATCTTTTGTGTTTGGGCAATTCTTTACAGCACATCCCTGCAGTGATCCAACTGTTTTGTGGGTTGATTTTTCAGGTCGAGAGAGCTTCTTGGAGGGTGGGTCACATGCAATGGTAAAGCTGTGCTGAGGTGGGCCAAGATGGGCCAAAGGGCTAAAATAACCTGGTAGCAAAATTGAGACTCCAGAGCTGTCATCCATGTTGGGGGCATACAGCATATCTGACATGTCAGTTGGTGGTACTTATATTGGCTGTATCACTGACTTTGATGTCATAACAGCTATTTTGAGGTTGACTAAGGGAAGTTTGATTGCCCTTAAAGTGGTAGTTGGAAATCTCTTTTTGTTTCATTTCAGTTTACATTTATGTCGCCCTCCTCCAAAAAAAGGACTCATGATGGCTTACAACCTAGCAATCAAATGCAGTAACATATACATTAAATATTTAAACAAATATATCAAAACAATAACATATCCAATACAATGATAAATTCAACAGCAGACTTTCCCTTCCCCATTGCTCAGCTCATAAAGGGTTAGAACAATTAATACCATTCAGACCCAACCTGTACACACACACAGCTACCTCATCCTGTGTCTCTCTCCTGTTTGCTCTCAAAGGAGATGTAAAAAAAAAAAAAAAAAAAAAAATCAGCCTCCTTTGGGGGGTGACTCTCTTCCCGCCCCCCCCCCCCCCCATGGCAGGTAGGCTCTTATGATCAGTCCTTCTTCCATGACTTCAACAAGGTGTTTGAAAGCCTGAATCATCTTCATTAAAACCCTTCTTCACCATGAGCCATTATTCTCCTAATGACAGGCGTAGACAACTCATAGCATGATATCAATGGAACTGATTTTCACTATGGTGTCGATAGGAAGGTTCTATCTTGCTGCTTTATGTATGTCAGATATAATTCTAAGATTGAAAGAACTAATGCACCAACAATATCTTATTTAATTTTTTATGACCATCATATTGGGCATCATATGTATTCATAGATACACATCATTTAATGTGCATGGCACATCTTTTAATCTTGCCACCAAATATAATCATCGGTCATTATTTTTGTGATACTTCAAAAATCCCATATATCTTCATTATTTGTGTATTATACATTTTGAAATTCAACAATCACTTGAAAAATTAGTTCTATTAATGTAGAAGTAACTCTGTAAAAATAGGAATAATCAAGAGCCACTTAGCTTGAAGAAATGCGGAAGACGCAGCCATGTTGAAAAGATATCGCAAAAAAATCACTATTTATATTGAAGATATCACAATTAGTTTCAAGCCCCTTGAAGAAGAAATCCGTTTTCTGAAACACGGATCGTGTCAGGCGACTCATCTTGGACTATGACGACTTAGTTCTTTTGGGTGAAAAAGTACAGACTTTCAAGCTAAGTGGCTCTTGATGATTCCTATTTTTACGGAGTTATTTCTACATTAATGGAACTAATTTTTCAAGTGATTGCTGAATTTCAAAGTATTTATAATAAATAATGAAGATATATGGGATTTTTGAAGTATCACAAAAATAATGACACATTTGGTGGCAAGATTAAAAGATGTGCCAATCACATAAAATGATGTGTATCTATGAATACATATGATGGTCATAAAAAATTAAATAAGGTATTGGTGTGTGTGTGTTCTTTCAATCTTAGTATATATTTTGACTACCACCATAGAAAATATTCTTTGTATCAGACACTGGTGTCGGAGTGTCAGATATTATTTCCATGTTTATTGCATTGCAGTCAAATGTTCAGATATGCATGGATGCAGCTTTTACATACTACAGACCAGATGTGCATCTTGACTACATTTGAATTCTTTTGAGCAGTTACATGCTTTAGTAACGTTTTAACGTCTTACTCTTGATAAGTCTGCTGATTTTAGCACATCTAATCTCAAGCTCCAACAATTACTTCAAATGATGCTAAATGGATGACTGTCTCAGAGTGTTTGGATACTTGCCAGATTCTTGTGACCTGGTTTGGCCTTTGTTGGAAACAGGATGCTGGGCTTGATGGACCCTTGGTCTGACCCAGCATTGCGAGTTCTTATGTTATGAACACTGGGATAATGTCTACCTTTTGGGCTGACTCAGATGCAGAACGAGAGGATGACCATCTGCGTAAGGAGGGAATCATTCTTTCATCAGAGCCCTGTGAGGATTCAAAATTTTCCACCTGCAGTGACTGTGAAAGTACAAATCTCTTCCTCAAGTAATTTGATAAACTTCTTCTTAATAATCTTCCTGTTGCTAGTATTTTGTTTTTCAATTATATGTCTACTAATTCTACCATTTACATTCAAACGGATAACAAAGCAATACTATGTTAATGAATAACACCTATGAATTAATATTCATCATAATCTGAATAACTAAGTACACGTCCACATCAAGAGACAAAAAAGAAATTAAGAAATAAAAATGAATCTTAAATACTAATTCTTTATCCTTATCTGATAGAAAGAATACTAACAAGGTTGATTTAGTTATAATATCCTGAAGAAATTCAGAAAGGTTTGAAGTATCAATAGGAATAAAAAAGATCCATACTTTCCTCAGGTTTAGTCTCCCTCCTAGAGTCGAGACGATAAAAATTTAATTTCTTTATCACAAGCTAAGTGTTATCTGCAGAACATCATAAACATAACAATTCAGCTGGTGATAACTATCTAACTCTAGGAAAAAATCAATATTCTCAGATTTTTTTGACCTCAGAATTATCTAAATGTTCAGTCTTGTTATGCAAATATAAGCTACTCTTTACATCAGAAGACATAGATGTCTGTAAATTGTTTATCAAATTACTTGAGGAAGAGATTTGTACTTCCACAGCTCCCATTCTATGTTCCAGATCAGTAAATTTAGCTCAAGCTCCCATGGAAATAGCGCATAATTGAGAAACAGATTGAGTCAGTGAGGTCTCCATCCTTGATATCACTGTCCAAATGTCTGTAAGAGTTGCTGGATTAGGTGATTACCCAGCTTCAAAGCCTCTCTGATCAGAGGCAAACCCCACTGCAGCTGGAATAGGGACCTGCATCCCAGATCTCACCTCATCTATAGGAGCCCTACAAACACCACTAGGGGAGAAACCCTCTGATCTAGAAATAGGAGAGCACAAATTATTGCACAGAGATCTCCCTGATCAAAACTTCATGCGATACATCAAGAGGAACAGAGCCATCGACAGAAGCAGCAGTGGAATTTGCTACTTGGCCAATGTCTGCCGGTCAAGGCAATGGCAGAGGAGTACCTACACCCACGTTTAGGGTAACCTCACCATGCATTTCATGCGGTTGGCTCTTCAGCTTGTCTATTGAGTCGAATAAGGTGTTGATCCAGCGGTCCTCTAGTGGGTGTAGAGGCAGGATAGCCATATTCACTCTCCCTCTTTCCCCCCATTCCAGTAACAAGAAGGGGCGCGCACCACTGGCAGCCCACTTTTATCACCGCCCCTTGAAGTCAGCCTCAGGACCTCTAGGCGACCATCTCGATGCTGGATGACTAAAGCTTTGGGCAGGTGGGACAAACATGCAACTCTCCATAGTCGGAAAGTCTCCACTGTTGCTAATATTTTTAACTATAAAACATGGATTTTTCAGTGATAGATTTACTCAGTTGATATGTGTTAAATTTAATTTGGTTTTCTTCCTGCCATTACATAATGGAAGAAGATCAAAACTAATAAAAGAAGTGATGAGCAACAGTGCAACAAATGGAATCTTATCAACTTACTGGAAAATGGATACATAAAAAAAAAATAAATTAACGCACAATTCCACATTTAACTCAGGATCCCAAATATTACAAAATTGATTCTTACTCTTCCCTGCTGATGCTGTTTCATGTCTGTACTTGATATATACATATACTGCATATATACATTACTGTAGCATCTAACATTTTTCATCCTAACTGCCTGTTTTAACCAGATTCACACCCCTAATATGTTTTAGCACACCTTTGGATAGTTTACTCTCTGATAAAATTAATTTTACACAAAAAAATGGTAAACTATGCAAAGGTGTGCTAAAACATTAGGGGTGTGAATCTGGTTAAAACAGGCAGTTAGGATGAAAAATGTTAGATGCTACAAGAGAGATCTGCAGTGATCTTTCTCAGAAGTAGACCATTGATCCAGTTCCAGAGAGAGACTATGTACCTGATCTGTTAAACTTTTTTTTTGGCAATCTGTGCATGAGGGGAACCCTCTACCCTCCTAGTAATTGACTGCCAAGTTTCTCTATCCTGCTGTAGCAACATAAATCATTTGATAGTTTTATTTATCTATTACAGATTATTTGAGGTTGTGTGAATGTAAGAATTGCTCAAGAAAAAGTTCCAGAATTATTTCTGACTTGATAATTAGAATTGGGTCATTGACACTGTTCTCTTTTCTTAGGGGAACAGATTCTAGCTGATTGTACAAGTTACTAGTTTTGAGTAAAACATGTGTTTATGTGAAGCGCAGTGATTTCAGTTTGAGCTTGCTTTGCCAAATTTTCACAAACGTGGTTTAAAATATATATTTTTCACTGTGGTATGGGGAAAACAAACCTAAATGATTTGTTCAGTCAGAGGAGCTTCTCTTAGTGATTATTTTTTTAATGAATCTTTCAATTTAATTAAATGTAAATTGATAGACATTCCTGTTTTATATCTTGGAGAAGGAACTGCAGCCATCAAGAGTTTATTGTGAAATGTTCTTAGGATTAGTTGTAGAATTAATATAAGATGGTATGCATCATTTTTGTAGACAAAAACAATCTATTTATAGTGTGGTACTTCTAATGAGCTTTAGTGTAGCTGAATAATTTAACATGCCAAATGAGAGATTTTATTAAAAGTGATACAATCAAGTAAAATTTCGTTGGGTCTGTTTGATTTAAATATTGATCTGGTGTGAAGAATTTTTTATTTTATTTTATTAAATTTGTTTTCTAATTAAATTGAGAGAGTTTGATTTCTACTTGGCTAAGTCTGGCTGTCATTCAAACTGTTTAAAAAAAATAAAAATTGTGGAAAGCATGCATGATCGTGTTGGCAGGAATGTCTTCCAATATAATTTGTAGAAGGGTGTGTTGGAGTTCTGACACATATATTGGGGTATAAGCTATGCTTCAGTATAACTTTTTTTTTTCTTCTCATTTAACGACGGGAAATGGGGGGGGGAGAGAAATGGCTTAGAAGGTGCCATCCTTTGCTACAGTTCCTGGTCAAAGTTTTGCAGCCTCAGTCTTCCACAGTAAAGCAGTGGGTATTTTGTTGGAGGCTTCATTCTCCAAAACCACTGATTCGATGTTTCTGGTTTTCAACCTCAGAGATTTCTGTTTTCTCCCCGGGTGCTGAAATTGATGACTTTCAATCCCTTCTTTATAGCATTCTTCCCACAGGTAGACAGACATAGATCCCTTTTTCATAATTCTCTCCATAATTTCCATATGTTGGAAAGCATAAACCTGGATAGAGCCCAGCAGAAATGGCAGCCAATGCAAATCTCAGCGAGACAGTTGGAAGCAAGGCTGTCCTTAGGGTGGGAGGTGCGAAGAGGCATTCATTTTTATCAGCTTAGGGATGGAGCCATGTTAATCAACATTCCAGTGACCCCTGCAGCTAATTTGTCCTATGCCCCCGTGCCTCTCTCAAAGGTCAACCCTTGTTAGATGTTTGAAACACATTTGGAGACATCTGAGATGAAAATTTTAATTTAAAAAAATGTTAGGCTGCTCAGTCAGTGGGAGGTGAGCTTGTGAAGGGTTAGGACCCACTTTGCAGGGTTCTGATAACTTTTTTTTACCAGAGATAGAAACTTTTTATCTTTTGTAATGTCTTGGAGCTCTTAGTTTAGAAGAACTAGGTTTTTAATGATTTAGACTTAAAACTAAAGCATTCATAAACAGATTACATTTAAAAGACATCAGATAATACACAACTAAAGTTCCTGATCTCTGCGCACACATCCCAGTGCTATCTCTGGCCCCTTTCCTATTCTGGGTATGCCCACATAAAAAAATAGTTTTAAATTTCTTCTTAAAGGTCTTGACATTTTTCCTCTTAACCTTTTTTTTTTTTTTTTTTTTTTAATATTTCTTTATTGTATTTTAAAATAGTGCTCACTAACACTCAGTACGCAATCAGCACATAATACAACCTTCAACAAACAACGTACAACTGGCCAACAGGCCCGCAACATCAGCAAACTTCCCCCCTCCCCCCCTAAAATTGTATGCAGCCGCAACAGCAAAAGGAGAGTCGAAAAGGAATCAATCCTCCCCTTCTACTCTGTCACGTAAGTTCTCAGCAGAGTTCCGATATTTATAGTCCGTATTCTTGAGAATTATGTCCCTGTGATCTTGTGGAAGTGTCCACCAGTAGTTGTGCCATATAGAGAAAAATGTCGTCTGCGCCTTCCCCTTCGTAGTCTGCGCTGACATTAATTCACTCTGCAACAAAGAGATCATGCGCGCCCTCCATTGTGCGCCCGTAGGCCTGTCTTTTACAATCCACTGCGCCAAGATGGTTTGCACTGCAAGGCTCAGAGCTTTCTGCACAAACAATCCGTCTGTTTCTGACAGGGCTTGCAATTCCCGTTCCAAACACCGTAGCAAGCATATCTGCGGTTTTTTTGGAAACTGAATGCTTAACACGGCTCCCAAGACCCCCACAACTTCCTCCCAAAAGGCAGCCACCACCGGACATTCCCACATACAATGCATATAGGTCCCCCTGTCCTTCCGGCATTTGATACAAATATCAGTGTCACACAATTTAGCAGCATATAATCGAGCTTGCGAGATGTACATACAATATAATGTTTTAAACCCTACCTCCTGAAGAATGACATTTTCAGACACTTGAAAACCCAGTTTCAGTATGGTTGCTAAATCCTCTACAGAAAGGTATAAATCTGCTTGCCTCACCCATTTATTCTGGAGATTCCTCAAAGCAGAATCATCCCTTATACCCTTCAGAGCCTTGGAAAAAGTCGCACATGAGTACCCTTTCAGGCCTCCGGAAGACATAAATTCCCATAAACGGTCCCACCACTCCCCCTGCCAATATGTCCCAAAGGCAGACGGGCAATAATGCCTCGCTTGGAGAAAGGCAAAGAAGTCACGGGATGGCAAGTGATAAAGCTCCTGAAGTTCCTGAAAACTCCACATCACCCCCTCCCGAGGATTATATAGTTGGTAGGCAAATGTCAACCCCCTTCCAGCCCAAGCCTGAAACACCGACTGGGTCAAACCCGCTGGCAGTTGAATGTTACCTCCCAAAGTGACAAAAGGCGTTAAACACCTCCCAAGACGAAGTGTTTGTAAACATAAGTAACGCCACGCTGCTCTCCCTGATGCGATAAGCAAGCTCCGCCTACTGTGCTCGGGGCTTTGCGGTTTTGAGAGTTGTATTACTGTCATCGGGTTGTGAGGGGCCATCCACTCTGATATAAATTCAAATGGAGAATACTTCTCCGTACCTTGGATCCAATCTTGAATGTGTCTTAAGAGACATGCTAAGTTATATTGCCTCCAGTTGGGACATGCCAATTCCCCCTGACTTTTGTCCAGTTGTAGGGTGCTTAGTGGGAGTCTAGCCTTACGGCCTCCCCATAGATATTTACGCAGTAAACGATTAATGGCCTCCAGATCCCGTTTGGTCAACCAGAGTGGTATTTGTTGCAACACATAAAGCCACCGCGGTAACTCCAGCATTTTCACTAAGCTTATTTTGCCGGAAATAGAAAGTGGCAGTGCTCCCCAAATGGTAAGTTTCTGTGCCATATTGTTTAAGAGCGGTCGTACATTCACTTCATGTAGCTGAGTAGTAGGGTCCCTAGTCAGTTGGATCCCTAAATATCTCATGGTCTTGGCTGCCCACCGCAGCGGGAAGTCCCCTACCCACTCCCGTCTAATCGAGTCTCCCAAATCCATCGCTTCCGATTTGCCACGTTTATTTTAAGGCCTGCAAAGCTCCCAAAGAGCTTCTGGATGGTCAGTATGCGTTCTAAAGATCGTTGGGGCATGGTAAGAAATACCAACACATCATCCGCAAACGCGGAGACCCTAACTTCTTGTTTGCCCCAGGTAAACCCCTTAACCTCGGAATCCCCCTCTATCTTTCTAAGGAGAGGGTCTATGGACAGAATATACAAAAGGGGGGACAGGGGGCAACCCTGCCTGTACGAGGCAGGGTTGCCCCCTGCCCCCTGTCCCCCCTTTTGCGACTTTTTCCAAGGCTCTGAAGGGTATAAGGGATGATTCTGCTTTGAGGAATCTCCAGAATAAATGGGTGAGGCAAGCAGATTTATACCTTTCTGTAGAGGATTTAGCAACCATACTGAAAAGCCGAAAGTCCTCTGACACATATCCATTGGCCAAGATCGCCGACTTAGGGGAGTAGTATAACATTTTAATATTGTCTAAGATTTCCCCTGTGAAGCCATAGCGCCGTAACACAGAGAACAGATAGTCCCAGGACACCCGGTCGAAGGCTTTTTCAGAGTCGAAGCCCACTATCATCGCCGCCTGTCTACGCCTCTGACATTCCTCCATCGCTATGATGAGCTTTGTCAAATTGGTACTGATGGCCCTACCTTTTACAAAGCCCACCTGATTCCGGGTAATGATATCGGGAAAAACCCCACTGAGCCTGTCCGCCATAATTTTGGCAAATAGTTTTGCCTCGTAGTTAAGCAAGGAAATTGGCCGATAAGCCGCTGGTTTGGACAGGTCTTTACCCGGCTTCTCCAGCACAATAATATAAGCCTTCGTGGTGTCCTCTGGGAAATGCCCCCTCCTTTGCGCCTCCTGAAAGAAGCTTAAGAGATCCCCCGTAGCTTCGTTTATAAGGCATTTATAATAGTCTGCACTCAGCCCGTCTGGTCCCGGGGTCTTATTAGGTTTGCTGGCCCTTATCGCCCTTTGCAGCTCTTCGAGCCTGATAGGCAAATTTAGGGCCTTCAATTGTTGCTCAGTAATACAGGGAGTAGGTAACCCACTGAAAAATTCTTCTTCCTGAGCTGGACCACCTGTCCTATCTTCTGAATATAACTGTGCATAAAATTTTCGAAATTCTTCACATATTTCCTCCCCTGCCACCAAGGGTTTACCATCCCTTCCGGTGAGCTTGTCAATTATTGTCTTCCCTCGTGCCAGCCTCACCATGTTTGCCAAGAGTCTCCCTGACTTATTACCGTGCCTGAAAAAATTGTGCGCCCCCCTCTTTAAAAACTTCTGCGCTCTTTCATGTAGTAAGGTGTTTAGCATGCGTAGGATGTTATTATATTCCTCCTGCTTGTGCGGGGAATTATCCTGACTCAGAGAACGTTTTGCCCCTTGGAGCTGCCTTTCCAGGGATATTATCTTCTGATTAAGAGCCTTGGCCCTAGCTATTAAATAGGAGGTGATTTCCCCCCTCATTACCGCTTTACTAGCCGCCCAGTAAAGCCATGGGTCCCCCTTGTGTTGCTGATTGATGTGTTCATATTCCCGCCATTTTTTATGTAAGAACTCCTGAAACTGAGCATCTCCCCTTAATGAGCTTGGGAATCTCCAGATCCCCTGATCCCTCCGCTATGTCCACCCACACCAACGCATGATCTGAGACTTCTATGGGGCCAATTTTAGCTCGTTGGACCTTAGAGAACAATGAGGAGGATACCAGAATATAATCGATCCTGGACATGGTGGAATGGGCCTTGGACACGTGAGTGTAATCCCTCTCCGTCGGATTTAAGGTACGCCAAATATCCATTAGCTGTAACTCAGCACACACATAAGAAATGCCTTTCGTCTTCATATCAGGGACTGTCAGCGCCGGATGGGATCTATCCACTCCAGGATCGCTCACACAATTAAAATCCCCCAGAACAAAGATGGGACCCCGCATTACTTCCAGAATCTTACTAACCAAGCCCTGGAAGAACGAGTGCTGGTAGGAGTTGGGAGCATAGATATTACAGAGTGTTATCTCCTTCCCTTGCAATTTCCCCACCAAAATGAGATAGCATCCCTGCTCATCTGACACTTGCCTTTGGACGGAAAATTGCAAACTCTTATGGATCAACGTTGCTACCCCTGCTTTGCGCCCCGCTGCTGGTGTAAAAAAGCAGAGTCCCACCCATTGTCTTTTTAACTTTAAGCTTTCAGCAGCCGACAGGTGTGTTTCTTGTAAAGCAGCAATCCCCACCTTCTGTCTCTGCAGTGCACTCAGCACTTTTTGCCTCTTGACCGGAGTACCTATCCCTCCTACATACCAAGACACATAACGGACTTTACCTATCCTGTTTCTAGGCAAGTAGCATATTCTTCTCCCCAAGTCACCTGTGTAAGGGCAAGTGGTCCCCCAGCCTGAACCACTCCCCCCCTCTCATCTAAGAGCTCTGCCTCCTTTTCTACCCCCCCTGCTGCATAACATCCCCCCCCACATCCCCCCCCTTCCCAAATTTCCCCCCAATTTCCCCCCATAAACTTGGAACACATTACTCGCCCAGAAAATTCGGGCATGGAGGTCCGATATAATGCGCTCGGGCGCCAACCCCCCTTATAGGAACACAACATGCAACACTTTTAAACTCGAGAAATACCCTGTGAAGTCCTGCCAGGTTCGCATCCACGAGAGCCCCCGTGGCACACAGGTAAATCTCATGTAGAAAGAACCTCGTGAACCCTGATACACCGGCTCCGCAGGACCAGTGGCCTCAGAATCATGGGTTAGTCGGTAGATTCTTTAACCACTCGGCGGCTTTCTCCGGGGTTCCAAAGTTATGACTCTGTCCATTACTCCAGATTTTAAGCGCAGCAGGATATTGAAGAGCAAACTTGATATTTTTATTGTACAGCTCCGAGCACACCGAAGAAAAAAGCCACCTTTTCGCTGCCACCCCTGCAGAATAGTCTTGGAAGATTACCACTTTATGTTCTTTATAGCGGAGGTCTTTGGTTTTACGGAAAGCAGACAATATAGCCGCTCGCTGAGCCCAATTCAAAAAACGGGCTATCGCGAGCCTGGGCCGCCTGTCTGCCTCCCTCCTGGGACCCAGGCGATGTGCCCTTTCAATATCTAACCGGCCGGTTAATGCTGGCAAGTGGAGAGCGTCAGGGAGCCAGCTCTCTAGGACGGACTGCAGGTTAGTATCTTGTATTTCCTCAGGGATACCCAAAAATTTTAAATTGTTCCTTCGTGCCCTGTTCTCAAGGTCCTCCAGTTTTGTGTCCACCATTTTAAATGAGGACTCCAGGGCCTGCACTCGAGCCGCGACAGCTTGTTGATCCTCCTCCAGTGCTGAGATCCGACCTTCGGCGATATCAATCCGTCTGCCTATGTCCCCCAGCGATTCTTTTACTGCAGCAAAGTTTTCGTTAAGGCCCTCGAATTTATGGTCTAACGCCGCGACCACCGCCGCCGTCAGCCGTGCCACCGCCTCCTCATCCAGGCCCACGCCGTCAGAGGAACGCCTCGGGTCCGCCATCTTAGGCTCTGCTCCCGCCGGTTTCAACTTATCTTTTCGGGGCATTTTGGTCATCATCGTGCTCATTCGCCGCTGCGTCTTCAGCTCTCCCGTTGTCCCGGTCTCTTGCCCTGTTGTCCGTTCCTGTTTGTTGTGTGTTTTAAGCTCAAATTGGCAGCTTATGGGGGGTTAGCGCCCGGAGCCTCGGGTGTACACGACTCACCGGGCTCACCGCATCACGTGACCTCTCCTCTTAACCTTTTAAAGGAATATAATTTCAAAGTATAGGGCCAATAATTGAAAATGCTCACATATGTATATTCTGCAGTCTACATTCTTTTCTCCTGATTGGAGGAGAGCCTGGGAAAACCTATAATCTTGCAGAAGTTATTTCAGGAACACTGAGGTCTGCTGTCTTCTAGAAATTTAAACTCTATTCTTAAGGCCATCTGCAAATAATGTAGTTCTTTCAGATAAAAAGGGATTCATGCTCCCCTTGCCAGCAGTCCATGATAACTGACCACTGGGTCCTGAATCAACTGCAGAGCTTGAATCTCTCTCTTTGATAATCCCATATACAAGGGCATTGCAGTAATCCAGTTGGTCTAATATTAAGCTTTGGACTATTGTTTGGAAAATCTTTTGGAAAGAGACATCAACCTGCATCCTACAGGAGTTAAAGATTATTGTAGTTTATAAAGTAATACTTAGATTATGGTATTAATATAGCTTTTTTTTTTTTTTAATTTGTGTGCATAATAGTGGAAGATATTTGGGGGGTGTGGAAAAGCCAAGGAATAATTGTTTTTAGATTCCATTTATACTGCCTGATACAAATTACTTATAGATCTTCAGAAATGTGTATAGACCCAAGCTACTGCTTCTTGAGTTCCAGCAGCTTTCATGCTTCCAGTTGTTCCAGTTTTCCTGATTCACTCTATGGTTTTCCTGCTTTGGGCTTCTTCGTTTAGGAGTTCCTGAATTTGATGTTTGACTTCCATTTTCTTTTTACTTAATTCATCCAGGAGTCCTTCAAACATGCACGTGTTTTGTTTTTTTTTTTTTAATTTGTCTTTTCCTTGTGTGTTTTGTGCAGAAAGATATTTTATATTCCAGTTTGTCTCAGAACTTGTAAGCATTCTTTGAGTTTGCTCTTCTTTAAACATTTTATTTCCTTATATTTAAACACATCAGTTGATATAATTAATCTGAGAAAGTAATATTTGGTTTTATGGTCTAACAGTGGAAACCATTATTATACACCTAATGTCATAATCTGAGTTTCTTTCAGAAGTCAAGAGTTCCAGTGCAACAGAAATACTGAAAGTGTCATGTAAAAAGTCTATCTGTAATAAGGTTGTTCTCCAGTATCTCATGCATAAGGTAGTGTCAGAATATAATTGCTGTCAAATTCATTATCCCCTTCTTGAGATCTTTGATCTCTCATTCAAGTACTCTTGCTGAAACATGAGATGTGAAAGAGCAAAGGCATGTGATGGCTCTCTCTGGTTACACTCCCATGTGGCAAAACAAATTATAACTGCATGACCCATTCCAGTGTGTCCTGAGATTGCCTTTGTGTTGCCTCACCCCAGACATGATAATTTGCTCTGGTATTGGAGGCGGGCTACTTTTCCATGGGCCGCCCTGTATAAAGTGTGTAGTACAGGGAACATAGTTCTTTACTTCATGAGTGTAAAGTGATGCTCATTCCCCCTCTCCCACCATCATCACTTTTGTTACACCCTTGTATTTTATAGACACGCACACACTTGTCTTCCATGGTTCTCAAATGAAATTGGTCATTGGTCACCCATTCCTAGAAGCAGAAATCTCCATATCCATCAATTGTTGATCTCAACAGTAATCCAAAGTGGCCTTCAAATCTTCTCATCACCTCATCACCATTTTCTTCCTGCTTGTCTTCTAACGGGCCGCAGAGGATTATGTATGTGGTTTACAGATGCTCATATGTTACAATTTAGATCTCATGTTACTAAGTCACAGAGGATTCTGGTATGACAGGAAACTTCCATGGTGTTTTATTTTGGTTTCTGCTGTGCTTTCATCCTTTTTTCTTTTTTAAACAGGTATTCATTCTTTCTGTTTTGTCCTATTTTGATGCATGCTTGACTCTAGGATACACATCAATGTTACTGTGTACAAAAATGTATCGGTTTGAACAATATATGTTAAAGGAGGGGACTTGATTGATTTAGTCTAATAAGCTGAGCAAAACCTGCTGTGGGTTTTTGCATGGGTAATTATGCATGTTCTTCTGTGTTAATCTTAAATGCATACGTAATGCATTTAGCATGGGAAAAAATGCACGTACATACCGGTGCAATAACCTGCGGCAGGTTTTCCACACTTGTTTCAAATGGCACCTAAAGGAGGTAATTATCTATGGGCTATGCAGGGAGCCATGCTAGCAAGTGAGATCGGTTAAGTGCGGATTTTTTAGTGCCTGGGTCAGGGCAAGAGTTAAGTACAAAGCATCTGTCTGGAGACCCTTTTACTCCACTGCTGGCATTAGCTTTGAGCTACTTTAAACTGTCTTTTATTCCCTGAATAGTTGTCTGATGCCAGGTTGTGTGTCCATGCAGCCTTTTCTTTACCGGGCACCCAGCGCTTGCTGATCACAATCGCTCCTATCGCTTTGACAGTTTTCAGACCCAGTCCATTTCCCAGTAATGCGGCTCCCGGGCGGTGTCGGCACTCGTATGTAGCCTGTGGAGATCACACTTCCGTCACTTCCAGCTCCTGCCTGGCGGGGCTGCTCCATGCCTAGTGGCCCCGAGTTACCTGGCGAGGAAAAGGCTGCATGGACACACAATCACAATAATGCTGGTGATGGAGTAAAAGGGCTGGTAGGAGCTGAAACAGTTTTTTTTGTTTTTGTAAGTAACGTGCGACGAATGTAATCAGCATTAAGTTAGAAATACCCCTCGCGAGTCTGCAACTTTTTTCAATGAAGCCTATTTTAGTGCTGGTTTTCCTGTGGCTTTCTGCATCGGGGCTTTTATGCAGGTATTGGTGTATGGTCATGCACATGTTTTTTTTTTGTGCATATCTAATTTGCATGGAATGCCCTTATTACAGCCTGCTTTTCCGTGCATGCTAAAAATGTGCAGAAAATTTGTGCCTATTTCATCATGGGTTTTTTTTACATAGGCCCTTTTAAAGTGTCAGAAAATAGAAAAAAAAATAAGCCTAGAATTAAAAAAAAAACAAACCAAACACAAAAACCCAACAATTTCAGGCATTCTGTGATAGTGTAAATTAGAGTTTTAGGAATTAAATCATGGACCAGACTTGCAGCCCGGCCTGGTGTTTAGAATTGATGGAAAGACCTGGGCTTGAGAAACATCTCTGGTCTTGCTCCTTAGGCTGTCGGACTGGAAGCATTGTAGAGACCAAGCACACTTGTCCCCAGATGGGAGGAAGCAGATTACATTCCTATGCAACACTTGCCAGCGATCAGGCCTGTGGCCCCATTACAGCCTGCAGATTCCATCTGCCATCTTGGTCTCCAGAGTTTATGTATGTGTATATATATGTGTGTATATATATATATATATATATAGCCTCAAAATGAGATGGGAGCACTTGGAGAAGGAGCACAAGGATGTGCTGAGCTTTGAACTCTCTTCCTCTGCAATCATATGATACTGAACTTTATTGCTACTTATTATTTGCTTGAATTCTGTCAGATGACAAATGATTTCTGAGACAGAACCTGAACATTGACCAGATGCTTAAAGTGAATGAAAGGGCAACTATTCTTACCCAGTTTCTTTGCTGGATTCCTGAATCATGCCGCGTAAGAGGAAGGGTTGAGTGAGGATTTTTCCCTCTGAACCGTCACTCCTCTTGGACCCACGTGTCGTCACGGTCTTCGTCGCCTCTACCCCTGAAACTACGCGGATAAGCCTTGCTGGCAGAACGGGGAAAGGAGGAGAGCCGTTCTCACCAGGGGGAAGTCTTGCTTATGCTGCCAGATTCTAAAACCCTATGTATGATCCACAAAATCATACATGGAGATAAAACTGACTGGCTGAATACAACCATCAAAATACATGTGCCCCAACGAGAACTCAGGTCCTCTAATAAAGGATTGTTATCGGTACCTAATGTCAAATCTGCACACCTGAGTGAAGTGAGAGAAAGGGCAATTCCGGTGGCGGGACCAAAACTTTGGAATAGTTTACCATTAGAACTGAGAATGCGGGATGATCTGAAACGATTTAAGAAAGAACTAAAAACATGGTATTTTCATCAAGCCTTTGGATCCGAAGCGCAGGATGATAGATAAAGTCATAATCCATTTGATAAACTTATTTATTTTCTTAACTATATTAATCTTTTTAGTATACACAGTTTTTATTTGAAAGTATGATTAATTTTAATTATCTTATTTTATTGATATTTTATTGTATTCTGTTTCTTCTTTTATCAATTAGACATATTTTGTAAACCGCAAAGATAGAACCATGTGTTCTGAACTACAGTATATAAGAACTGCATAAATAAATAAATAAAATACTCACTGCTTCCTTGCACGGGGCCGCCGCCATTGGAACATCGGAGGACTGTTGTCTGTCTCCAGTCAGAGGGAGACTGCGGCCCCTCGCCAGCAGGAGAGTCTTTCGAAGACTCACCGCGGGTGATAGCACCCATGGGTGAAGGTGTAGTTGTTGGAGCTCAATCTCCGGCTGTCCCTCATGCCTGGTTTTGTTTCAACTAGTGAATGATCTGCACTCAGATCTTCCATAGCTGTTACCAAACCAACGGTAGTAATCCTAGAATTGCTTTGGGATTTGATTGTGGGACTCTCACAGGTCTTCCAGGATCAGTCTCAGTGTTTGGACAGTGTTTTATTGAAATTGGATTCTGTGGCTCAAGATCACCAGCAAATATTACAGGAACATTGTCTATTTAATCGTTGGGAAGTGATATCCAGAATCTTCAATCTTTGAATGCCTCAATGATTTGTGCACATTTCTCCACTGTCACAAGTTTGGAATCATCAGAAAAATATTCTCAACATTTGAACTTGAGAAATTTTCCTAAAATCTCTGGAGAACTTTTGATTGCTGCACAGAGGAAGTATTTTTTGGATATACTGCAAATACAGTCCAATAAAGTTCCTGTTCTAACTAAATGTTTCTCCCATATAAGCAGAAATGGGATCAATCTCACACTTCTCCCAATGTTGCAGATTTTTCTAATTTAACTGCTTTTCTGAAGAATTCATTGGAAGAAGTGATTGATCTACGCTTCTGATTTCTTTTCATTCTGAACAAAATCTGAGTCTAGTTATGAAACATTTTCAGCATTTCAATATTTCTTTTCATGGGGGCCTAGACTGGATTTTTCCTGACCGTTGGTTTGGTAGTGACGTAAAGCTTTTCTGAATATGCGCCAAGATGCTTTGGCTATTGGCGCTAGTTTCCTCCTTCGATATCCATGTAAATGTGTTCTCAAGATAAATGCTAATACTTTTATTTTCTTTAGTCCAGACCAGTTATGGGACTTTCTGGAGTCCAAGAAGAATGCCCATTTAGTCACCCAAGAACCTTCCTAGGTTTGATCCTTACTAATCTTAAGGGGATTCTATTTCGCCGCCTTTACCGTACTTATATGATTTGCTGTATTTAAACTCTGCACAAAATAGTTTCTAATCCTCCCCCCTTTGGATTTGTGTTTCCTTTCAGGAGAATATTATGTTACTTTGTTTTGAATTTGTTTTTCTTCAATATTTTTTTTTCTCTCCAGTATTGCTATATGGAGTAAATTTGCTTTGTATTATTTCTAAAAGCATAAATAAGTTTTTTTAAAAAAAGTGGCCAACTATTCTGACTGCAGAATGACTAAGAAAGGAAAAGTGCTGTTGTATAGTGAGGGGGGAAATCTTTACGTTGAGTTCTTTGTGCATATGTTACCTCATTGGTTGTATGTGGGAGGATAGGGTTCCTATTTAGAGAGAGATGCAGGGTGTATTTTGGGTCTTCACAGAGAATGGGTGCAAATTCTGCATACAGAAGAAGTTTAAAAAAGGATTTGGGTGTTGCAGGAATAGTCTGCATGATCTATAACTTTTTTTTTTTTAATTGGTGTTGAGAGATGTACCAAGGTGATTCTATTCCTGGATGAATAACATAGAAACATAGAAGTGACGGCAGAAGAAGACCAAACGTCCCATCCAGTCTGCCCAGCAAGCCTTCACACCCATTTGTTTTCATACTTATCTGTTACTCTGACCGCTGAGGTCAGGGCCCTTCTTGGTAACATTTTGGGTTCCAGTTCCCTTCCACCCCCACCATGGATGCAGACAAGGAATACTATTCAAAACCTAGACTAATAAAGGCGTGCACACTGAGTATCTTTGTTCATTTGCTCTTAGCTGCATTAGTATTTGTTAGAAACTCAGATTCTGCTCTTTTCCTTTATCCTGTGTTCCTTTATGAACCTTTTAATTTTGCTTTCTCAGTAAGACTTCCCATTTTGCTCATAGTTGGAGTCCCTGATTTCCTGTAGCAGATTCTATGGCAGATTTGCATAATTTTGTACAAAGATTCACACCTGTGACAATATTAAAAGTTTGACTTTTATATTGAAAACCATATTTTTTAAACTGTATTTAAACTATATATAAACAAAACATGTATCATACACAAGAATCAACAATTTATCACTTTAAGACATATGTAAGTTTCAAACTTAACTGTGAAAGGTCACTTTTTAAATTCTGAATTGAAATAGTGCAACCATTTTTTTTTTGTCATCTTTAAAAATATAAAATTTTTTGTGTGCTAAAAAAGCCCTCAGCATCAGCAGTTTATCATACTTTTAATTACACAAAGATATGTGCACATATATTGGGCACATAGTAACCTATTCAAAATAGGTTGAATTAGTGCAAGTTGAAACTTGTCAGCAGTGGTGTCAGTCATCAAGGCTTCTATGAATTGAAATTACTACCCTTTCTGCCAGCTGTGAGACATCTGCAGTTGCAGACTTACAAAACACATCCAGGTCTTTGTGAATGGTGTATGATTGATTGGCCATATATAAAGATGAAATTCTTCTGTAGGTTCATCACTCCATCTAGGAATTATATGAAAATCATCTTTGGTTTGATAGGGACTTTGAGACCTTTGAGGGATAAAATATTTTGACTGATTTCTCTGTCAGACTTCACCTCCCCCACCATTTTCAGCAGGACAGGAGGAAAAGGAGTGGGGGGAACAGCAGAAGAAGGTTCCCTGCAGAATGTGGAGGGGATGGGTCAGGAGCAGAGAGCCAAGACTGAATACAGGCAGGCACTCTGCAGATTTATTCAAAAGATTGAATTAAGAGATGTGAATGCTTACAGGAATGTCAATTCTTTGGCAGATTTTAAAACATGCAGTTATAAGCTAATTATGTGGCTTCTTCCACAGCCCCACAATTGCAGGAGGCTAGGGCAGGCCTCTGGTCTTCTGTGATTATGTGGCCTCAGTGAGGGCTGCAAACTTTGATCCCTCCTGTAGAACTGGCCAAACTGCCATAGAGGCCAGGGACTCTCTCAGAGCAAATTGTAAACCGGCATGATGCGATTCCCATCGCGAATGCTGGTATAGAAAAAACTCAAAATATAATGGTGGCAGGTACATTTCCCCTCTCCCCACCCATGATTAATCGCTTGCTTAACTATATGCCTAGAATGTCGATATTTAGGTTTTAACTGATAAACATGGTTTAAAATACCCAGTGGAAAAATATTGAAATCTGTGTTTACTAGGAAGATAGTGTTTATCTAGTTTTTTTTTTAATCATTCTCCCATCTTTCTGCCTGCTTTAGACTCCCTGCTTTGTCATTGCACCTTTTCAGTGCTGATTGCTTCTTGGCAGTACAAGTTTGTGTGTGTCTGTGTCTGTAGGGAGAAAGTGGGTAGGAAAATTTGGTTGGAGGAAGATGAGCTACTGGGAAGGAAAACGCCCCAAAATAAAGATTTATCTATATAAAACTATTACAACTTAAACACTTAAAGTATAAATTATAAATGCCTAAAAATAATCCCTGTGTGTGTATCTTAAGTATCCCTAGGTGATCTTCAGAAATCTACACTGGTGGTAACACGCAACTCTCTAAAATAGAGAGTTCATGTGCACATTCTTTTGGCAAGTGATTGTGGCAGCTAAATGTGTACTTTGTGTCTCATTATAAAAGAGCATCACTATCAACTGCATATGCTAATATTATAAAGCATCTATGAATTATGTGGGTGTAGTTATATTACAATATGCAAACAGATTTCAGCTGCAGGCCCTTCCACGCCACCATCAGTCAGTAGCCTCTTAAGCTTTCTTTCTGAAGTGCTGCTGCAGCTCTTGGGCTCATGTGGAGTCATGCATTTCTACTTATTAGGTACAAAGAGGTGATCGAACAATCACAGTAAAAGCCATGTGGGTGAGAGTAGGCTGAGAGAAGTTGCAGCAAGACTGGGGGGGAGAGGTGGGGTGGAGAGCTCAAAAAGAGGGAAAAGAGAGGTGCTAATAGAAATGTTTTTCTTGAATTTTTTCAATTTTACCAATTTCCAGTGCAAAAATAAAGGTAAATATCACATAACCAGAAATAACAAAGGACTTTTTTTTTTTTAAAGGTGATTGAATATTCAGTAGCTAAGCTTTGATACCTTGATTGGTGGTGCAGCAGATGAAATTCAAACAAGGGTTAAGTCAATCCATTTTTTGTTTTAATACAGGCATTTTGCAATAAGCGAGAGTGCCTCTTGTTGAAGGCTCATCTTTATCTGTACACGTCCAGATGTATGTGCATTGCCATGGGACCTTAGACTCATAGCCGCTCATGCAGTTGAGCACCCAAAAGAAGAGCAGAGGGAGGAGCAGCCAGCTTCAACACCTGCTGCTGCCGCCACCCCTGCCACTCTTCCTCCTGTGGACTCGGAGCGGGGGAGGTAGGCGAGCAGGAGAGATGCCTGGAAGAAAACATGTCAACGTGCACTGATTCAGGCATGCACTTTTCAACTTGTTTGTGCTTGTGTATTGATACTACTTGTTTTTGCAGAGCAGGCAAGAGGTTAAATGCTGCCTCTGCAATTGAATGAGAGTTCTGTGGTGCACTAGTTAGAAATACAGCACTGACGTGCAGCCCTCAAGAAATCCCAGCAGCCTTAACAGCTCTGCAAGAAGGACAAAGTTATCTCTGAAGAGAGCAAGTGAGCTGCAGTGGTAGCTGCTTGCCTGGTCACCAAATAAAGAGAACTGCTATTGCTATAGCAGCCCAGGGAAGCTCTGTCTGCTTAAGAGAGGGAGTCTCCTCCACTACCACTGAGTCCTGGAGCATCCTCTTTAGTAGCCTGCACACATAACTATGAAGGAATGATCGGGTTAACAAAACGAAAACTATGACATGGAAAGATGAATACCGTTAGAAGTTACTGGGAACCAATTTCTCTGTACAATTAGAATCTCTGCCCATTCATCTGGATAGATAAGCAAGTGGCATGAAGTCTGGTCCTAGTACAAATTTGAAATGGATCTCTAGAACTGGGCTAGAGGACGGTGCTGTGATATTTGCAGAAAAAATAGAATTATTGTAAAGAAATGTAGGACAAGAAATATAAACCTTGAAGCATATCTGGATTTTTGATTGGATCCTCTACTTGTTTAAAACAAAGGTGTCAAAGAATTAACAGTTATTTATCTATTCTATAACAGGTCTCATGTAGTATGTGGTGTTTTTTGGGGTGTAAGAATAGGGGTTAAGCCTGTATTTTCAAACCAGTGCGCTGTCAGCACCTTTAAGCAACAAGACACCAGCTGTGGTTCTTAAATGTGTAGGAGGTACTTTTTGAGCACATGGGTAGTCGAGCATCTCTCTTCCTAGTTACAACATGAGCCCCACAAGTGTGGGAATTTATGGGCAGCATGCAAGGCACTGATAACCAGGCCCTACTTTGTCTAGCATGCCCATTACACAGAGTGCAGCTGCCTCCAAGTCCTCTCAGATTCTTTCATCCCCAGGCTGAGTGAGATGGGGAGAGCATGCACAGAATACTGGATGTGACTCTTGAGTGTTGGGAATAGCTTTGGAAGCCTCATGTCATCCAAGGTGACTAAGAAAACTAGCTGCATAGATTTGTGCTTTCTCCCGCATCTAGAAGGGAGCAGGAGTTTGGGAGTGAGGAGGTCTATTCAAGGCAAGAAACTGAGGAGATGCGACATAGAAGAGAGCATGTGGGCTGAGGAGCTTGAAGGTAGGGAGGGAGCAAAAGCATCTGCAGCGAGATGTGCTGGGGCAGGTGGGTGATGTTCCCATGTTAAAAAGTAGCTGAGATTGGAGACAAGTAGAGAGCAACAGAAGGGGGGCCCCCAAGGTGAGACTCCTGTATGCACAGCAACTGGGCCAAATTGTGGCTGAAGTCCAAGGAGGTGTTACTGAGAAACTTGGACTTCATCCTCCAGTGCAAGAGGATCCATGGAGATGGTGGGAGGAATACAGAGATAATTGGAGGAATAATACCAAGCATACACTGTTGTATGCATGCCTCTTTCTATATGTATATAAATACATTTAACCACAACAGCATAAAGCCGGTGGTGTGGGGGAGCTGCTAGAGCTTTCTACCGTGATACTGACATGTCAGTTAATTTTAGGAATTAACTGGAACAATGCTGCTTCGTGATGTGGTCCAAGCATCTACACCTCTCTCTCCTCCTCCTTTTAAAATTTGGAAGAAAGACTGGTGGGTCTTTCAGTTCTTTCCTTGCTTTTCTTTTGGCCATACAAGTTCTCTCCGTGTTCACACCACTTACCCCATGGAGGCTGGAATGCCCTGTGACAGTTTTCTTAGTGGAGGTGAGCCTTAGGCTTGAAAAGGTTGGGAGACGCTGGATTAACCAGTGTCCTCTGAGCTGTTGAAGAGAGTTGCTACCATTTTCACTACTGCAACCTGGGCCAGGCCTCTTATTGCTAGGCCGTGATTGAAAAGGAAGAATGATTTTGGGAAAAGGTGTGTGTGTGTTGGGGGGGGGGGGGTTTGAGGACAAAAAGGCAGCAGAAGGGGAAGAGCGGCAGTTACTACTATGAGCAATTTGCTGGGCAGACTGGATGGACCATTTGGTCTTTATCTGCTGTCTTTACTATTTTACTGTGTAAGAGGGAAGAAGGGGAGCAAAGAAAAAATAGTAAAAAGAGAAATCAGCCTGGAGTTGGGGGTGGGTGGTTGGTTGAGAAAGAGGTGGCATGCTGGGTACCTGCACAACAGCATTTGCACTTCAGGATAGTGAAGACTGAGCTGCTGCTAGCAGGCTTTTGCTGAGATTGTTGAGGACTGACAGCTGTGCATCCCTCTCCCTCCCTTCCAACCTCAGAAGCCAAGCTTGTCACGCCAGGCATCCACCCTGATCTCTTTGGCCAAATGCCCAGGGTTGGAGACATTTCTGTACAATTTCTTCAGATGTTATACGTCCCAGAGTGCTGAAAGAACTGAGAAATGAAATTGCGGACCTGCTATTGGAAACTTGTAAACTATCAGTAACGTTGGCAATCCTCCAGTCTTCAGGTACCATAGACAATGTAACGCCAATTTCTGAAAAAAAGGGATCAAGGGATGATCCAGGAAACTACAGACCAGTGAGTTGGACTTCTGTGCCAGGCTAAATGGTAGAAACTTATCAAAACAAAATTGCTGAATGTTTGGTTATGTGGACCCAATGGCAGAATAACAGCCTTACCTGAGCCCAGGGCCCAATGCAAGCTTGGGGTGGCAGCAGGCCAGACAGCTCCAGGGACAGTCAGAGCCCAAAAGGCAGACAAGGTAATCCAAAGGCATTCCAAATCCAGGGGGGGCAGGCGGCTGACAAAGTAATCCAGAAGCAATCCAATGCAAAGGGCAGGCAGGGCAGTCAAAGTCCAAAAGGGAATGCTCAGAAGGTAGCACCAGCATAAGCAAGCCTGTAGCTGCGGCAAGGGCTTGTGCTAGGCTGTCAGCCTAAATAGTGGATTTCTCCCGCGCTAGGCACGGGGGATGTTGGGAGGAGCGCGGCTGCGTAGATTTGCACGCCGCAGCGCACGGCCACATTGGGAGAGGGTTCCGAGCACGCCGGCAGTTTGGAGTCGGTACCAAACTTTGTCCCATTAAACTATGCCTAACATGAATTTAGCCAAGGGGAAGTCTTGCCTCACCAATTTGCTACATTTTTGTGAGGGTGTAAATAAACGTGTGGATAAAGGTGAGGCAGTTGATATAGTGCGTCTGGATTTCCAGAAGGCATTTGATAAAGTCCCTCACGAAAGACTTCTTAGGAAATTAAAAAGTCATGGGATAGGTGGCAGTGTCCAATGGTGAATTGCCAACTGGTTAAAAGGTAGAAAACAGAGTAGGGATAAATGGTAAATGTTCCCAATGGAGAAAAATGAACAGTGCAGTGCCCCAGAGATCTGTTCTGGGACCCTTGCTTTTTAATATATTTATAAACAACCTGGAAATGGGTACAAGAAGTGAGGGGATCAAATTTGCCAATGACACAATTTGTTGAAAGCTATTAAATCACAAGAGGACTGTGAAAAATTGCAGAAGTGGGAGACTGGCCAGTCAAATTAAAAATGAAATTTAATGTGGACAAATGCAAAGTGATGCACTTTGGGAAGATTAACCCCAACTATGACTACACAATGCAAGATTCCACATTAGGAGTCACCTTTCAGGAAAAGGATCTATGTGTCATCGTTGAAAATATGTTGAAATCTTCTGCTCAGTGTGCAGCAACAGCCAAGAAAGCAATAGAATGCTAGAGATTATTAAACAAGGAATAGTAATAAAACAGAGAATGTAACGATGCCTCTGTATCGCTCCATGGTGCGACCTTATCTTGAGTATTGTGTGCAGTTCTGGTCACCACATCTCAAGAAAGATATAGCAGAATTAGAAAAGGACAGAGAAGGGCAATCAAAATGATAAAGGGGATGGAAGAATTCCCCTATGAAAGGCTAAAGAGGTTAGGGGACCCCTGCTTGGAGAAGAGATGGCTGAGGGGGAGATATGACAGAGGTCTATAAAATGAGTGGAATGGAACAAGTAAACAATCAGTTGTTTGTTTTCTTTCAAAGTATATCGATCAGGGGACATACAATGAAGTTACTAGGTAATACATTAAAAACTAATAGTAAAAAAAAAATGTCTAAGTGCATAACTAAGCTCTGGAATTAGTTGCCAGAGGATGTGGCGAAAGCTATTAGTATAGCTGCGTTTAAAAGAAGGTTTGGACAAGTTCCTGGAGGACAAGTCCATTAACCATTACTCTTTCAGATAGTAGAAAGACTAGGGGGCACTCCATGAAGTTAGCATGGGGCACATTTAAAACTAATCGGAGAAAGTTCTTTTTTAGTCAACGCACAATTAAACTCTGGAATTTGTTGCCAGAGTATGTGGGTAGTGTGTTTAAAAAAGGATTGGATAAGTTCTTGGAGGAGAAGTCCATTACCTGCTATTAAGTTCACTTAGAGAATAGCCACTGTCATTAGCAATGGTAACATGGAATAGACTTAGTTTTTGGGTACTTGCCAGGTTCTTATGGCCTGGATTGGCCACTGTTGGAAACAGGATGCTGGGCTTGATGGACCCTTTGTTTGACCCAGTATGGCATTTTCTTATGTTCTTATGTTTTTAAGGTAGAGATTCAGAAATCCACTGCTTATTCTTGGGATAAGCAGAATGGAATCTTATTTATCCCTTGGGATCCTGCCTGGTACTTGTGACCTGGATTGGCTACTGTTGGAAACAGGGTACTGGGCTTGATGGACATTTTGGTCTGCCCCAGTATGGCAATCTTTTGTTCTTAGATTCGTGAGCTAGGGCAGCATCCATAGGCTTGATGTTTGAGGTGAACTTACCTATTGCTATAAGATGCTGTTAACCCACCATTCAGATTTCCCAATGTGGACCTAGCAAAAGAATATTTAATCTTTTTCCAAATAATAATGTACTTAAAAATAATTTTAGTGATTCTTTAAGGTGATAAGTTGTGGTTTTCCTGCATTTCTGAAAGCACCCATTAGGAACAATGCCAAAAGTTACCTTATGGAACTGGATCCAGTGGGTTATAAAACTCCCATCACACACCACATAAATCATTTTTTGTTCATTTGACACTTGCAAACCAGAGAAATTTCAAGAAATCTGCTTAGTTTGAAGCAATTGTGATAGTGCGAGCAAGAATTGAAATTGTAATTTGATTGATCAGTCGTATTGTCATCGCTTTAAACACAGGATTGTAGCCTGAGTAGGAGGTAGCTCCTCCTCAAAGGAGCTTTGTTTGCACATAGTCTGTGATAGTTGCATACAGGAAATCTTTTTCCCACATTTATATTCTACAGCCTGCACCTTCATACGGTTTCCTCTGTATATAATTATGATAGGTCTCCCAACAAAGAACCCTCGTCTTGTCACAAAGGAATCCCTGGAATAGGGTTCTGGGTGGGAGAGGCCACTTGCTTCCAACTTTGAAATTGGATTTACTGTTGTGGAAATTCCTGGGGCATGTGATAAGTGCTGTAGGATAGCAAAAGCTGACTGTTGCTGCTATTTGCATGTGAAAGATGTGGTATACAAAATAGCCACTGTGTGACGTCTTTCCTGGTAAAATTAAACAATATTTTTATGCTCTGTCCGTGTTGAAAATTGGTTAATGATTTATGTGGGAATGTTCCCCTTTAAAAGGGATGAGGAGCAAGGTCCCGTAGAGGGAGATTTCAAGTATAAAAGGGCTGGTTGAGGATTTGGCAGGAGGAGGAGGAGTAGAGTAGTTTATCTAATTTCAGACCTATCTCAAACCTCCCATTTCTCTCGAAAATCCTAGAAAAACTAGTCAGCAATCGCCTTTCTGACTACCTTGAACAACATAACATCCTCTCTACCACACAACATGGTTTCCGGAAACACCGGAGTATGGAAACCCTACTTTTGTCTCTAACAGACACTATAATCAAAGGCATGGACACCGGTAATTCCTATCTGCTAGCTATGTTGGATATATCCGCTGCATTTGACACCGTCAATCACGACATAATTATCAAAATTCTTATCAGTATCGGAATATCAGTAACCGCACTAGCCTGGGTTAAGTCCTACCTTCAAAATAGGCACTACACAGTAATCATTGATAGCAATAAATCCGACCCAATTAGACTTGACCGAGGTGTCCCCCAGGGTTCCTCACTTTCCTCAACCTTATTTAACATATATATGCTCCCTCTATCCAATCTCCTCACCAATCTTAACATCAAGCACTTCATCTACGCAGATGATGTGCAAATTCTTCTCCCGATCACGGACACCCTGCAATCTGCCCTTCTAAAGTGGGAATCATGCCTCAACTCTATTAACCACCTTCTCACTAACATGCACTTAGTTCCATTTTTTGAGGATTGAGTGCTATTCCTCATTTCCAATAAACAACCTGTAACCCCCATCCCCCTATCCCACACCTCCTCCACCTTCCCCACCCACACTCGCAGCCTCGGCGTCATGATTGACAACCAACTCAATCTTAAACCTTTTATCAAATCTATCCTAAGTGACTGTTACTTCAAGCTGCAAACAATTAAAAAACTCAGGCCTCTGCTTTATTTCACAGATTTCCGCACTGTCCTACAGGCTATTATTTTCTCTAAAATTGATTACTGTAACTCTTTTCCCCGGCCTCCCACATCAAACCTTTACAACTCTTACAAAATGCCTCAGCCCGCATCCTTACTAATTAAAAAAAGAGATCATATCACACCCATGCTCATAGACTTACATTGGTTACCAATAAAATCAAGAATCTTATACAAAACCCTATCCCTCATTCACAAAAGTATTCTAAATGAAAACCTCCACTGGATCAACCCTCCGTTCATACCATTTACAGCCACAAGACCAATTCGGTCCACCCTTCAAGGAACGCTCCGCCCCCTTTCAATCAAATCCACCAGACTCGCTTCCACAACAAAAAGAGTGTTCTCTTTTGCAGGCCCCACACTATGGAACTCCATGCCGTTTGAACTACGAACAGAAACATCTACCCCTAAATTAAAAAACAAACAAACTGAAAACCTGGCTGTTTTTACAAGCCTTTCCCGCAAGTTCCTCCCACTGAATTGTAAATCCTCAGATCTGTAATTACCATGATATCACTATGTTTGCCCTCATGTAAATATCTACTTTTTCGATATGCTCTTGCCTCTATTATTTATCCAGTTAATCAATTTTTTATCTTTTTCTCTATCTTGCCTTTTGCAAAATCTCCATAAGAACGTTAAACTTTGTTTGTTCCTCAATTCCACTCCCTATCAGCTGTTACTTCTCAATGTCAACTGTAAATAACGAAATAACATCTCCTTACACAATTAATTTTGTATCATGTTCCTTATATAAGCTTTTTAACCAATTTGTTGTTCCATGTTCCTTGTAAAGGCCTCTCCTTTTCATGGTGACGCTCTCTTAGTTCCATGTAAACCGATACGATGTGCAAACGGTTATCGGTATATAAAAATTACTACATAAATAAATAAATAGAGAGCTCGCCTGAGGCAGCCTCTTTGGCCCTACAGAGGCCTTTCCCCCTTAAGGGGAAATGCCTGAGAATGGAGTAGGTGTTTCTCCTCCTGGGGATGCAACTTGATTCTCAGAAGTGGGAGGGAGTCCAGAGATCCCCAAAGTCAGTGGGGACACTATGGCATGAAAAATCATTTTGAAGGGTGAGAGCTGGAGACTCCGGGGGAAGGTCCTTTGCCATTGCTTGAATGAGATGGATGAAACTTTTTAGGAGTTAGTTTTTGTGAAGAATGGAAACAAATATTAAGTGTCCGGTGAGTGAGCAAGCACTGAAGCATTTGATGTGGGAGAAATTGATGTTAAGAATGTGAGATGGAACATAACATAAGGTATGCCATACGGGGGCCATCAAGCCCAGAATCCTGTTTCCAACAGTGGCCAATCCAACTCTAGGAACCTGGCAAGTAGTACAAAAACAGATAAATCACAAGCTACTTTTGCTTATTAATTACTGTAATAGCAATTTATGGATTTTCCGCTAGGAACTTATTCAAATCTTTTTTTAAAACCAGTTACATTAACTGCTGTAACCACATCCTCTGGCAATGAATTCCAGAGCTTAACTTTGCATTGAGTGAAAAATAATTTTCTTCAATTTCTTTTAAATGAGCTACTTGCTAACTTCATGGAGTGCTCCCTAGTCCTTCTATTATCTGAGAGAGTAAATAACCTATTTACATTAACTTGTTCAAGTCCTTTCATGATTTTGTTGACTTCTATAATATCCCCCCTCAGTTGTCTCTTCTCCAAACTGAGCAGCCCTAACTTCTTTAGCCTTTCCTCATAGAGCCCCATATCATTTTGGTCACCTTTCTCTACATCTTCTCCAGTGCAGCTATATCCTTTTTGAGATGCAGTGACCAGAATTGCACACAGTATTCAAGGTGCGGTCTCTCCATTTTATTTGCAATTCCCTTCTTAATTCCTAACATTACTTGCTTTTTTTTTTTTTTAATCGCCACAGCACACTGAGCAGACTGTTTCAATGTATTATCCACTATGACACCTAGATCTCTTTCTTGGGTGGTAATTCCTAAGATAGAACTTAAAATTGTGTAACTACAGCAAGGGTTATTTTTCCCTATATGTATCACTTTGCACTTGTGTGTTAAATTTCATCTGCCATTTGGCAGCCCAATCTTTCAGTCTCTCAAGGTCCTCCTGCAATTCATCACAATCCACTTGAGATTTATCTACTCTGCATAATTTTGAGTCATCCACAAGTTTGATCACCTCTCTCGTCGTACCCCTTTCCAGATCATTTATAAATATTAAGTACTGGTCCAAGTACAGATCTCTGAGGCACTCCTGTTTTACCTTTTTCCACTGTGAAAACTGACCATTTAATCCTACTGTTTCCTGCTTTTAACCAGCTTGTAATCCACAAAAGGACATCTCCTCCTATACAATAACTTTCTAGTTTTCTTAGAAGCCTCTCGTGCGGGACTTTGTCGAACGCCTTCTGAAAATCCAAATACACCACACCTATCTGTTCACCTTTGTCCACATGTTTATTCACCCCTTCAAAAAAAATGGAGATTTGTGAGGCAAGACTTCCCTTGGGTATCTCCATGTTGGCTGTGTCCCAACAAATCACGTCTATGTAAATGTTTTGTGATTTTATTCTTAACAGTTTCCATGATTTTTCCTGGCGCTGAAGTCCGGCTCACCAGTCTGTAGTTTCCTGGATTACTCCTGGATCCCTTTTTAAATATAGGGACTACATTGGCCACCTTCCAATTTTCAGGTACATTGGATGATTTTAATGAAAGGTTGACAATTAATTGAAATAGGTCTGAAATTTAATTTTTTAGTTCTTTGAGAACCCTGGGGTGTATACCATCTGGTCCAGATGATTTACTACTCTTCAGTTTGTCAATCAGGCCTAACACATCATCCATGTTCACCGTGACTTCATTCACTTCATCTGAATCATCACGCTTGAAAACCTTGTCCGGAACAGGTATCTCTCCATCATCCTCTTCAGTAAGCACTGAAGCAAAGAAATCATTTAATCTTTCCATTGTGGCCTTATCTTCTCTAAGTGCCTCTTTACACCCTTGATCATTCAGTGGTTCAACCGACTCACGCGCAAGCTTTCTGCTATGGATATATTTAAAATTTTTATTGTTTTGCCTCTACGGCCAACTTCTTTTCAAATTCTCTCTTAGCCTGTTTTATCAATGTCTTATATTTAACTTGTCAGTACTTATGTTTTATCCTCTTTTCTTCTGGTGGATCCTTCTTCCAATTTTTGAATGAAGCTTCTTTCACCTCACCTTTTAACCATGCCAGTAATTGTCTTGCCTTCCTTCCACCTTTCTTTATGCGTGGAATTCATCTGGACTGTGCTTCTAGGATGGTATTTTTTAAGCCTGTTGCACACTTTTTACCTTTGTAGCTGCACTTTTCAGGTTTTTTTTCTAACTATTTTTCTCATTTTATCAGTTTTCATTTTGAAAGTTTAGCACTAGAATCATGGATTTATTTACTGTCCCCCTTGTCATTAATTAAATTTGACCATATTATGATCACTATTGCTAAGTTACCGCTCTTAACAAATCTTGTACTCCACTGAGAATTAGATCTAAAATTGCTCCCTCTCTCGTTGGTTCCTGAACCAATTGTTCCATAAAACTGTCTTTTTATTTCATCCAGGAACTTTATCTCTCTAGCATGACGTGATGTTTCACTTACCTAGACAATATTGGGGTAATTGAAAATCTCCCATTATTATTGCACTACCAATTTGGTTAGCTTCCCTAATTTCTCTTAGCATTTCACTATCCGTCTCACCATTTTGGCCAGGTGGACGGTAGTATACTATCACTATACTCTTCTCCAACCTGCAAGGGATTTCTACCCTTAAAGATTTGATTGTGCATTTGGTTTCTAGTAGGATCTTTATCCTGTTGGACTCTATGCCATCCCGGACATAAAGCACCACCCTTCCACCAAGATGCTCCCCTCTGTCATTGCAATATAATTTGTACCCCAGGATAGCACTGTTCCATTGGTTATCCTCCTTCCACTGTGTCGCTGAGATGCCAATTAAGTCTGTCATTCATTGCTATACATTCTAAGTCTCCTATCTTACTTCTTAGACTCCTGGCATTAGCATACAAACATTTCAAAGTGTGAGTTTTGTTTGTATTTTCATTCTGCTTTTTAATTGAAAGGATAAATTGGAAATTTTTTTTTTTAAGCTCAGGTGAGTTTTTAATTACAGGCACTTGGACTACTTTTCTTATTGGAATATCTCTGTCGGGATGCCCTAACTCTAATGCGTCATTAGTATCCTTCAAAGATACCTCCCTCCAAACCATGCGCTGCTGAGGGACTGTCGGCTTTCCCCTTTGTTCTACAGGGTGGCTCATGGAAAAGTATCCCGTCTTCAGTACCAGTGCCACACAGGCAGGCTACTTTTCCATGGGCCACCCTGTAGTTTAAAAGCTGCTCTATTTCCTTTTTAAAGGTTAGCACCAGCAGCCTGGTTCCACCCTGGTTAAGGCGGAGCCCTTCCCCAAAAGCTTCCTCAGTTCCTTCCAAAATAATCTTTTCCTTGCCCCCATCGTCTCATCCACGCATTGAGACTCCGAAGCTCTGCCTGCCTCTGGTGACCTGCGCGTGGAACAGGGAGCATTTCAGAGAATGCTACCCTGGAGGTTCTGGATTTCAGCTTTCTACCTAAGAGCCTAAATCAGGCTTCCAGAACCTCCCTCCCACATTTTCCTATGTCGTTGGTGCCCACATGTACCATGACAGCTGGCTCCTCCCCAGCACTGTCTAAAATCCTATCTAGGTGATGTCAGGTCCGCCACCTTCGCATCAGGCAAGTTACCAGGCAATCCTCACAAACACACAAACCTCTGTTTGCCTGCCTTTTATCTAAAACAAAATGCATGAACACGCTAAATAATATACCCCAATAGTTTACTTTTCCCCAATAGTTCTTAGTTTTAAAAATGTCTCCAAGGAGTACTTACTGATTCTTTCCAGCCACCAGCAAGGTGATTCTCTCCTTTCAATGCTCACACTGTCTTGGAAGGGAGAAAAGGTTAGTTTTTGGGGGGAGGGGGGGTGTGATTGCTTTGAGTATACTTTGAAATATTGGAGAGAAGAACGTATTCGTAAATATTGAGGAGTAATGTGCACTTTGAAATATGGAGAGGAAAGTGGGAGACTATTTGTAAGAGTGAGCCCTAATCCAGGGTAAAGTGTATATAAGTAAGGATTCAATATCTTGACCTTTTCTATCTTGGTAACTTCCACAGCTTAGCTGTGCAAGCCCTAAGTACCCTGATCTAATCAGCATTTTTCTCTCAATCTCCTGTTAGATGCATTGCCTGCTGGTAACCACCAGACAGTGAAAGCTTGTCATTTGAATATATTTGCAGAGTGAGCACCACTTTTTTTTTTCTGGTGCGATGAGATGTGAGTTGGGGGGGAGAGGCATAACAGAGAGGATACTCTTAAGCTTGATATGTTTATCCAGCTCATGTCTTCTATGCACCCTCCTTGCCTCTGGACCCTGGGTCCACTATACCATCTGCTTGATCCACATCCCTTTTCAAACCCTTCCTGAGAGACTGGCACTCAGCTTACAGAAGTGTCAGACCCTCTCATGTTTTATGTGCCTCATGCAGGTGAAGGGCACATAAAACATATAAGTTTTTTTGTTTTTTTTATTTTGTTTTGACATAGAAGATGTGTAGGAGGAGGATCTATTTTTTCATAGCATTCAAGAATAAAAAATATAATCGCATAGATTTAAACTGGAGTCTGTCTGTCAGACTCCATGCACGGGTATGCTGGGTGTGAGATGATGAAGATTTTAACCTGTTACAGCCAAGTCATCCTCGTGAATCATTGAGCGCCTTGTGTAACCTATGAATGATTCTTTAAGGAGTGCTGCCTCTCATATCGTGTGTGTGTGTGCGTGCGTGCCTTAGATTGGAATGGGGAGAGTTTTCTGGGGGTTGTAATTGATGATTTTATGTGCTAATCCTGTCACAGGAATAATGCGAGATGGAGGAAACTTGTCAGATTGCTCCAGTGACTAGTGCTGCTGTTACACTGGAGGAAGCAGGAGCTGCTGCTAATGGGAAGTTGAGATCTCCTGTACATATCTTTTGACAATCTGAAAGAGCCCAAGGGGTGGTATGGAGCATGGATGTGTGAAAATGCTAAGGAGTGCTTTGTTTTAGTAGCACTGCAGCTCTACAAGAGGAGTGGGTGGGTGGGGGGGATGGAATTTAACCTGCAGTGATGAACAGCTAAGTTCTTCTCTTTGGATGAGAAGGGCTAGCTGTGGACAAGGATGCTGCAGCTTCCCCAACTCTCCTGATGGTGAGAATTGCATACAAATGGAAAAAATAATATATTTTAATGAGCTTGCAAAGTGTTCAGTCATTCCCCTTGGGAAAAGGCACTTGCAGGTCTGAGTAACCTTTTGTTAAAGGTAAAGCACATTGTTTGAGTGGCAGTAATTGGCAAGCCTGAGTGAAAGCATGAAAAGCTAACTCGCATCTTTAACGTGACTTGAGTCTGCTGCTTGGAGTGACAGGAATGGCGGAGACCACAGATCCCTTGCACACAGTGTGTTCTCACTCCTTACCGAAAAGATTTTGTCTGGCCTTCTGTATTTCACTGTGGCTTAATAACACAAAGGTGCATTAACAATCCTTTTCCAGTGGTGGAGATTGGGAGAGAAATGAGATTGCATTTTATTTTCTGGGTGGAGAAAGTTTTTCACAGGCAAAGTGATGAGGGTGGCTAATTGCCTGATATTTATTGCCAAGTATAGTCATTCCCCAAATGAGTTTAGGGACTTCCTGACCTTATTTTAATTTTAAATCAATGCTGCTGTTTGTTTCCTTAAATGCTTTTATGCTTTCATACCTTTAATGGCTGCTTTGGTTGGTAGCATTTGAAGATCTTTCCTCAAACTTAAGTTCATGTACCAGGTTGTTACTTGCATCATAGAATCTTTAGAGTGGCTCTTCGCTGGAATTAGTCTTTGGTTATTTACCACCTTTTCAGATGGCTCAACATTTATGCTACCAAAATCTTGTAGTAAGGTTAAAAAAAAAAAAAAAAGCAGCCAATCTGGTGTATTGCAGTAAGAATTTGTGCTTGTTCTGTCATTCAAAACCTCTTTTTTCCGGTCATGTTAGTATATCAGACAAATGTGGAAGAAAACTACAACACTGCACGATGGCATCTCCCTCTTTCATTCCATCAGGAGTTGCCTGCCTTGAATGGCAGGCACCACAGTCTAGCAAAAGGAATATATCTGGATCCTCCCAGATGGGTTTCGGGCATATCAGATATAAGGTTGCTGTCCTTGGGGGGGAGGGGGCCTTTATAGCCCAATGGATCTGGTCCATTGGGCTATAAACAAATGGAAAGCAAGGCTATCGGGCTGGCTTGGTTGCAGTTCTGCCCTTAAAGGTCATTATATGAATGGGAAAAAGGGATGCTCTGAGAACAGTGATAGCCTAGGAAGCAAGCAGATTGTTCTGGTGGGCAGAGAAGAACTTAATGTGATTTTTATCAGGTCACATTGCAAGGGCAGCACACGTTTACACAGACTTCCGCAGTAGCAAGAAGTTGGTCCCCAAAGAATGTGAACTTAGACTGGAATCTTTCCTGAACAGAATAGAATAGACCACAATTAGATCTGATGGCAAATTGCAGGTTTCCAAGTCTGACAGATTCTTCTGCCACCAGAAAATATAGAGAGTTCAGTGATTGCTTGGAATGCCAGAATGACCTAGTACTCCAGGAGCTGGCTTCATTTTGCCCTATCAACCTTGGAGTGTTTTAGTTCAGAGAGAAATATTCTTCAGCAGTAATTCTCTCTGTTAGTCTCATTAAACTTGAGGCTTCTTTCAAATCTCTGGTTTCACCCTGGTGGGTAGAAATTACATCCAAGCTGGCCTACCTACAAAGGGTTTTGACAAGAGCTAAGTTCTTAATTCCCTGGAGGTTCCAGTTGCAGCTATTTCATGGTACATGCATCAGATTCCAGGAGTCTGGTGTTGAGCATATTTGCCCCCACATCCCACCCCTAGCTCTGATGCCCCAATGTGATCTGGATCTGGTTCTTAGAACTCGTCTCTTCCTTTCAAGATGCTTAGTCACATGTTCTCAACGGATCTTCCTTAGAAGTGGTGTATCTAGTGGCCTGTGACTAGAATTACGCATCTTTTTGGCAGTGATCCCTCCTAGTCCTTCTGCAGAGTTGATCACTCTTAACCAGTTCCATCCTTCTTATCAAGGGTCATTTTTGCCTTCAGTTAAACAAGCAGTATCTCTTCTGGTGTCCCATAAAGGGGGAATGTTTTGTTAAGGATAGTCTCCTCCTTTATTAAAGGTTCTCTGAACCTTCCTCAGGTGCTTGAGAGCTAATCCCTTTCAGCTAACCAATAGGCCTTTATTTAGTGGACCTCATGGAGAGAGAGAGAGAGCATGCTTCAAAATTCACATTCTCCATATATTGTAAATCCAGTAGATGATCCCCTCAGCCTTTTGGTTGAAAAGTAAACTGATTTCAACATGACTTTATGCTCATTCTCTGAGGGTTTAGGCTTCCTCTTCAGCAGTGTCTACAGTGCCTGTCCTAGGGGGTCATCCTAAAGGCAGCCACTTTATATAGTCTCATAGGTGCTACAGATTAAGGGGCAGATGCAATACAATGTGCTCAGCCGAGTGCATTGTATAACTCGCAGTTGGATGCAGGCTGTATAGGCGCTAGGTAATCCCGTTATGCAATAAGGGGATTAGCGCGTCACAATGCAGAGTGAAACTAATAGTGTTCATCACATGCAAATGCATATGAATGAGGCTATTAGCTATTCACTCCGTCTGCAAAAAAAAAGTCTAAGATGCACATTTTTGCGCTCAGAAATTAACGCCTGCCTGAAGCAGGCGTTAATTGCTGAGCGCTCCTAAAAGTAGTAAAGAAAAGCAGAAAATCTTTTCTGTGCAGCCTCTTATTTAATATTGTTGCAATATTTAGGAGGGAGAAATCCTAAAAAAAAAAAAAAGCGCCGGCAGTCGGGTGCAGCAAATGGACGCTCAGTTGACAAGCGTCCGTTTCCTGAACCCCTGGCTGTCTGCCGTTTAGGAAAACAGACGCCGATAAATTCGGCGTCTGTTTCCTAACAGAGGGACAGCCAATGCTTGCGGGCTCCCATTATCAAGGAGGGGCGCCTGGGAGCACATTAAAGTGGGCGCTGTCTGTTCAGTGCCTGCTTTCAGCGCACAATTATTGCTGGATAATTAAAAAGCCTAACTGGTTATATTCAAGTGCTACTGCTCTCTGCTTCAGAGTGGGAGCCTACAGGAAATGCTGCCGACTGTTAGCTCCCTGCCACCGCAGCTCCCTCTTAGGCTGCGTGGGCTAGTCCTGCCCTACCTCCGTCATTAGGAGGCGTCAGCTTAAGGAGCCCACGGTGCTGTGCCAAACCCTTTGTGCACCCCCTTCGTGTGCACCTTTGATCTATAATCCTAGTAAATCTATCAGTCATTTATTTTTTCAGTTTATCCTGCCGGACTGCTATCCTCAAAATGAACATCCCAACTACCTTAGGTAATGGAAAATATGGCTTGCTTCAACCGTTCCATCGTATATCTCAGCCACATTGTCTATTTCTTATTCCCTCAGCTGCTTCAGTATCTAAAGTCACAGCCCTTTTATTGACTTCAATCTCGATTCTGTTTTTTAATGTTCAATTAATTAGGAAGAAAACACCTAATCTCTGAAAATACTCCAGATATTATACTTATTACCGAAGCATGGCTATACGAACATGACACGGCCATCCTAAATAAACTCTGTCCGGATGGCTACACCTTTTTCTTTCAACCTCACCCGAATCGTAGGGGAGGTGGTCTTTTAGTAATTGTTATATCATCCCTATCACCAAATAAGAAAGACATTCCTCAACAGGATGAATTTACTGAAATGTTACTAATCACTACTTTCATGTTAAACATCTGTCTCATGTTCAGTCCTCCTGGTACACTTATACATAACCAATCTTCATTTCTTGAAACAGTTGTTACTCTTCCCATAGAACTCTCTAATACAATAATTGCAGGTGATTTTAACCTACATTTTAAGTCAACATACACACTCATCAGTTTCAAATATAACAGATGCCTTATCAGGACTAGGCTTCACCACATTAATTAACAATCCCACTCATAAACTAGGCAGCACTTTAGATCAAGTCTTCTACTATCCCTTTTGCTTCAATCTATCCATTAATATTTTGCCGGTGCCCTGGTCTGATCACGTTCTGATTGAGATCACAGAAAATACCAAACATCACCCTCAAGACTACTCCAAACCGAGTTTTAATAATAAACCACTGCTAAAACGTAAGTCAACCCAGACTTACTTATAGAATCCATATTGCCGAGCATCAATTCAAACCCTCACAAAGATCCTGATTCTATGCTATTCTTCTGGAACTCTATTATAGAAAATAGTCTTATTTTATTTGATTCTTACAAGAATCCGTCTAAGCTAAGTTCACCCTAGTATACCGATTCTTTGTCAAATGAAACATACGCTATGAAACTTAGAACGCCATTGGTGCAAGAATCCATTATCTATACGTATACAAGCTAATCACACTTACCTAAACTCCTATAAAAGAGAAATTGATGGTGCCAAAAAGGTTTTATGCTTCAAAAATCCATGCAGCCAATGGAAATCCACATACTTTGTTTAGTATTGTAGAATCTCTTGCATCCATACCTCAAAATTCATCCATACATCATACCATAGACTTTTGCAATAAAATAGCTCAACATTAAAAAAAGAAAATATTTCATCTGACTTTGAATCACTACCATTTCCAATATCTAACTTACCTTAAGCAATCCATTCCTTTTCTGATTTTGATATGACAAATACCTATACCATAATTCATATACTAACAATCCAAAGCTTCTAACAGTCCTTTTAATCCCTGCTCCGGACATTTACTAAAAAGCATTAAAGAACACGTTGCTCCATTAATGTCTGATATAGTAAATGCCTTCCTTGTTCAAGGCTCTTTAGCATCTACTCTGAAACAAACATCAGTTTTACCAATTCCTAAAAAGAGAAACCAGGACCCATTAGATATTTCTAACTATTGTCCTGCTGCTACACTTCCATCAATAGCTAAAATTATTGAATCCGTTCTCAAACAACTGATTACATAAATATTTTACACCCTAATCAGCATGGCTTTAGAAAGGGGGATATAGAACCGAATCCCTTTTTTATATCATCCTTTGACACGATACTCAGAGGCTTCGATAGTAATATGGACTATATTTTGGTACTTTTAGACATTTCAGCTGCATTTGATACCTTGAATCATGAAATCCTCCTCTCAAATCTTGAACATATAGGTATATCCAGTTCTGTTCAACAGTGGTTCAAATCTTTTCTGGCTAATTGTCCTCAGAGTCACTTTAAGTGATACCTACTCCAACTGCTACTATACTAATTCAGGCGTACCTCAAGGCTCATCATCTGCCATCCTCTTTAATATATACCTCCTGCCACTTTGCCATCTTCTCACTGGTCTTGATCTGAACTTCAAAATTTATATGGACGATATACAGTTATAATCCCTTTTTCAGACTCATGGACCAAAACGTTATCACTCTTACAACTGGTACCTAAGAACAATAAAAACCTGGTTATCTCATAACAGATTAAAACTGAATGCATCTAAAACAGAACTGATTTTCTTATCAACTGTCTCAGATTCAATATTCTGTCCTCCAGAAAGTTCATTTTTGAAGATCATACAATTCCTATAACTAACTGTGCTAGAACTCTAGGTGTACTCAAAGCAACATCTCTGCAATTGTGTAAAAAAAAAAAATAAAAAATCATTTTTCAAATTACAAATCCTAAAGAAACTCAAATCACTGCTATTTTCCTCTGACTTCCGCTCTCTAGTTCAAGCGTTAATACTATCCAGCCTTGATTACTGCAGTTCATTCTACCTAGGACTTCCGATCACAACCATTCGTCCTCTTCAACTCATTCAGAACTCCGCTGCCCACTTACTCTACAACATATCTCGCAAAGATCATATCACACCAACGTTACAATGCCTGCACTTGCTACTGATATCATATCTTATTAAACACAAAATTCTCATTGTAATACACAACTTAATCTATAACCCATCATCAGTCTGGCTATGCTCAATGCTGAGACTCTACAAACCATCTCGTCAGTTACGATCAATGGACATATTTATTCTTGAAGTGCCAACAATAAAGACAGCAAGATTGGATCTGACACGTAAGTATGCATTTTCAGTCGCTAGCCCAGTTTTATGGAACTCCTTACCAGAGGACATTCGTCTCGCATCCAATACTAAAGAATTTAAAAAAGCTTTAAAAACCCATTTATGCACTATGGCTTATAACATCACATAATCATAGATTTCATGTTTTTTTCTTTTGTTACTGAAATCCTTCAATTTTAAGGTTGCTCTTATGTACCCTATTTATGTTTTTATTTATTTAATCTGTTTTGTTTACTCGTTTCTTCTGTTTTTACTAAATTGTCTTACCTAGAGTTTATGTATGTTTTAAATTGTAAACCATATAGATCAATTATCCAAATTGTATAAGTGGTATATAAGAAATTTCAAATAAAAATAAATAAATAAAATATTGCATTGGCCCATAAATGCATAAGCCGAGAGAGAGTACTGTTTTAGGACTGCCCTAAGAATGCTGGCCCCATTTTCTCATCCATGTTGGAATGGGCTTGGGCATATTCCACTAATTTGGACAGGTGTTGCAGCATAAGGAAGGTGAAATTCAGTTAACTTCCTTTACTTGAGTCCTGCTACACCAGTCTAGGATTCTCCTGCACAATATCCTTGGCAGTGGACCTTGGGTTTGGCAGAAAATTTCAAAATCACCTTCAAGCTGTGCCCAAGGTTGTTGATTCTATGTTGCTTATTTATTTTATTTATTTATTTATTTAGCATTTTTTATATACCGAGGTAGAGCAGAGTAGCCTTCACTCCGGTTTACAATTATAACAACCTGATACATAAAACTATTGAAAACTTATCTCTCCTAGGGTGCTGCTTGGCATGTGTAGTGCCATACAGGATTGAATGAGACAGTCCCTGCTCATCAGTAGAGTTTGCTTTCTAAGCAGGACAAACAGGAGTGGTTTTTTTTTCTGTCCCTTCTGTTTATGGTCTCTATTTATTGTTGTGAAAGTTAATTGTGATTTTAGGAACAGTTGGTATTTTCCATTTGCTTTGACATAAAAATACAGAGTATTGCTGGTGCAACACAGCCTGTATATCAAGCACACAGGAAGAAGTGTCTCTTCTGTCTAGTACATGGAGATAACAATTAGCCTTAACTCAAGGAAAGGAATTAACAGGTAAGACTAAATTTCACCTTTTGTTTTCTGCCTGTCTATATCTGAGCTTCCAGACTTTTATTATGCCCACTATCCACAGTTTACTTTTAATTCATATCTTTGCAACTTTATGAAACTTTCTGAAGCTGAAAACGTATCTGCAACAAACTTACGGGCCGATATAGTAAGGAGCGGTAGGAAGAGCTGCGTTAGTGCTGGGCGCACCCTCGTTTGCCGCACGCACAGTCCGGCTCACCTACCGCTCGATACTGTATTTAAATAGCTTGCAAATGCAAGCTGCGTCCGAGAAGGGTTAGGCCCGCACAATCCATTTTACTGTATAGAGCGCTATACAGCGCCTATACAGTAACCTGGGTGCGCTGGTACCTGTCATTTCAAATGACAGCAATCCATTTAGTCTGGAGAGAGACTACTGTAGCTTGTAATCTGGTTGTTCCATACAGATTGTCTGAGTCTTCCATGCAAGTATGCATACTTGACATACTAGTCAAGGATCTAATCTTTGATTTCAGCTGCAGTAAGCAGTTTTGTGGTTTCCAAACTTGAAACTGGTGCATAAACATCATACCTTTGTGCTGAGTTAAATCCATTGGCTACCAGGCATGCCTTAAATCATACGACTTTGCCTGCTGTCTTTGATTTCTTTTTCAGTACTGACTTGCAGTTGATGGGGAAGGGGGTCATCCTTTTCAGCAATTGTGCAAATTTTTATGCCATGTGTTTGTCCACTGATTCTCTCTCTTCCATTACTTCAAATCATTATCACATCAAGGCTCTTGGCAGCTTCATATGACGTGGGCTTGTTTTCCTCTTCTGTGAATTGCATGCTCTGTTCATTAGAAGTCCCAGCTTTGAATTGTTCAGTAGATCCAGCTTCTCCAGAACATAAACAGAAAATTTCTCTTGAGTCACTGAATGCCTTCTCTGCAGAAGCAACATTTTGGATTTTTTGGGGGTATTTCTTAGGTTTTCTTTTTTTCTTTGGAAGGCTGATCACTTGGTGGTCTTATGAATTTTCATGGTTAGTATAGTTTTTTCATTCAAACGAGCTTCTCCAGTTGACCCGACCTGTGGAGATGATCCTCATTTTTTTCATCTGGGCTAGCATCCTTGTCATCGGTGAGTTAATCTTCATATTCACTATTAACTAGATGTCACCAAAGCACTTAATAAAAGGTAGATCTTATTGGCAAACAGCTCTACTTATGTCTTCTTTGAAGGCATCAGCATGTTGAATTACAGGACTGACTGGCAGTCTAGGCCCTTCACCCGGGCTCTTGCAAGATGTATTCCACAAATATACCAATAAATGTTTCACCTACACATTAAAAAGTTTTTTTTGTATTGAAAACTTTTTTTATGTTGAAAAAATGGAGGAAAAGACCTCAGACCACCAAAATATATCGTTCAGTGAACTTAGAATATGACACGTTGTTTACAATAATCTGTCAGAAAAACTTCCATCTATCTAATCTTTATTCTTTCTAAAACTTTTAATTTTCTATATTTTCTATAAAAAGAGAACTTATCTCAACGTGATTCTTTTCTTCAAACAAAGTGAACTGTTCAGTCTGCTGCAGAAGTTGGCCAGTTGTTTTGCCGACTAGGCTGCCTCAGGGTGGAACTGTTTCACTTATATCCAAAGCACTTATAATCGGAGCTACGCTCTTTCTCAAAGAAAAGAATCATGTTGAGAAGTTCTTTGTATAGAAAATATGGAAAATTTAAAAAGTTTTAGAATAAAGATTATTAGATGGAGGCTTTTCTGATCAATGGTTGTGTAAAAAAAAAAAAAAAAAAGCGACATTCTAAGTTTGCTGAATAAGATTTGTTGGTGGTCTAAGGTCTTTTCACCCATTTTTTTCATGTTAAAAAAGATCCCAAGTTTTCAATACAAACTTTTTTAGTGTGTAGGTGAAAGATTTATCGTGATTTGAGTTGTATACTTTCACCAGCCCAACACTTGTGAGACTGTAAATAAACATTGCATCTCCTGAGAACCTCTGGTTGGCAAATTTGGCTTTCTCTGAAACCACATTTCATAGGGAGTTGGCTTTGTCATAATTGTGCATCACATGGTTCCTGATGTCTGCTATAGTGTGTGAAAAGTCCACTCATGCTGCTTTGAGCAGGCTGCTGCTACTGATTTATACTCTGAGAAATTCACCAGGGTACGATTCATCCACTCTGCTATTCCATTCCTGTGGAGTGCACACCATTCTGTACTCTTGTACAGTCCTATATACTGCACTCTGGAACAGATCTCAATTTAGTTGGTTTAAATCCCTTTCAAAGTCTTCCGAGTCTCTCTTGTCTTTGCATCCATTCCTTGAACTTTTTTCAGCATGTCATCTTTGTCCCACAGGACAATCGTGTGTCTCTGATCACTAGACTGATGTTGAACGTGCCTTACTTCACCCCAGCTCTGCTTGAGTGGTCCCATTAGATCACTGTTCACAATGGTGAACAAGGACTAGTGGTGGTGTCTCCTTTGTTAGCTCTTTTTGCAATGGCTGATATGCTTACTTGCCTTTCAAATAGTTTTCACATTTTGTAGGTTTTGTTTGGCACTCCAGTCCTCTCCTAGCTCGTGTCTTGGCCGTCTTTAGAATCTTGTTCTTGTTTATATGGCATCATTCACTAATGACACAAGTTTAGGGACCTCCTTTTTCAGTTTTTATTTTATTTTCCCAATGTTGATTATAACAAAAATAGGAGAAAATCGATGGAAAAAATGAGTCCTTTATTTCCACTGATTTTTCTTTGGGAAAATTAAAATAGCTGAAAACGAAGGATCCTACACAAATTTAAGGGTTCCATCATCTGATTGTGCATTAGGTCCTGCTTCTCTCATGGTTTTTGCTTATACTGTCAGTTGGAGATTTAGGTCTTACCTTTACAAAGGAACATGTGCACTTGGGCTTCTATCTTAATTAAAAAAAAAAAAAAAAAAGAAATTGCATTCTCACTATGAATGACATTCATAGCCATCAAAACATTTAAATTTTGATCTTGGTCAATTAAGTACTGACAATACTCCATCTTTAATCCCCAGTACAAATTTGGTGTTCTTGATGATAAATTCACTTAGCTTTCCATGGTTATGGACGTAGTCATTTAGACTACATTTTTCCAGCTGCTAGTGTCATTGTCCCACCTGCCATTGTCACTTGGTTGATGTCACTGTTTTTCTTCAGCATGTAAAATGAATCCTTATTTAGTGTCTAATATTGCTTCAGAATTGAAGATCCAATGTCTGGGAAACTTCTGTTGACAGTACTGCATGCCAGAAACCTATCATTGTCTTCTGTTGCGTAGCCCGTGGACTTTTATGCCTTTTTGGTTTGGGCTTGCCCTTACTTGTGCACTTTCTAGCAAAGTGATTCTTTCCTCCACACTTGATACACATCACATCTCATTTACTTCCTATTTTTTGTTGTTTGGATTTTTTCTTCTTCCTTGTGCTGTCATGTGCTCTGGTCCTTCTGTCTCTGCTTTACAGTTGTGCATGTAAACCCTGATTCGTGTAGACTATATAGCAGACACTACCCTTTTCCAATCCTCCAACAAACCCTACAAGAAAGAAATAGCTAAATTGTGATCTTTTATTTGGTCACAAATATTCACATATTCAGTCACTTTCATATTATTTATTTTATTTATTTATTTTTAATTTTTATATACCGATGTTCCTGTAAAGAATACATATCGCACCGGTTTACAAGGAACTGAACAGTCGCCTCCAGGGCGGAAATACATTAAAACAGTCGCCTCAAGGCAGAATACATTAACACAAGTATACAGGAAAACTATTAAGAGAACTTTCATAAACTCAATTAAATGTAACTGTGAACCATAAATCAGGAACCATAAATCAGGAACATATGTACAGAGGTAGGTATATCGTCTGTCGCTTCACCAGATTTTAGCTCTCAGGGAAAGCTTGAGTGAATAGCCAAGTCTTTAGCTTCTTTTTGAATGTCGGAAGGCATGGTTCTTGGCGGAGGTCCGGTGGGAGCAGGTTCCAAAGATGGGGACCTGCAGTGGACAGAGCTTGTTTCCTCAATGAGGTTTTTGTTGGCTGGGTGTGAAGCATGTTCTGGTATGCACTTCTGATCAGTCTATTGGTATTAGTATGCTCACTAAGCTTTTTGGCATACTAGTGTCTTGAATTATATGGAGCTTATGGTCTTTCGGTGCATATGGCTTCTGAAGTTCTTCACATTTTTTTTAGTAATGAACTTACTGTTCCTGTTAATTGTCTAGGTAGATCTTCACAAGTTTCATTCTGTCTTGATACAAGCTTCTATTGCTTTTCTGTTTTCATTGACCTCTGGTCTAATCTCACCCAGTTGGACAATAGTCCATAAGTTGCATCATAGTTTAGGCTGGTCAGTTTGATGAAGATTTCGTTTCAGTTGTATCTCCCTGACATCTTGATCTCACAGTATTTAAGATATCTTTTTTGCCATGCAGTGTAACTAGATGTACTGGGCACATAACGATTTAAGGTTAATAATGCAATGTCAGGGGAAGTTAGTTGAGTTTAAATTGTTTGTAAAAGAGGCACAGAGCATGCTTGTTCAAACATGACTAGTTGACTGCACATCATGGTCACCTTAGACAGAAACAGTAGGCATAATGACATGACATTGATAGGTGTTATGATACAATGCTTGTAAACGTTTCACACTGTGCTCCCTTCAGGAGAATAGGAGAAACAAAAGAATACATTTATTCTGAATTGTATTAAATTATCTTCCAAGTTTAAATCTTCCAAGTTTAAATCTTCCAAGTTTAAACAGTTTAAATTCAAACTGTTTTCCCAGCTTTCCTACCTGAATATTCTGTACTTTTCAGTGTTATCATCCTACATGTGTATCAGACTTTATGGTTGTCTCCCATTTTGCTCTGGGTCCATGCCCCTTTTGACAGTTTGAATATTACAGAAGTGTGCTTTTGCTGAGTGTTGCTCTGTCAGGTTGCTATTACATCTTGATCATTTCTGCCTTGCGAGAGTACTGTAATGAGCTGTGTCTGGCCCAGTGCTTCTATTAATGCTGCTCCTCCTACAGCACTGAAGGCAGAGAACTGAGAGCAAGTTAGTGGCATGTCCATTTTTATTAAGCCACTTTATGAGAGTACAGTGGTGGAACATCAGAATGGATAGACTGATCAGCTGGAAGATCTCTCGTTACCTGTAAACACAATTTATTCAAACTGGGTACAATGATGTAATACATGCTTTCATTATGTTTGTGAGTGTACAATGTTCCTTGTTAATTTGTTGAAAACAAAAGAAAAGCCTGAGTGCAATTTGAATGATTATTAGCGCAGGCTGGGGACCTTGACTATAGCTTTATTGTATTCATTTGGTTAAAAACTTCTTCTTTTTATAGAAACATCTTTAAGCACAATAAAATCTATCCACCCTCTTTTACTAATAGCACAGAGGAGTTTTGCAATACTAGTATGTTTAATGCAGTCAGCATCCCCAAATTGATGATTCATGTTAGCCATTTTTGTATTTCTTCATAGCAGTTTGTTGGAAAAGTTCAGTATTGTGGCATACTTCAATTGACATTTTTTGTGTAAACAATCTTGTTTGTTACACAGAGAAATGTAAGGTTTTTTGTTTTTTTTAGCATTTCATTTTATAGCTGGGAGTGGTAATTATGAAATTGTGGATGCAACCTGTCACCTGATGGGAGAAATAATAGCTTCAGACTCCTGGAAGCACTTCGCGTTCTAGAATAAAGGTTTCTTTCATAATGGTATTAGGATTCCTTTATTTATATTTTAGCCCTAGTCATGTTTCCTCTTGCTAAAGGTATAGCACATGTTAAAATGTGAGTTTAATGAGGATTACTGAAGTTGCAGTACATTTATGTAGAGGAACAGTAGAAGAGGGGAGCCTGTTAACACCCCTAATTGCTAACTGTTTCTAGTTGATGATCCAGGGAAAGATGCAAAAAAAAATGCCTTTGTAGTTGAGGACCCTTCTGGAAAAACATTTCCTTCTAGACTCCAGCTACAGTGATCAGCTTAAATCACTGCATTGACCCTCTTTCCTTGAATCTCTTGCCATAATCACAGATTCTTTGTATTGGAAGAAGTGGCCCATTTCTTTATTAGCTATCATGCCTTTTGTGGCAAAATTTTACATAATTCCGCTACTCTATTAAAGAATACCTTCCATTGAATATATGAAATCTGTTTACCTAATCAGGATGCCTTGTTCTCTTGGGATAAAAATTAGCATGCAAAATTCCTTAGGGCTAATGTGTTTTGAGGATTTTAATTTGACAAGCTATGGAACTAGACAGACTCCAAGCTGCTGGCAGTACCAGCTTCATGCTGTAGTTTGTAGCTTTGCAACTTGCATACCTCTCTTCTTTTTGGTGAACTGATCTTTGTGTAATATAACCATATTACTCTACTATGGAGAGCAGGCCCAGTATAGTCACTTTCTTAGCGTACTTAGCCTGTGTGTAACTTTCTTTAGTGATCCTTTGGGCTTTTGCTAATATTGTAGATATTTTTTTTTTTGTTTAATGGATACCCCAAAATGAATCTCGTGGCCTGGTGAAGGCCTTTGTATGGTGATAGGATGACATCTCATTTGCTTCCAGCTCCCTTCCCTATTTTAATGGATGCTCGCAAATGCTCAGTTTTTGCTGCTGCTCCTGGACTTTATACATTTAATTCTTGGTTGGTATGCACTGTTCTCTTTATCCTGATTGTCAGCAAGCACTACCATGTTGAAAATATTTTACACATTTCTATACTTGTTTCCTGGTACTTTAATACTCTGTACTTTTCTATCTTAATTTCATGAGCTCTTAAAAATGCTGTAGAAGATTTAGCTTAGGTTTTTCTGAGCACATGTGGGCATTCCTATGCGGTTGCTGCCATGCAGATCTCCTTGGTCTTTTTTTTATCTTCTAACGGGAAAGGCCATTTCTTTCTCTTCCTGCTAGACCAGTCTCTACCAGTGGGGATATGTCTGCTCCACAGCTGCTGGAGACAGAGGACACACCTACATTCTCTTCACTTCCATGACGACATTCCTGGATATCAGGTAGGTGTGTTTCGGATAGATGCCAGTTGTCTCCAGCAGTCGTGTGACATGAGAAGATGTTGCTCCCAGAATCTGGGTTTACCAGGCATGGTAGAACTGAAATATCTTGGCTCCTGGAGTAACAGCTTGGTGGAGCTGATTTCTCCAGTAGCAACCTGCCTCCACAGGATTAAAAAAAAAAAGAAAAGAAAAGAAACTATTTTTCCTGTTTGAGCTTCCTGGGATCTTAGATCCCTGTTCTCTCGGGAGACAGGTTGACTGGCCCTGGATTGGGGCCCTGTGGCTTAAAGCCCTAGCTTGGCTCATGCAGAGCAGCCTGTCCTTTGAATCAGGGGTTGATCTAGCATCTTCTCCTTATTCTCTGCTCCCCCGACCCCCCCCCCCCCTCCCACATGGGTGTTATATGGGCCTGGAGAGAATCTCTGAGAATGTCATTCCAGGTTCTCGAGCCTGCTGACAGCCACTGGCAAAATTGAGCTTCCAGTTTTCAAGCCGCGGGCCTATTTCAAATTTTTTTTTTACTTTTTTAAACTTTTGGGACCTCAGACTTAATTTCGCCATGATATTAAGTCGGAGGGTGCACAGAAAAGCAGTTTTTACTGCTTTTCTGTGCACTTTCCTGGTGCCCGGAGAAATTAGCTCCTATCTTTGAGTAGTTGCTAATTTCTGAAAGTAAAATGTGCGGTGTAGCTGCACATTTTACTTACTGAATCGCGCGGGAATACCTAATAGGGCCATCAACATGCGTTTGCATGTTGCGGGCGCTATTAGGTTCGGGGGGGGGGGGGGGGGGTTGTGGACACACGTTTTGGACGCGCTATTACCCCTTACTGAATAAGGGGTCAAACGCGCGTCTAAATGCCGGCTAACTGTGCGCTCCATTGGAGCGCACTGTACTGTATCAGCCTGTTAGAAAACAAGAATGAATAGGTGTAAAATACTTTGAACATGGTAGTGCAGTAAGGCAATCTTCCAGGAGGAAGGAAAATCTTCTGAAGAGGTGGAATCCACTGTTGAGAGCTTAAGAAAAGAGGAACAAATGGATCTAATTTTATATGTCTTTGCTTCACTGGAAATTTCAGACACCAAGGTAGAAAATCTGGCTTAGGATACCATTTTACTGGGTGTTCACAGGCAACAAAATGCTTTTCATGAGGCTTTAAAGAATATGGTCTTTACCAAATGGACTTGCCCCCAAGAGGGCCTCAGAAGGGGGTAGATTTCTTGGCAGACTGTATACCCTAGAATTAGAAAATCAACTTGTTTGCTGTTCTTAAAGTGGATGTCTTGGTTGCTGCAGTGATCCGGAAGACAACCATTCTGGTGGAAGGGGGTTTGGCTTTCAGGGACTCCCAAGACAGGATAATTGAGGCTAATTTGAAACAAGCCTTTACCACCATTGCAATGGTGATTCAGGCCTCTATTTGTGATGGATATGTGATGTAAGCTGTTGTACAATTTGTACACTAGTTAAGGAAGAGCTTGGAAGCGGCATGCCTGGAGTTAGGCATGAAATTCCTGGCCAATACCCTGAATGACCTGGTTAGTATGACAGCGGCATTGGCATTGGAGGTAGCAGGTAGGAACTGCTTTTGGCTCCAAAATTGGTCAGTGGATTCTGCTTCCAAGGCTTACCTATCTAAGCTTCAATTCAAAGGGGCTTGTTATTCAATGAGGATCTGGAAAAGTTAGTTAAAGACCAAGGAGAAACCAAGCCACACAAATTGCCAATGGACAAGTGCCACTTTGGCTCTTAAGTATGGAGACATCAGTGAAACAAGGACTTTTGAAGATTTAGGTCAATAGAGGTCCATCCCACAAGGTTCAAGGTCAAAATTCCATACCTTTCGTGGAGCTAGGAAGTCTAGAGGAAAAGCTGTATCTACTGCTAAAGCTGGAACATGCTCCCCGCAATGAGTTACTCGCTTCCCCTGGGGTGAATCCCTGGGTGTGTGTGTGGTGTCACCTGTTATGCTTCTGCAATGTATGTCCCCATATTAGCACAGATCAAAGTATCCTAGACAATAGTACACTCTCTCAAATTATTTGCCCTTGTCTTGGAGACCTTTTTCCATTTGCCATTCTCATGGTCCAACAGAGATGCAATAGATACCACTCTGACAAGACTGCAGGAATTGCAAGCAATAGTCCCTGTCTCCTTGACCCAGCAAAGACCAGAGATATACTCAATTTACTTTATTGTACCAAAGAAGGCCATTTTTTTGACCAGGGCACAAGCAGTATCATGGGTGGAGGGATTAGCAGGATTTTGAGATTTGCAAAGTAGTCACCTGGTAATCCTTGCACTCCTTCACAGGATCCTTTAGATTAGATGTAAGAGCCAAGGCAGACTCTGCCTTTGGTATGGGAATCCTTAAGGCAGCTCTTTCTTTCTCCCATTCATCAAAGGTTTGACTTGGGAACCTCCCATTGGGAGAGACTGGTTTAGCAAGAAGAGAAGAATGTGAAATTTAGGACTCGCCTGATAATTTTCTTTTCCTAAGTCCTGCTAAACCAGTCCATAACCTGCCCAGGAAGATAGCAGCAGTCAATGGATCTTAATTTATTGTCAAGGTAGGAAAATATTACCTCTCTTCTCCTATTTTGTTCCTTCTTGTTTTGTCTTGTCTTTCTTCTTTTCTCTCATGTGTTTGGGAGAGGTTATTGTTTGAGTACCCCTTGGTGCCTCAAAAAAAAAAAGGAAGAATACAACAATTAAGAACAACTAGGTCCTTATGTGGCAGCAGGGCAGGTTAACAGGGAGTCCCCCTCCCTTCTGTTTCTGTTGTGTTTAAAAAAAAAAAAAAAAGGGGGACTGTTTCGAACTGATTTTGATTTCGAATTAAACGAATGCAATGCTAATTCTTCAGTTTGTTGCTTGACTCACTGTTATGATTGTAGGGTGCTGGCATCTGTACCAGGACACACCTCCCTTATAGCATGGAATGAAAAGAATGTAGATGTTTCCCTCTGTTCTATCAGCTGTGGAGCAGAGGTATCCCGTTGTAGAGACTGGTCTAGCAAGTCTCAAGGAAAGGAAATTTTATTAGGTGAGAATATCCTGGGGTTTGTGTTTTATCTTCAATCTGCAATTCCCACCCCCTCCCCCCGACTTGTTTTATTCTTTGTTTAATTTTGTAGTTTATTTTTCGAGTATCCTAAAAAAAAAAAAAAAATCTTTTCTTCAAAATTTTGATTGGTCATCTGTCCTCTTCATAATGGTAGACAAAAAGGTGAGGTTCAATGTTCCCGTTGCTCTCTCAGAATAATTATTTAGCTTGTTGCAGTGGGTCTCTGTTGTGATGGAGGGGGAGGGGGGGGGGAGATAAGGGAAATGGGGCCCAGGTGTTTTGTTTTTAGTTCTGAATAGTTCTCCAAGTAAGTTTTCTGCTTGGTTGGTTGGTCTAGTATAGTAGGTTTTGCTACTTCATGAGAACAATCAACCAAGCAGAAATCTCAACAAGAGAACTATTCGGAACCATAAACCAATTCCTGGGCCCATCTCCCCTGTACTCCCTCCCCTCACAACTGAGACTGACTTCAGCAAGCTAGCCACATTCCTAACAGATTAAAATTGTTCACATCAAGATTGGACTAGATAAAGCACCAAATCAGAGCCTACCATAGGCAAAACAAATTCAACTATCACACTACTTTTTCCATCAGTAAGCTGGCTGAATTGGCCATAATGTGTGGGTGATGTCATCTGGTGGTACTGAACAGACTCATCTCTCCTAGGTAATAGAACTGTGAGTTCTACTGAGCATGTGTGGGAGTTCCCACATCTCTCTAGATCAGAGCTTTCCAAAGTGTGTGTCGCCTGAGGTGTGCCGGTGTGTCGCGCAAGCCCGGTGCACATGACACACCGGCAAGTGGGAGCCAATGCGGCCGCCGGTGGAGCTCATCCCACTGGCGGCTGAGCAGTGAAGAATCGTTGTGGACACAGCCGGAAGATCGGTAAGGCCGTGGTGAGTTCACGTCACCACGGCCCGAAGAAAAAGGGCACGTCTAAACGTGCAGGTGCTCCGCCTCCTTCCTGCCCTCGCGGCCCCGGAAGAAAAATATTGCCGGAGCCGCACGGGCAGGAAGGAGATGAAGCAGCCGCGTGCAGAAGAGGAGCCGCGTTGTTGCAGCGTGCGAGAAGAGGCCCGGTAGCAGGGCCCCCACCGCGGATCGGATCGGCCCGAGAAGATCAGAGTCGCCGCGATCGGCCCGAGAAGATCAGGGCCGCTGCAGAGCCGATCCTGCAGCGACCCGTGAAGAGGAGGCCCAGAGGTAAGAGAGAGGCTGAGGGCCCGTAGAGTGCGTGTATGAGCTGAGTTGAGAGATTGGGTGCGTGTATTAGCTGAGTTGAGAGATTGGGTGCCTGTATGAGATGAGTTGAGAGATTGGGTGCCTGTGTGAGTTGAGAGATTGGGTGTGGGAGTGAGGATCTCAATGTTTGCAGAGACAGCATGTGAGAGCCTGTGTGTGTGTGTGAGAGAGACAGCATGTGACAGTGAGAGCCTGTGCATGAGCAAGACAGCATGTGGGAGTGAGAGAGAGCCTGGGTGTGTGAGTCAGACAGCATGTGCAAGAGAGAGACTGTGTATGAATGATTGTATGAGAGAGAGAGCATGTGAGAGTGAGAGCCTGTGTGTGTGTGAGAGAGAGAGAAAGCATGTGAGAATGAGAACCTGACTGTATGTTTGAGGGAAGAAGATAGATGGAGAGAAAAGAAATAGAAAAAAAGACAATATGAAATGAATTGGCAAAAAAATAAGAAAGGGGAGGTGGAACAAAAACGCCTGGGACCAACCGATTAGAAAACTAAGATCAGACAGCAAAGGTAAAAAAAAAAAAAAAAAGAAAGAAATTACTTTTTACTGATTGGCACATGTAATCTTTGTTAATGTCAAGAGTAGCACTTTCTCTATGCGGATCTCACAATGTACGAGATCAACATGGAGGAACTAGAAACCCACGGGGCCTGCACAGAGGAGGCAGCAGAATGGGCTTCAGTGCCAATAGCAGCAATCAGCGCCTCCCCAATAGCCATGCGGCATCAGTGGCAGCAGAGGAATGAGAGAGGCTCCGAGGTTGCTGGCAAAAGAAAGAGAGGGGGTCTGCCTTTAGTGTGTGCATGTGTATGAATGGGTGCCTGCCTGGGGGTGTATGTGTGTGAATGGATGGTGCCTGCCTGGGGGATGGTGAGGGAGTGGTGTGAAAATGAATGGGAGCCTGCCTGGGGGTCAGTTTTAGTGTGTGAGAATGATTGGGAACTTGCCTGGGTGTGTGTGTTTGTGTGAGAATGATTGGGAACTTGCCTGGGTGTGTGTGTTTGTGTGTATGTGAGGGAGCCAGAGAGAGTGTGTATGAGAAAATCCAGGGGAGTAAGAGTTTGTGTGTGGGGTGTGTGTGGAGGGGGAGAGAGTGTCTTAGAGCCTGAGAGTGTGTCAGTGTCTGTGAGAGCGAGAGGTTATGGTGGGTATAAGAGCATGAATGTGTATGTATGTGACAGTGTATGTGTGAGAGAGAATGGACATGTGAGTCTGTGTGAGAGAGGATAACCTCTGGGAAATTGTAAAAAATGTATATGATTTTAATTAATAGAAATTCTATTTATCAGTAGTTTTAAAATATTCTTTTATTAGTATGGTTTTACTATTATAACTGATGCTTTATGTTTCTTGATTTTGTTTGTTTTATGAGGAATGGTGGTTTTGTTTTTCCATTGTTAATACACAGAGTCTGGCTTCTTGGAGTTTCCATTTCAGTTTTTGTCTAATTTGTGCTCCTTTATTTTGTATTCTGTATTTGGTGAGGGTCTGTCTCTGCTCTGTGTGTGTGACCATGATGAGAGATTCTGCTAGCATAGGGATCTATAGCAATCGGGTTTGTTTTGTTTCCTCAGTAGGTGGTGTATTGGTATTCTAGGACCCAGTGTAATATTTACCCATGCTTTTTCACAGGTAGGGTTATTGTTGTTTGAGTCCTTGGTGTTATTACTGTTATGTTACAATGGGATTGCAGTATAGATTTTGAGTGTCTTTTTTGCGAGGTTTTATTTTAGTTCACAATGTGCCTGGCAGTGGAAGGTGTTTGTGCTGCTGTTACTGTGAGGTGACACCAGCATTTGAAAATATCTTTTAGTATGATGAGCTGTAAGGGAAACATCCAAGCTCCATTGTTTGGGGGAATTTCAGTGGATGCACAGAGTTACAGAACTGGAGGTGCAGGATTTATATTGACATTCTGTCCCTTCCTATAAATTCCAGATTTCACTCTCATAGCCATATAGAATTAGTTGAATGAGGCTATCAAATAATTATATAGTGTGAAACTGGCCAGCTTTTTAAAATTATGCAGAAGACCCTTTGGACTTTTTTATTAACACCAAATATTCAAAAGCTGTGTTCATCCCATCAAGCTCATATATCTCATTAAAGAGGTAAATTGAATAACACAATAACTTTGTTTTATTATTGTTACTCACAAATTATAACAATAACATTAATCTTGGAATATTATATATTTTTAATATAAACAAAAGGTTTTCACAAGATATGTTGTCGTGAAACATTTTATTATGTATATATTTAAGGAAACATACATAAATTGTCGAAATACATTTTGTTCATTTAACCTTTAACCTCCGGTTTGCTTGTAGACTAATTACTGTGTCCCGAAATTATGTTTGTCTAAAAAGTGTCACCAACATGAAAAGTTTGGAAAGCTCTGCTCTAGATAATAATTTTTTCTAAAAACTTCACTCTTTGTATATTTTTTCTTTAGCTTCTTCATCTTTTCCCTTTTATAGTTGCCTCCCTGCCTGTGCAGCACCCACAATAGCACTTTTTCATGCTGGTGTTGGGGGGAAGGTTGGAAAAAGCTTGCCTCCTTAAACATGTCTGGCAAGAAGAAATCTGCCATGAGTGGATTCAAGAACTGCATTTGTGGCAAAGTAATGTCATTCGTGGCTGGCACGAAATCTGCTTTTGATACATCTGCCCAGACCATGATCAGACAAGCTGCTATGCCTGCACATGGATGCCTAAGTGCTTCAGGGCAAGTAGAATTGAAGAACTGCATAAATCTCTTTAGAGACATAGTAGATTCTTTTCCCGCAGTGCAGCACAATTTGCCTCATCATGAAAAGAGTTGAGCAGGAGCTCTTCAAATTCCTCCATCAGTCAGCAGTGGGGTTCAGTAGTGTAAGCCTGCATCAAAGAAGAAACAGCATCATTCTCTGAATGCCATCAGAGCCGGTGTCTGAAGAAGTATAAAGCCTCAAAACATCCTGCAGTGGCATTGTCGACACTTTATGCAGTGCTATATGCATAAAGTGCATCGAAGCAAGAAACATTGATGCACTTGGTGTGCAATGTATCGGAATGCTCTAAGCATGGTGCACTGAGGCCCTTGATGCACGACGCAGTTGTGCTCTTGACGAACGACAAAATGGTGCTCTTGATGCACGATACATTGTGGTTCGCGTTACTCTGGGCCTGTTCTCCTTTGAAGCATCCTGGTCTGCGAGATCCATTAATGTGCGGTGCCAGGACACCTAACACTGCTGCCTCCTATAGGCTAATGATCTTGTTGCAGTTGACACATAATTGTTGAAGCATACTTGCTCTGCACCATCTTCATTAATGCAGCTCACCAAAGATCCCGTTAAGCACTGAAAGCAGCATTCCTCTGGACAAGGCATTCAGTTACATTGAAGCAATCAATGCATCGAGCCCAGGATTACAGTCACCAGGCTGCATTGCTATACAGCTTTATGAAGGCCATCTTATGTCAGCTGCAGAAGGGGTCATACTACCTCTGCCCTGTCCAAATACTAGAGCCCTCACCTCTTCTAGGTTATTAGGATTTCTGATTGGAGGCTCCTGATCCAGTATGTTCCATAGTGCCACTTACATCCACTTAAGCCATCTATTGAAATGCAAAATGTTCTAGCCTACAACAGAACAGAGGACACATCAGTTATTCGATTAGATTGTGGATCTTGTGAGAAGTTTCTTTACCTTTTTGAGTTGGAATGAGCTGTCCCGCCACTCCTCTCCACCATTGCTTTGGCGATAACTCAGATGAATGCAATGTTACTATTTTAGTTTGATAAGGAATAATTCACAGACACCAATTTAATAATAATTTTTAACAAGCAGATTGGTAAAATTTGATTTGCTATATCATTTTTAATGTTTCTTTAATATACACTTAGAATATACAATAAAGTATATAATTCCTTATCCAATTATCTTTCTCTCTTGGGATCAATTTTAGAGATAAGGAAATAAATGCAGAGTATACTTCCCAGATTCCTATACTTAATTAATATTGTATCAAATACTTACGATGTAAGTTGTAACTGGCCAGGCTATTTATACTCACAGTGGGAGCTTACACTGTGATACAGGATGATGTCCTCTGGGTATGCGAGTCCTTCACTCTCTGCCTCCAAAGTGATGATAATGTTGCACCCTGTTTTATAATTTCCCAAGTGCAATCATGTTCTTTTCTGATTGGTCATAAATTGAAGCTCTTTTCCTCAAATATGGTTTTGTACCAGAATAACCAAGTTCTCTTTGTCAAATATGGTTTTGTGCCAGAATAGCCTCAGCCAAACAAGAATCACCTATTAGCATAACTATTCTGTACCATATAGCAACATTTTGTTCTGGGTTATTTCTGACCAACCAATCAGTGACTACATCAATGACTGTATCTATGGCTTCAGCCATAGTTGATAGACAGACTCCAAATGTAGGCTACTTTAACTCACTCAAAGTTGTCAGTTTTCCAACCTTCCAATGTCCAGTATCTCTGAGCAAAATGCAGAGACTGCAAGTCTTCAGCCTTTAAGTTTTAGCTGGTTTACTAGTTAAACCCACTGTATCAAATACAATATTAATTCAAATAAGGAAATCAAATAATCTCCTCATCCCACAGCATCATCAGATCCGTTAGTACAGGGCTCTTCATCTTCCCACTCAATTACAGTGGGGAGTTGTCAGTCAGAGGTGGCTGACCAGGGCATCTCCCCTTTGGGGCAACCAGAAGAACCTCCTAGTTTGCCTTCATCATCGAGGTCCTGGATTAATAAGCCCTCATCACTAGGTTCAGAGGGATCTACTGGTATGCATTCAGACTCACTTTGGATCTCGTGGAAAAGATGGGGGATGATGCTCTGAAGACTTCGGACTGCTCCACATACTAAACACACTATCAGTGGCTCTTCCTCTCCACAGCATTCTCAACTTATTACAGATGAGAATGTGGGAAACACCTGTCTCTGGCATTCCTATGGCTAGGAAGCTAGATCTGAAATAGTCCAAAGTCACTGGGATTCAGAGCTGTATAGCTGCCTCACCAGTCTGTATTTGTGGAATCTGCCTTGAAAAAAGCAAAAGACGAGAATGCATTCAAATTTACCCCCAGATAAAGACCATAGACTACTTGACAACTTTGGCAAGAGAGTTTATTTTAAGTTCCATGTTTATCGCTTGCATCACTACTCACCAGTTTTTTTTTTTTTAAATATGGTACACTATCTTCATGACTGCATTCAAAAACTGAAGACTTCTTTTTTTAACCTATGGAAGGTGGAAGTTAATACTCTGTTGCTTTTGGATGTGGAGGAATGCATATCCCACCTTCTCTGATTTGTCAAAGTTGTTGGCCTTAGCTCCCATCAAAGCTTGCCATATAACATGACTTAGAGTAAATAGTATCCAAGCCACTACCCATGGGAAGTTGGCAGACCTCAGTTGAGAAAGGGATAACTTGTTTGCCGAAAACAGTTCAGTCACTATTGATGGGTCCTGAGTAACTCTCCATTTTGAAACTCTTCCTTCTGCGCCCCCCCCCCCCCCCCAAAAAAAAAAGTGACATGGGCCAAGAAACTGTAGTCGGTGGCATCAAGGTCTGCATCTAGGTGTAAGATGTTAATAATATTTGATTTGCTATTGCTGTCTGGTCATGTCATGACTCTCTCTTATCTCTTATAATTGCTGCAGGTATGGTAGGATGTCCCCTTGGGTGCAGCAATAACATTCCTGGAAAACTGAGGCCCTGCAGAAGGTATAGTGGAGATGCTACTCATTCTGGAGCAAGGCATCAAACAAATAGTGCAGTCAGTTGAAGCAGAATGCCTTTCCTCTTGCAAGTCAGCCAGGATACCCCCACCCCCGATGTGGCATCGTTTCTTGGATCTGTTCTAGATCCAGGGGTTGAGCATGGGACTTAGGAGTGAGGTGCTAACTGGGCACAAAGAAGCATATTTAGAGACCCTCTGTGGCCTTCTCCCTTGGTGCAGAAGAAACCTGTGCCATCAGCAGATCTGGCCTCTACCCTGAGGTGGATCTCCTTGGCCAGGTGCCATTCTTGTTCATGGCTTGGAAAATCCTGATGGCAAGTCACTTCTTACTGGACATGGCACAGTCTAGGGTGCAGTCTGTTGCTTTGGTGTGGAGTTTCTCCATGGTGCAGCTTGCTAAGGTCCTGTCCTTGATACAGATCACTTTGGTGCCAAATTGCAAAAGTCCTGCTGCAGCACAGAAGAAGGTGTCTCTGGTGCCATCCATCAGACATGGTGATCAATAGGAACTTTCAACCCATCTGGTCCAGCATACCTCAGAGCAGACTGCAGCTACAGATTGCACGGATGGTCTCCAGTGGGACCCCAGTTTTTGGAGCTTGTAAAGAATTTCTTTGCCTCTTTAGATCAAAGATAAAGTTTGGATCTTCTCTTTTCCAAGATAAAAGGACATTTTCCAGCATAGGAGTTCTGTTCAGAGTCCCTTAAAGTCTTTTGCTTCACTTCAGCGGCTTCCTGTGATGGAAGTAAGTCCTCTTCCTGAAGTTGTACATTTGCTGCCTCTTGGGGAGCCCTTTCTTGAATCAGGAGGGGTAGAGTTAACTGAGTTCCTCCTGGAAGTTTTGCCTTTGCAGCAGTGGTCTTCTCGGTTGCCATCATCCATGAGGGTAATGGCTCAGCATACCACTGTTTATTGTGAGAGGAGGAAGATTCCATGGAGATTTCTTCAGAATGTTTACTGGACTTGCCTCAACATGCGTCTCCCCAAACTATCTTTGCCACTCATGTTTCCTAGGTAAAATGGGAAAGACACTCCATCCAATGTTTAGACAGCAGTAAACCCAAGAGCAGTTGTCTTTGGGTTGCTTTACTTTCTTCAGCCATTAGTGGATGCTGTGTGCATTCCTGTACATAGACTTTTCAAAAATCTACTGGTGAGGATGTGGAAGATGCTATGTCTTCCATTGGCTTGAAAGCTGGATCTAAAGTATAGGATGCAGATCTCCCTAGGATTTGGGGTGATTCAGCCACCATACTAGTTGGGCTCCTACTATTTTTAAGAGCGGCAGCTGCCACTAGAGGTAGGCAGAGGGAAATACATCAACTGAAAGTAAAGCAGCAATTGCAGTCTGACACTGACCAGTTTTTTATGTCCTTGAGGCTCATTTCCTCGTCTCTTCTAGGGTATGGTGGGAGGAGCCAGTGATCAACAGGTTATTGGCATCATCAAGGACCAGTGGGTCCTGAAAGTTTTGGAGTCTGGTTAATATTCATGATTTTATCACTCCCTTCTAACAGAGCAGGTTTCAATATTTAGTACCAACTCCTCTCAATCCACCCAACTACAGTTGGTAATTACTCCTGCGATAGAAGTGGTTAAACCTGTTTCTTCTTGGGTGAATGGCCAGGACCTCTGAATTTTTTTTTCTCGGTTCACCTTTAATCCCGCAAAATGTCCCAAGGATTGCTGTATCTCTAATACTCTCGGTAGGGAAGATGTGGGATTTCTCAAATATATTAATATATCAGCGAATGCCACTATTGTGAAATTACTATTATAGGTAAAAACCCTGTATCATAGGCAGATTGGCAAGTTTCTGGAGTAGCAGATCAATAAATAATATATAGAGAATCGGGGATAACGGACACCCTTGTCGAACCCCACGTTGGATGTGAATGGCCTTAGAAACAGCATCGTTTACTACAATATGGGAAGGGGGGTGGTTGGAGTACAGATATATAATTTAAGATTGGGCCCTTAAACCCAAACCTTCCTAGTACTGAAAACATATACTCCTAAGAAACTCTTATCAAAGGCTTTCTCAGAGTCAAAACCCACCGCTATAGTGGGTATGTGTGCAAAGCGAGAAGCCTCAATTGCCAAAATAAGCCTTATGACATGTGAACCAGCATTATGATTTTTGACTAAGCCGGCTTGATAGGGAGAGCTATAGGAGGGTAAGATTGAATTTAGGCGTAGGGCCAGGATGTACGCATATAGCTCTGTCACAGTTTAGCAAGGATATTGGCCTGTAGAGGCTAGAAGGGGCTCCTTCCCTGGTTTCAGGAGAACTGTTATATAGGCCTTGTTAAAGTTAGAAGGAAACGCTTCCTTGAAGCAAGCATCTCAGAAGAGGCTCAGGGGCCTCTGCCAAGTGGCAGCATAATATTTTATAGAAGTCCGACATGAACCCATCTGGGCCCGGTGCTTTATGAGGTTTACTGGTCTTTATTACTCCCCTAACCTCTGCCTCCGACAGAGGCTGGTTCAGATAGTTAAGTTGGGAGTCTGATAATTTGGGCAACTGCAGATCGTTCTCATCATTAATGTTGCCCCCTCTATCTTCTGTGTAAAGTTCTTCATAGAATTGATGAAGTACTTCACAGATATCTAAATTTTTTGTGACTAGTTGTCCACTGTTCATTTTAAGTCCACTAATAAAAGCCCTCCTCATCTTAGCAGCCACCAGTCTGGCTAGTAGTTTACCTGACTTGTTGCCAAATCGGTATAAATTATGCTCTGAGGTCCTTAGTGATTTTTGAGCTCGTAGATGTAAGTAAGAATTTAAGGTATTCAAGCAGGCCCAATATGCTTCTTTGTCAGGAGAGGGATTTTCGGCCAGCCCTCTCTTTTATTTTATTTATTTATTTATTTAAAACTTTTCTATACGGACATTCATACACACATCACATCGGTTTACATGGAACTAAAATAGAATATAAAGTAATATGGAGAAAAGAATACAAATTTACATTGAACAGGGAGAAAAGTAACTTGGATGTGGGAAGAAACCAAAAATAACATCATGATTAAAATAGTAAAGAGGAAAAAGGAGGCTAAAACTAAGGCATAATTAAGCTAATTGAATTAGGCAATATAATGTCAACCGGTAAACCTTTGATTTATATAGGTTAAGAGGGAATAGGGGAAGAAAGGCAATAGGTGTCAGGCAATAAATTTAAGGATTATATTGATTAAGAGGGTAAAGGGAGATGGGCTGACGAAGCTAAAGTAAGGGAGATGGGAAAGAGGGTGAGGAGGGGGGAAAAGGGAGGAAATTTACTGTAGGTACCATAATTCTTACTAGGTTCTTACTGGGTTGTAAGAGGGTATTGTGGGTGAAGTGGAGGTTGCAATAGGGAGGGAAAGGGCAGTGGAAAATTCATTAATAGCAAGGAAGATACAGTGGTGGGGGATGAAATTATGTAAAGACTTGTTTGAACAGCCAGGTTTTTAGTTTTTTTTTTTTTTTTTTTTAAAGGTTTGAGTGCAGTGTTCTAGGCGTACGTCTGGGGGCATAGAGTTCCATAATGAAGGTCCTGCTAAGGAGAAGGCACGTTCTCTGGTGGAAATGTGGTGGAACAGTTTGGGGGATGGTATGTGGAGGGACCCTTTGTAAGCGGATCTGACGGGTCTGGATGAGTAGTAGTGTAAGGAATCATTTAGCCAGTGGGTATGTTGGTTATGAAGTGATTTGTGGATGACGGTAAGGCTCTTATGGAGTATTCTAAAGTGGATAGGGAGTCAATAGAGATCTTTGAGGATAGGAGTAATGTGCTCTCTTTTGCGAGTATTAGTGAGGATTCTAGCTGCGGTGTTCTGGAGCATTTGGAGGGGTTTAATGGTGGTCATAGGGAGGCCTAGGAGCAGAGAATTGCAATAGTCAATTTTAGGCAATAGTGTGGCTTGGAGTACTGTGCGAAAGTCATTGAAGTGGAGGAGAGGTTTTAATCTTTTTAGAACTTGGAGTTTAAAATATCTGTCTTATTGTGGTGGTAAATTTTTTTAGGTTCAACTGGTTGTCCAGAATGACACCAAGGTCTCTCACATGGTGGGGTGGGGTTGTTTTGGTCAGGAGAGATAATGAGTAGTTAAGTTTTGGCTGTGTTAAGGGCGAGATTGAGGCTGGTAAGAAGATGGTTAATTGAGTAAAGGCAGTTGTCCCAGATCTTGAGGGAGTTGGAAATGGATTCAGTTATGGGGATGAGTATTTGGACATCATCCGCATAGATAAAGTGAGTTAGACCTAGGTTAGCTAGGAGTTGACAAAGGGGGAGGAGGTAAATGTTGAAAAGAGTTGGGGAGAGGGAAGAACCTTGGGGGACACCTCGAGTTAAATTTATGGGGGTGGATTCCTTATTACCTATTCTGACCTTATAGTGTCTATTGTTAAGGAAGGATTCAAACCAGCAATGGGTGGTTCCTGTATTGCCAATTTCGGTATGATGATTTAGAAGTATGTTATGATTGATAGTGTCAAATGTGGATGAGATGTCTAGTAATGCAAGGATGTAAGATTGGCCCTTATCTAATCCCTTGAGGAGGGTGTCGGAGAGGGATATTAGGAGTGTTTCTGTGTTGAAGAATTTACGGAAGCTGAATTGGGATGGGTAAAGAATGTTTTGTTTTTCCAGAAACTGTCAGTTGGGTGTTAACTACCCTTTCCATGAGTTTTGTTATAAATGGCAGGTTTGAAATTGGACGGAAGTTTGCTAGATCTCCAGGATCCAGGTTAGGTTTCTTCAATATGGGTTTGAGGATTGTTTGTTTCAATGATTTAGGAACGTGTCCAAGAGAGAGGGAACAGTTAAGGATATCGGCAAGGGGTATAGTTAAGCTTGGTATAGTCAGTAGTATTTTTGGGGGGATAGTGTCGAGTGGGTGTGAGGATGGTTTCATTTTCTTTAGAAGGGATTCTATTTCAAGGGAGGATGTGGACTCGAAGGAATTAAAGGAGGCTCCAGAGTTGTTGGGGTTGGTGTGAGGGGGGGAGATGTAAATCGTAACAAGAGCTTAGAGATTTTGTCTTGGAAGAAGACTGCAAGTTCATCACATTTGCTTTTGGCCTCACTTTCAGGGATGGAGGGTGGGGATGTTTTCATGAGGTCCAAGACATACAAGAAGAGGGCATTGGGGTCATATTGAAAGTTATGGATTTTGAGAGCATATAGAGGTAAGTCTCTCTTAGTTTTGAGGATAGTGGATCTGTAGGTGTGCAGGGAGGGATTTATAGGTCGCCAACATAGGTGTAGAAGGGTCTTTACGTCATTTCTTTTTTTTTAGCTCTTAGTTCATGTTTTAGTTTTTTTAGTTCTGGTGTGTACCAGGGTTTTTGGTGTTATGGGCTGGGTTTAATCCTTTAGTCATTAAAGGGCAAATTTTGTTAGCGATGTTGGTTATTTTGTTCCAAGAGGAGAGGGCCAATTCTGCATTTGAAAGGTCAAGTTGGTTGATGACATTGGAGAGGTGGGAAATTAGGTCTTCTCTGGCGCAGGGTTTTCTAAAATGAATAGTGTTTTTGTGTAGGAGTGGAGTGGCTCAATTTTTTGATGGTTAAGTTGGCTTTTATGAGTGAGTGGTCCGACCAGGGTACTGGAGTACAGGTGGGGGTGTCTGCTGAGGAGATGAAGGAATTTAGGAAAATTAGATCTAGGGTATGGCCTGCTTTATGGGTGGGGCTGATTATAATTTGTTTAAAACCCAAGGCATACATGGATGATAGAAAGGCTTCACAGTTGGGGGATAGAGGGACCTTGTCCACATGGAGGTTGAAGTCTGAGTATAATGGTTGGGATGTCCATGTTTATCTGCTATGAATTCAATGAAGGGGAGGGGTTGTTTTCTAGTAGACCGGGGGGTGGGGACTAGGCATACTTGTAATTGAGTGGATTTGAAAAGGCCTATTTCAGCTTTGGGGATGAAGTTGATAGTCTGGGTAATTAACCTAAGTTCTTTTTTGGCGGCTAATAAGAGGCCTCCGCCTCTCTTTTTGTGCCTGGGTAGGGAGATAATGTCATAATGTTGAGTGGGGAGTTGGTTCGAAAGAACTAGGTCTGTAGGCTTGAACCATGTTTGTTATTGCGCAGATATCAGGTTGACTGTCTGATAGGGAGTTGATTGGGAGTTGATCAGAAAAGAGAGAGAGGGCAGTGAGACCAAGAAGCTGGGTGAGTGGGGATATAATGATTGGCCCAAGTGATTTTGAGAGTGGAGAATGATTAGTTGGTAGGGTTTTGTTATGGTAGTAGTGGTGGTATTCGAGGGTGGGAATAGGGTAAGATAGCATGTCTGGTGAGGGAGTGGGAGTAGGAAGAGAAGTGTTGTAGGAATGAAATGGATATCCAGTGACAGGGGGAAGAATAGTAGCAGAAGGTTGGAGGTTTAGTGCTGGGGGTAGCATTAGGGGATAGTATAATTGGTAAGGGAGTTGGGGAAGGAACTGATGGAAGGGATATCGATGCAGGTATTAAGAGGGGGGAGGTCTTGCAATGGAGGGGGAAGGAGATGGTAAAACTGGATAAAAGGCTTGTATCCTATGATGAAAAGGATTGGGAGAAAGAAGGAAAATGGGATCAGCTTCCTGGCAGCTCGGTCTGGTTGTAGGTCGGTGAGGGGGAGCACTAAGGGGCAGGCCCCTTTGGTTGCGCTCCTTCAGCATGTGATGCACGGCGCCGCTGGTGAGTGCCCTGATTTAAAGGGCTGGCTGTCCCATGCCGATGAGATCACAGCTGCGCCTGGCCTACGATTGGCCTAGGGGCGTGGTCGGGTTGGGCCACGAGATCACAGGTCAGTCAGAGGGCGATGTGAAAGTGGGGCTCTTACTCCGGGTAGCGCCGGCAGCGTGAGCCCAGGTCGTCCGGTTGAGAGAGTTAGCTGGAGTTGGGATGCTAAAGCTAGGATGGATCGGGTTAATTTTGTGTTCTTTGTAATAGTGTATGCTATAATGTCCCTTCTGAGGATTACCTTACATGTCTCCCAAAATAAAGAAGGGTTTTCTAGGTGTTGACTATTATTGTGATAAAACTCCTCCCACTTGTATATGAGATACTGATGAAAATATTTATCCTCAACTAAGTTACTAGGAAATCTCCAAGGCTTAGGGGAGGGCCTTTCAGAAGAGAACCATATCTCCACCCTCACTGATGCATGATCTGCTATTACAATAGGGCCTATGTCCGCTAATTCCTCTTTAGAAAATAAATCCTTTGCTAAGAGAATATAAGCAATTCTAGACATTGAACTATGAGCTCTGGATATATGGGTGTAGCACATGCTGTATATCAAGGAGTTGGAGTCTTCTATATGTATGTGCAACTCCTGACTCAGACCTCGTTCTGTACCCTTTAGGGAGTGTGGATTTGTCTGTTAGCATTGGGGTGGATTTTAAATGCCCTGCGCACATAAAGCCGGCCAGATTTACGCGCTCAGGGCCCTCGCGCGCCGGCGTGCCTATTTTGCATAGGCCGCCGGCGTGCGCAGAGTCCCGGGACGCGCGTAAGTCCTGGGGCTTCGTAAAAGGGGCGGGGAGGGGACGTGTCGGGGTTTTCCTGAAATGGCGCGGCGTTTTGGGGGCGGGCCCGGGGGCGAGGTCGAGGCCTCCGGACCAGCCCCCGGGTCGGGTGATGGCGCGCGCAGATTTACATCTGCTTTTAGCAGGCGTAAATCGTGCAGCAGAGGTAAGGGGGGGTTTAGATAGGGCCGGGGGGGGGGGGGGGGGAGGTAGGGGAAGGGAGGGGAAGGTGGGGGGGAGGGCGAAGGAAAGCTCCCTCTGAGGCCGCTCCGAAATCGGAGCGGCCTCGGAGGGAACAGGCAGCTCGCGCTGGGCTCGGCGTGCGCAGGTTGCACAAATGTGCACCCCCCTTGCGTGCGCCGACCCCGTATCTTATAAAATCCAGCGTACTTTTGTTCGCACCTGTGCACGAACAAAAGTACGCGATTGCGCACATTTTTAAAATCTACCCCATTGTGTATGCAATTGAAGTCTCCTGCAAGAATCAATGCTCCTTGCATAGTGGTAAGAAGCAAGTTAGTTATATTCGTAAAAAACCCTTGATCAAAAACATTTGGGGCATATGTTACATAGCGTGATATGTTTACCCTCTAGTTGACCTATAGTTATAACGAATCTTCCCTCAGGATTTTTATGGATAACAGGTTGCAGCCCATTCTCTGCAGAGCTTAAGGCTTTCCGTCTGATTTAAATGTGTTTCTTGGATACAAGCTAGATTCACTTTAAGACGCTGGAGATATTTATGGGGGAACCTAGCCCATCTATATTCCATAAGATAAATCTGTATTTACCTCCCAGGGCCTAAGATAGAGGAGGTGCCATGAAAGCTTTTGGATACGTAAATAAAAAGGGGTAGGCCCCCAGCCCAGCCACCCCCTCGGATATAATGGAATCCTGACTCCAGAATTCAGACCTCCCCCCAACCATAGAAACACAGGCACAGCGGTTCATTTCAAAACACCATGTAAATGAAATTTTAAAATAAAAGTGCCTCGGACCCGTTAAACTCCCCTTTCCCTCCCCAAAACCTTTATGAAGCCCCCATAGACTCAGAGTCCATACCAGAGATCATGATTTAATGTGATTGGGTGTTGCACCACTTCCTTCATCATTTTACTCGTGTGACCAGCTTAACCATCTGTATGAGCCCAGCGTCACTTGTTAATCTTATCCTGTAGCTGTTCTGCATCCTCCAGGGAATCGTAGGTGGACCATTTTCCTCCAAGAAAAAACTTGCAGCTTTGCTTGGAATTGTAGAGAGAGAAGCAAAACTGTTTCTTGATCAGCATGCTGCATATATGGGAGAAGTGACGCTACTCTGGCCAAATGGTCTGGAGCCAAACGTATTGGAGACCTGTGGCGCTGTAAACTTGTGGCCTTCCTTGCCGCTTGTAAAATGCTCTGCTTGTGGTGAAAGTTCAAGATATCGGCGATGAGTCGCGGCTTCATTGTGGATGTGTTGCGTACACCTACATGATGGGCCCATTCAATTTCCATTGAGTTTTTTTTAGGTTGGTAAGGCCTAGCGCGTCAGGAAGCCAGTCTAGCAAAAGTTTACATAGGGAATTTTCCTCTTTTACCTCGGGGATTCCATTGAGCCTAAGATTCAACTTCCTCTATCTGTTCTCGAGATTGTCGATTTTTTTTCTGTATGTTCTTTAAGGGATTTCTCCAACTTGTATTCTTGCTGAGTAAGTGCTGTCATGTCTCCTTCTAGCACAGAAGTCCTGCCTTCGACTTGATCCAGCCGCGGTGCATATTCACATTTAGTGGCATGAAGAGATTTGCTCTGAGATGACCGTTAGCTTACTATCTAGGGCTGCAGTGACTGCCTCTTCAATTTCCAGCGTTGTCGGGTGTAGTTGCGAGTGGTTTACTTGGCCTTCGCCGCTGTTTACCCCAGTATTCGCCATAATCTTCCCTTCCTGCACATGCGGTTTCTCTCTATCACATTTAGCAGACTTCACTGGCATTGCAGAGAGCTATTTTTGCATGAAATTTGTGATCGATAAATGCCGGTTCGTAGGGAGGTCTTTTCAAGTCCCAAATTGGATCTGGTTTGTGTGGGGATGATGGAGGATTGAGGGATGCGGCACCCAGAGCTAGCCCAGACGCGTCTATTCCAGCTCACCACATCACGTGATCCTCCAAATTTCCTCATTTTATTATAGTCTTCCTTTTTATAGTTATGCTACTGCGGTAGTTTTCCTTTAGTATTTGCCCTCCACTGATTGTCAAATTTAATTATATTATGATCACTGTGCATTATGATCATCATGCCAAGCAGATCCATCACCTTTATTCCTTGCACCAGATTCTGCATTCCATTGAGATCTAGATCTAATGTAGTTCCCTCTCTCAGATCCATGACAAACAGCTGCATGAGATGGTCATTGATGGCATCTAGGAACTTTACCTTCTTTGCATATTCTGATGTGAAATTTACTCACTCAATACTTGATTAGTTGAAGTCTAATTTTGTTTTGTCATTTTGCTAATCTCTCATTTTAAAGTGTTTCCTCATCCTGGTTGGGCAGGTTGCAGATTATCCCCACTACTATATGCTTCTTTTACCTTTGGAATTCCTCTCCATAATGATTCCAGAGTGCAGTTTGTTCCTGCAAAACTTTTATCCTGCTTGACGGTGCCACCCTCTCAACCAATCTTTCTGTCCTATCATGTCAGTATAATTTGTACTCTAGCATCACAGTATACCATTGGTTATTTTATTTGTATTTTTTTATATTCTGCTTTTCGGCACTTCAGAGTGTACATCAAAAGCGGATTATATTCAGGTACTATAGATATTCTCTTTCTACCAGGTCTCCAAGATGTGTATTATATTTATATCTTCCTTTAGTGCCATACATTCTAACTCTCGAGTCTTATTTTTCAGACTTTTTGCATTCATATACAGACATTTTAAAGTAGATTTATATGTATTTCTGATTTTATATGTACACACATCCTGCTTATTATCAGGTGATACATACTGTTTGCTCACCTGTAATAGGTGTTCTCTGTAGATGACAGGACAAATCATCCAAACAATCCTACTCACGTCCCCTGGTCAGCTTGAAGTCTGAGGAGAATGGTGCAGTGGCGGCTGAGCCTGTGCATTCTCAGAAAATCCGTCTGCACTTTTCTGAGCTCTTATAGCTTTTCTGTCTTGGTGCCATTGGATGATGTCACCAACTTGTATGGCTGATTTGTCATGTTGTCTATGGCGAACACTGTTTGCAAATACATAAGCCACCCAGTAAAATTTGAATCCATTAAACATGTGCACCAGTCCGATTCTTTAAGTTTATTTTATATAATTTTTTTGTTATAATTTGTAGGACCTCCAAGTTCCCAGTGTATATAAGTCAAATACTGTTTCTGCTTATAAGTCCAACTTTATTTTATTATATTGTATTAATTCCTCTTTAAAACTATACCCCGAGATCCAAGATGGCGCCTTGAGGAGAGGACGCGTTGAAAGGAGCTCCTCGATTCGGATTGTTTTTTTTTTTTTTTCCTACCTTAAGAAACAGAATGCCTCATACTAAGCGAAAGGGGCGGGTGAGGCAGGAGTCCGCAGCCGCCGTTTCGCCAGACCCCCTTCAGCTGAAAATCGAGGGTTTTCTCAACGCGCCTAAAACGTCTACCCCAGAGAGGAGGTCTGCGGCGCCGGGCGAGGAGCACGCCCAGGCGCCATTAGACCCATCAACATCTTTGAGTCCTGGGGCGCCCACCACTCCCCCTCCCCCTGGTCACGACGGGAACCTGGAGCAGGCCTGGGCTCGGCGACCGGAGGGGTTAGCAGGAGCGCAGGCGGCAATGGCTGTTTCCGGGCTAAGACCTGTCGGAGAGATGGCGTGTGTCGACGCTCGTGAGGAGCGGGGAGAACAGCAAAGACCCACCGAGCAGTCTTCGGTGGACGAAAACACGCCTCGGAGCGTTATCAAAGGGGGAGAGGAACCGGCAGATGAAATACAGAAAATCTCGGAGGTCTGCCGGGTTAAAGAGGTAAGCCCTGATCTCAGCTTTAAATTAACCAAACCTCAAGAAATAACTTTGGACGTGGTTTGGAACGCATTAGTAGCCTTGGAGAAGGCTATCTCCACTTTGACTGTGGCAGTGACTAATATTCAACAAAAAGATAAGGAATTTAAGCCTCTGATGGAAGTTCATGAAAAGAAAATTAAAGAGATTGAAATAGATGTGATTAAAATTAAAGAAACTCAAGTGAAAATGATACAAAATGAAGGAAATATATCTAACAAGCTGGAATCTCTGGAAAACTCTCAAAAATACTTAAACTTGAGGATATTGAATTTCCCTTCGGTAAAATTAATATCACTACGTGACCAATTTAAGAAATATATTTTGGAAGTTTTACAAATTCCAAATGAAGCAGTACCACCTGTTTCCAAGATATATTTTGTATCAAAAGTAACAGAAAGTATTCAAGCAGAACAAAATGCCCCCTTAGAGTTAAGGGGCAGATTTGACTGCTTTTTTGGAAACATCCACATCAGAACAAATAGAGTATCGGGGAACAGTACTGTGTACTTTTGTTTTTCCATCAGACCGAGACTCAGTGCTGAAATGCTTCCTACGTAATAGAGAAAAGCTTTTCTACGGGGAAAAGATAAGAATATATCCTGATCTTTCAAGAAGTACTCAACTGCGCAGAAAACAGATGTTGGAGATGTGCCAAGAAGCAAGGCAGCTGGGCGCAAAAATCACTATCAGATATCCCTGCAAATGTTTAATGTTCATAAATAATAATAAGTATATATATTATGACCCAATACATTTACGTTCTTTTTTGGATAATTATCAAGCTGAGACAGCGATAACTTAGTGGTTTGGGCAAGTTAAAATAATATTCTCTCCTAAAATTTCTTGAAACATTTTTTTTTGTAATTATATTATTGATGCTCCCATTAACATCTTGGATCTCCTTATATTCCTGAGTTATATTATACTTATAATTGTAAGAGTCCAGGTTAGGATGTATTTTTCTTTTTGTAAAAGTTATAGTATTGGGATAGTATCTATGTATGAATAGAGGACTAGATATGTTATGTAACGTTGAAATATTGTGACTCATTGTCAATTATTTGAAAAAGCATAAATAAACAATTAAAAAAAAACAAAAAAAACTATACCCCAACTTCGGGGATTTTAAATTCTCATTCAGTTTTCTATATCAAAGTTCGCTATCAGAACAGTCAGCAACAGTCTTAATCATGAGAGTATAGAAACAGGTTTCCCACTTATCTCAGTTATCATCATTGCCCCGACATGGATCCACGTTTCGATATCTGCATCGGGGGGGTCCTCTTTATATATCAAAAATTCTGCTCATCTTCAGTCGGCAAGACCGCTCTCGAACAAGACATTTACGCACTACTATCCATTCTTTAGTACGCATTTAAAATACCACGGCGTCGGTTCAGCTCTTTAACTGGAAATGACTTCTTCCAAAACAGCTGAAAAACCTTAGTCTTAGATGACAAATTCCCAACACTCTCTCATTTGTTATTCTTCTATTAGATTAAAGAGTTCCATTTGATCACCTCATTAAGCCCCTTAGGTTGCACAGAATCCAATTTGAAATTCCAAAATTGTTCATGAAGATTAAAAAAAACTTAAAAAGAATAGGACTGGTGCACATGTTTAATGGATTCAAATTTTACTGGATGACTTGTTGGAATTGTGATTATTGATACAAGTCCCCAGATTACTTGAAATTTTGGGTGTGGATTTGGTGATTTTTGCAAAGACATAAGAACATAATTGCCATACTAGGTCAGACTGAGGGTCAATTAAGCTCAGTATCCTGTTTCTAACAATGACCAATTGAGGTCACAAGTACCTGGCAGGATCCCAAATAGTACCTTGTTAATAATGGTTTATAGACTTTTCCTCCAAGAACCTGTCCAAACCTTTTTTAAACCCAGCTATACTTACTGCCTTTACCATATTTGCTGATGCTAAGTTGTTGCCCTTCTCTGTGCCTCTTCCGGTTCAACTATATCTTTTTATTGAGATGCGGTGACCAGAATTGTGCACAGTACTGCAGGTGTGGTTTCACGATGGAGCAATACAGAGGTATTTTGATATTCTCCATTTCTTTCCTAAGAATTCCTAACTTTACTGAGCTGGAAATTTCAAAATATTGTCCACGATGAAGCCTAGATCCTTTTCCTGGGTTTATAACTCCTAATATGGAACCTAACATTGTGTAACTACAATTTGGATTACTTTTCCCTATGTGCGTCATCCAAATTAAATTTCATCTGCCATTTGGATGTCCAGGCTTGCAAGGCCCTTCTACAATTTCTTATAACCTGATTTGTGTTTTACAGCTCTGCATAATTTTGTCGCCTGCAAATCTGCTTACTTCATTTGTCCCTCTTCCAGATCATTTATAAATATATTAAAAGGCACCGATCCCAGTACAGATCCCTGGGGCACTCCACTGTTTACTTTCTTACATTGAGAAAATGGGCAACTTTGTTTTTTTGTTTTTTTTTTCCCTTTCCATGGCTTATAATCAGAAAGCAGTTTAAGCAGAAAAGTGGAAATTTTATTAAGCAAAATGTAAAATTTTACACTTTCCTTCCCAATATAAGAAAAATAGATATCAAAGGTTTCTTTCTATGTGAATTATTCCCCTCTTAATGCTCTTACTGTGCACAGAGATGCATCTCCTTTAATTTTGGAAACCTGGATAAAACCTGTAGATAAACTCCTTTTCTTAAATTGTCAACACTCTTGCCTTACTTGGATTCTTGTTTGTAGTTAGATGCTTCTGTTACCATCATGTGCCAAAATTTGGATTGCCCGGTTTCCTTAAATAAAAAAAAAAAAGGGCAGAAATTGTACTTAGAAGGAATTTTGAGGCCAATTTAGCATTCTTGTCCTATTTGCCGGAAATTGAAATTTATTTCTGCCTTGCGTACCTCAACTAGGTAACAAGCTCCATGGAGCAGAGACGCTTGTGTGTGTTTACAGTGATGCATATCTGTAGTGCTATAGAAAGGCTAAATGTTAATGATAAAACCCATCTTCTTGAATTTTTCTCATATCTCCAGTGGTGGTGTACATTATCTATAATTCATATTTTTTTTTTGTTTCCATGTGTGACATAGCTATGGATTTAGTAAAACTTGCATCTTCCAGGAGACCTGTATGGCTGTCCGTTTGGTCAGTTCATGTAATTTCTGAAATGAGACTTCTTCTGTACCTTGGAAGAAGAAAAACTTTCTTTTTTTCCCTCAAATTCGACTCTTGCAGTTGCAGCAAGAAGCCTCTCCCCCCTCCTTTTGTGAAGCCCTTCTCCCCCCCCCCCCCCCCAAGTTGAGACAGAGGAGTTTTGCAAAGGAAAGATTTTTTTAATTCCAGAAGTAAATCCAAATTTCATTTGTCTTTATTTCTTTAGGTTTATCTCTCCAAGGAATCAAAGCCTTGGAAGCACAATTTGAAACAACTGAGAATGCATCCAAGTTGAATACCCATTTCAGATAATTTTTCCGACAACACATCATTCCTGGGTTTATTCAGCATTTGTCACAGATTACCATACAGAATTTGTGAATGTCTCCTGAAATTGTCCAGTTGTCTCAGCACTTCTAAATTTTCACAGATTTTCAGGAGAAAACATGGTTTAATTTTTTATTCCTTTATAAATAAACACATCTCGCTTGATGGATAAAGAATAAAACAGTAAATGTGTTCACAGGCAAAACTGAATAGATCCTCATTACCACAGACTTGAGTTTTATGAAATGGAATTTGGTTCTGTCCTGTGTCCAAAACAAATGGTTTTAAGTGATTCAAAACTGCATATAAACATACTGAGAACAGTGTGGTTGGCCTAATGCACTTAAAAATCAATCTACTTAAAAACATGTCATAATAAAACCACATAAGTCATAAGTAAAACTTCAGGGAGGCACAAAAAGTGAGTCTTAACCATTCCATTGGGTTCAGAATCATATTCAGTTCAAAAGGACATGTCATAGGGAAATTGGCAGGCCGATACATGTTTTTGGACGCACATTTTACTTTCAGAAATTAGCACCTACCCAAAGGTTGGCGCTAATTTCTTCCAGTACCGGGAAAGTGCACAGAAAAGCAGTAAAAACTGCTTTTCTGTGCACCCTCCAACTTAATATCATGGCGATATTAAGTCGGAGGTCCCGAAGAGTAAAAAAAGTTAAAAGAAAAAAAAAATTGAAGTCGGCCGGCAGCTGTCAAGTCGAAAACTGGACGCTCAACTTTGCCGGCATCCGGTTTCCGAGACCATGGCTGTCAGCGGGTTCGAGAACCGACGCCGGCAAAATTGAGCGTTGGCTGTCAAATCCGCTCACAGCCACGCTCCGGGCTAAAAGGAGGCGCTATGGACGCGCTAGTGTCCCTAGCGCCTCCTTTTGCCTGTTTCTACCGCACCACCTCATTTGCATACTGTATCCACTGGCGAGTGGCTGTTCGTCAGCTCTCCAGCATTTTTACTGAATCGGCCTGTCAATTTGGCAACCAGTTGCCTGAATTGGGAGTCTCTTGGGGTTCTGAATTGTCAGATGTGTTCAGTCTGAATATAAGAATATGGGACTTTCCTCATATTGCATTTTTCCTAAAAAAACAAAAAAACAAAACAAAAAACACCCCTGAAAAATCCTGTGGTATTGTAGCTGGTATTTAGAGAAGGGGTTGGTTCACACAGGTGTCATCTTTGCAGCACGAAGGTTTAAACCAGCTGATGCATTTCTTCCCATCCCTCCTGTTTTCAGAGCTGTCCTAGATATGGAGCGCAGTCAGTGAACATTGATGCTAGTAGTCCTGGGTTGGACTTGGTAGGCACGGTATGCAGCCAATGAAAATAATCAGGGAAGGTGCGTCCTTCTCCAGTCTAGCATGCCTTGGTCTTGTCTCACAAGGATGGATATTCTTTTCTAACCCCAGACATTTCAATTTCTAGGATTGATTGGGGAGGCAAAACACATGAAGATGACTAAATAAACAAATATCTTTAAAAACAAACAAAAACCCCCACACAGAAAAAAAACTATTCAATGCACTTATTGTGTTTGTCAGCAACTGATGGCGGGTGCTCATGCTCTGCCTACCAGCCACTAACCAGGAAATTTGAAAATTAAATTTAAAAAAGAAAACTGTGGATCTGAGTTGCAGTCCCTCCCCCATCAGTGATATAAGGTGCTATCAGGAAACCCCCCCCCCCCCCTGTCTCACAATTTCCTCTCCACCCCCGCTATTACCCTGTCACTGTTCCACAGGAGTTACCGGTGCAGGGGCCATTCCCTTTCTCCTCTGGCTTTACAAGTCCTTCCTTCCAGCCTCTCCCTCCAAATCCACTTAGTGCCGGCGCACTAGGACCTCCCTCTCTAACAATCTCCTTCCCCTACCACAACCGTGCCCCATTGTGTGTCCTGTTCTTCCAGGCAGGAGCAATCCCCAATTGCTCTTGCCAGGCTCTTCTGCATTACAAAATGGCTGACAATCAACCCGAGACTGGTGCCATTATGTTGTGCAGCAGTATTCTGTTGTACAACAAAATGGCTCTGGCCTCAGGTTTACCATTAGTCATTTTGGAATGCATTAGCAGCTGGGTAGGAATGACGGGGTGATTGCTACTTTGTTTCTGCCTCCAGAAGTCCTGTGGAGCCATGATGGGGGTAAGGCTGTTGTTGGAGGAGGTTGGGTATGCTGGAAGGCCTTTAAGTGGGTATGGTGGGCAGGGGAAGTGGGGGGTACTTTGTTTTTAGGGTTTTTTGGGGGGAGGGTGGTTATTTTCTCCTTTCATTTCAGCTAATGGGTTGATGGGTCAAAGTGTGTTGGTGTCAGGCTGGGGAGAGGGACAAGAAGTACATGGTTTAGGTTGGTTATGGGGTGGGAGAGCAGAATGTGCTGGAGTCCAGCTGGGGCGGCGGGTAAATGTGTGCTGGGGCAGGGAAGGAGGAGCCATGTGTGCTGGGGTTGGGGGCTGAGCCTGCATTTGGGCTCAGGGAGGTCAGTGTGATGGGAAGGCCAATCAGTATATTGGGGTCAGAGCATACTAGGGTTGGGCTGTGGTGAGGGAGCACAGTGTGCTGGGATTGGACTGGTGAGGGGGGGTGGGTCAGATTGTGCTGGAGTCAGGCTGGGGAGGGTGGGTCACAATGTACGGGGGAGGGTTAGGAAAAGGGAGTCAGCATGTGCTAGGGCTGGGCCAGTGAGGGGGACATAGAGTGGTGGTGTCAGGCTGGGATCAGAGTGCGCTGGGGCTAGGCTGCTGTGGATGGGAAGTGGGATCAGTGAGCTTGAGTAGAAGTTGAGTAGAAGGGAACTGCTGTGGTACGGCTGAGGAGAGAGGAAGAGTGCTGAGAGTGTGTGTATATATATATATTTATTTGAAGTTTTTTCTATACCGAGGTTTGGTGAAAGCCTTCATTCCGGTTTACAGTTAAAAACAACCTTTTGCAGTCAATAGTTAAAACCAACATTTTACATTCAATAACATTTGAGAAAGTGATAAACAGTAAGTAATCGTTTGAACTTTGTACATTAAACTCTAGACATAAGTAAAGTGGTATTTACTTTGAGAATCAGCAACATAATATAGGTATACATACACATACAATTTTGTCTGCCATTATCCTTTCCAGAATGCTGAATACTTCCAAAGCTTATTACAGAATCTGGAGCAATTTAATATTTTTCGTGTGGTGTTGACCTAGCGTTGATCATGTAATAAGGAATGATGGTGCATATTGGAGAATATCATCGTGTGTGGAGCATGTTGAGGGAAGCACGCAATTGACGGCTGTCTTCAGCCTCCTGTGTAGTGCACTCAGCAGTTCCTTATTAATGTTTAACGTGTGCTTTTACATTATTGGATCCCAGTCTGAACACTTATGGTAGGATTTTCATTTTAGAGGGGGTGAAACTATTACAGTCACAGAGCTGGAATCATTCCCGTTAATTTTATACTGATTTGAGTTTGAGGTCACCTTCCTGCAATATTTTTTTCCCCTCAATTAGCCATTAGGTTGCTGATAGTTATTTAACTGATAGCATATTAATGGCCTTCCCACCCTCGTTACTGAAATTAGTGCTGTGCAAATGCAGCAGTCAATGAATGAATTAGAGTTGTGTTTTGAAGAGTTATTTTTTTTCTCGCTCTGTCGATCTCCCCAACTACCTCAGCATTTCCAGCATGTAGCTACAACTCTGGCTGTCTTTTTTTTTTTTCCTTAGGGGGTGAGGGAGGAGGAGGAAGAAGAGGACCCCTCCCCCACCCCATTAATTGTGTGGCTGTATGGTACCTTTTCAAATTGTAGGATAGGGGGGGCCTGTCTGTGTTCTTTATGGTTCCAAGTCATAAATTAATTTTGGCACCAGACTCTGCCCTTTTATTTTGCTCTGTTAACTGTTTCCAGCAGATGTGTAAGTATTGATGTGTGGTTTGTGGTGGTATTGACTAAACACACATAAGCCATTGTAGAGTGCCAGCGGATTTGGGCAGTGAACTGGTTTAACTTGCTTGTTGAGTAACAGATTGATTCATTTTTTTGTCCAAATGTATAGGTGGTGTTGCACTCTTTTTTTTTTTTTTTATCCTAAGTCAAAGGAGCTCACCTTGGTCTTTCATCTCACATGGGAGAACTGGCCCCGTTGGGAGTTGCCAAGTCGATATGGTTCTGTTGCCTAGGAAGAGCCACCTTCTCAAACTGTGTATTTGAGGCTGCTATTTCTAATCCCTCACTATCTTTCTAAGCTTGCAGTAGCATTTTAAACTTTATTTTCATTTGTAGTGGGGTGGGGGGAGAACAAGCAACTTTTAGTGTGCGGATCAGTGAAGTGGCTCGTTGGATAATGTAACACAGCTACCCGAGGAAAGGAATACTGTAGAAGCAGAGTAGGGAAAATAGAGAGGACCCAGTACCATCAGCATTTTGCACAGTTTCCTGGGTTCTTTAGTGTCTGCTGATTGGAATTGTAGAAGTTCGCTGAGCAAAGTACATTTTGTATTTTCTCTGTCAGGGGTACAGAATTACTTGCTTAATGTGACATTTTAGCCTTAATACTATCCTCTTTAATTCTGTAGATGTGTCTAGAAAAAAAGCTGCACTTAATAGTGATCTACCAGTCTTGGCTCAAAGGAATGTATGTCTGCACTGAGCCCTGGTGTTCAAGCCTTTGAAATCTGAAGGATTTTAAAGTGGTTGATGATTTTAAGAAATATTTGAGTGTTTTGTAGTGGATGATAGACTGCCTGTTGTGTTATAAGAAACAGGTCATTTTGACTACCCAGTGTAATTAGGTGGGGGGAAAAAAAGTTGTCTACTGGCTTGTAAGTTGACACACTTCCGTTGCCTTTTGCTGTTATAGAGAATGCTACAGCCCACACCCTACCTGCAGATCTGAAATCCCAGGGCCTTCGACATTGTAACTCTGTTGGCAGCTTGCTGAAATAGCACCATATCATTGAGCTATTTAAACACATGAATTCAGTGTGAGCTATGGCAAGATTGTGTGTCCTCATAAAGCAGTGAAACGTAGCTTGCATAATAGGAGAAGAAAAATCCTGGGTGCCAGGTGCCCACTACTGGCATGGGCACAAAGAACTACTACTGTAACAGGCCCAGGCAGAGCCACTACAGCCTGAGGCTGCTCCCTACCAGCAAAGAAGAAAGGCAAATAAAATGTTAACAATAAATGATTCTGCTGACTCTGTAAGTTTTCAAAATAGTTTTTATCCGTGCCACACAGTCTTCTTACTGCCTACCCCTTTGCATTCACTATCTGTTTCATACATATGCATTTCCTGAAGGTTATTATCAAAGATAGGCAATCCCAGCATGGATTAAATTTACACACACCTACACCTACACACACCTACACACCTACCATTTAGCTACTGTTGTACACCAGTGTGGCACCTTAACCTCGTAAGTCAGGGTAGGATAATGAGGTAGGCAGATCTGTACTTGGGTGATGGTCACTCATTTTTTCATCAAGCTAGCTTTGCTTATGTCTTTCTGAACTTATAGGGCAGCATCTTAGAGCTCTCAAAATGCCTTACTAAATTATTTATTTTACCTTTGAACTATGCAGTATGATTTGAAGTACATAAGTTTACGTTAAAACACGATGATGCAAATTTTTTGGGGTTGAAACCAGGGCTGGGATGTTGCCATGCCGGGTTTATCTTGTTGCATCTTTTTCACAGTGCCTCTAGTGCTACAACCAAATTATTTCCCACGGGGGAAGGGGGGGTGTCTCATTTTAGAAAAATGATACATAATGGCTTTTCTGAAACATGAAGGAATAGTATTGCACAAGTGCTAAAATCAGGTTCTGTGATGTCTGACATAGTGAGGGCTGCATATGTCTGAAACACCTATTTCTAAAGTAGACTGAAAATACTATTTGGATGGCAGGAATTCTGTAAGTAAAGTGGAGTGTTGCCAATAATTCAGTGGTCTGGTGGGTCACATCACAACCAGTAAATGTCAGTGTATCCTTTTTGAAACACATGATCAGACATTTTTTCATTGTTCTAACCTTCCTTAAAACTTTGGACACTAGAACGACATTATTTACCTCATTCGTATTGTGAACTGTAGCTATGGCAAAACATGGTGGAGCTTTAGAATAAATATTTGGAAATTATGAATTATACGTTTTGACATTGGTTCTAATGTGACCCACCAGACCACTGAATTATTGGCAACACACTTTCCACTTTTATCATTTGGTGTGCAACTTTTGGTGTGCATCTTTCCATATTCCTCGAATTCTGTAAAGCCAAAATTACTTTTAAGCCATAATTATGGGTCGGTTTGTGGGGTTTTTTTTTTTGTTTTTTTTTTTTTGGAAAGCTGTTTCCCATCCTGGTTTCGGGAACTTAAGTTCCATTTTGTCTTAAGATAGTCTTTTCAGTAGTTTATCTTTGGTTGTTGCTCTAATTCCTGTCTGTACTACTGGAAGGAAGAGATGGTAATGTAAGGATTGTGTTCACTGAGATGTTCAATTCTGTATGGATCAGAAAGATCTAGAAGCTCAGTTCAGATCTTTTGCCTAGTATACATTCTCCTGGTAAAGGGGTATTTATTAACCTCTCTGATATGTAGGGATGGGCAACGTGCACATGATTAATGTTTTGAATCTGGCTCTTAGACTCAGGGAACTTACTGGAATGAGCAACTTTTTATAAATCAGTGTGTACACACGTTTGCAGTGCATTTAATAGTAATATGCAGCTTGTCATTTGTTAATCTTGAAACCAAAATATGACCTTTATGGATAATTTGAATATTTGTGTTGCTGAAAATCATATATGCTGGTGTAGGCTGTTATTTATTTTCCTACTGTTTAGGTTTTCCTTTAGAGTAAGAGTTCGTGTTCTTTGATACAATGTTTTGTCCATGTCAGATGCACCCAATTAGCTGATGGTAGTGCATGCTCTCTTTTGAGTCTTGCTTTGACAGTATGTTTGGTTAAAGTAATGGGAAATCTACAGACTAAGTCCAGCAACCTTAGCCATGGTATTCAAGCCATGGAAGATAAAGGTAGTCCTGTAAAATCAAGATAAAGTCCAAACATACCTTTACAGCATTTCCATTAATGGCAGACTATGGTTGATCTTTCATTAGAATTCTACAGTTACACTAAAATATACAGCAATGACATTTTATATAGCACCTTTCATTCAGACAGGCTCTTGAGAGTTTTTTGCGGGGATAGAATTCACATATGCACAGCCACTATTGGGGGTGGATGGCATAACCACTGAATTCAACCTAGGAAGTAGAAAAAAGATTCCTTCTCCACTCCTGTTTCCCAGTGGGCATTGTATGTTTGATTTGGGGGTAGATGCAAAGGAGAGATGTTAACTATTCATCAGGGGTTTGCTTGCCTGTGCTCACTATGCTCACTTCACTTCTAGACCACAATCATAGAATCTTACTTCTGATCAGGAAAATAAGCTATAGGTTGTGGTTTAGTCAACATGTAGAGCTCTTCTATCTGTTCCGTGGAAGCTGGTGTGCCACATAACACCTTTTATTTATTTATTTAGGTATTGATTGAAAAGTTTGGGAATTGCTGCTTTACTTTCATGTAAAATTCTGCAACTTTAATTGGGAAAGTTTGGGAAGACTTCCGCACAGTGCTGCAAGCCATGATTCTGTCCAAACTAGACTACTGCAATTCCATCCTACTAGGCTTACCAAAAAGTACCTTACAACCGCTACAGTTACTACAAAACGCTGCTGCCCGCATCTTCACCAATACTCACCGTCATGAACATATTACTCCAGTTCTTCAGTCACTACACTGGCTCCCCGTAACCTCCAGGATAATATATAAATCACTCACACTCATACACAAAGCCATTCACAACCAAAACATGCAATGGTTCCCAGAATATTTCTCATTCCACATTCCGACTAGACCAACAAGAATGCAACACCAGGCCAAACTCCAAACACCCTCTCCTAAACTCATGAAGCATGTCACATTTAGAGAGCGCTCATTCATTATAGCAGGAACCTCCCACTGGAATAAAATGCCTCCCCATTTACGCCAGGAACCCTGCCACAAAAAATTCAAACACAATCTCAAAACCTGGCTGTTCAAACTAGCTTACCCCGACTAACTAACGGACTCCCCTCCAAAGCTACGATATGACCACCCGACTGATTCACGCCCAATTATATCTTTTCTCCCTCCTCCCCACTTCTTGTGGGTCTCCCTCTCCTCCACCTTCTTTCTCCTAATACCCCACCCCCCCCCCGCCAATAACCTAACTGCTTTGATTAACTCTATTGTTTAAAAAAAAAATAAAAATGTACATATGTATATAATCCATGTATTTTTCCTCCAGCCCCTGTTAACTGACTCCTTGTTAAAAAATTTATATTATTGTAAAGCTTGTTGCTAGGTTATGTTACATTGTGAACCGAGGTGATGTTTTGCAAACGTGCCTCGGTATATAAAAAACCCTTAAATAAATAAATGAAAGGGATTAGGCTATTTAAAGCTTGTAAACATTACTTCTGTTTTAGTGTGATCTTGACAAGCTATCAACAAAATAGACTAATTCATATTATACCTCTTTAATTTTATTTATCTACATAATTTTTCATAAATAGGGGATGTGAAATTGTAACTTTCTATTGTACTTTGGAAAATATGCCTCATTGGTTGAAACTGTTCAGATTTGTCATTGAGTGCTTTATATACTTAAATTCACATTTTGGGGCTTTTAGGAGAAAGTTGCTCCCTCTTATTAGAAGCTTTGATATGAAATTAGAGTTCTTGAAATGATTGATATTACATTTTCATGACCTCAAGTCTCATCTTGATGAAATTCATTGAAAATATTTGCAATAACTACTTTCTAAAAACATTTTTTCCCAAGCTTATTGCTGGAATTTACTAGGTAATACATTTAAAACTAATTCTCCCTTAACTCAGATATGGACTATATGTTAAGTGGTTGAAAATATATACTTTAATAGACCCTCCCGATGTAGCCTTTGGCGAAACAAGGGTCCATGTTGGGGGACCCTGTTGACAAATATTTTATTGTGATGAGCTTTGGAGTAGCTGTATTGAATTCACAAGAAATAAAGAAGAATTTGTTTAACATTAATTTTTGGACTGTGTCTACTTTGCATCGCCCTCTTTTTGTGTGGATAATTTTTGGAGTGCTGTGTTGTCTCCTGTATGCTTGTTGGAATTTAATTTCTACCAGATTTTGATTGATGACCATAGTTTGGTATGGAAGCTGATCTTCTTTGTCCTGTTTTAAGTAATAAAGTCCAGTGTAGCCAGCTGTTGGGCAAAGATGAGAGGCTTTGAAATGACCTAAGCAAAGACCTACTGAAGGATTAATTCTGTTGCATGTGTTGAAGAGTTTCATTACCTCCTTGGCTGAAAATACAGTTTTGTGGTTTGTTCTTTTGAAAATCAACATTGATGTCCTGGGGTATTTTAAAACAAGTTATAAGCCAGCTTATCAAAGAAAGAAAGGTTAATTATGTGCAAGTTACTCATAAAGCAAGTAGATATTTTTGTCTCAACATACGACCTTCAGCACCTTGTTGAATGTCAAATTTTGAGACTCAAATCTTTTGGTTGTAATTTCCTTATAACTGAATTAATATATTTGTTTCTTTTGCTAAGTTAATCACTTTTGTTGTATTTATCTTTGATAACCCGTTTTGCTATTTGCCTTGAGCATGCATTTGTGCCTTTTGAGGACTAATGTTGATATTTTGGAACTCTGCATTTTTGTATCTCAATGATTCTTCATTCTTTCTGTGACATTTTAACATATGGGTATGTATTTTATTATCCAATTGGCTTCTGAGAGGTTAAGGAGAACCTCTGTCATTGTCATTGTCATGCCTAATTCATGGCCTTGGGTAAGTTCCTAGAAATCCCTTTTGACAAGATGATTTATTCTAGGTTTTCTCAAGTGGTCTCAATAAGAGCAAAATCACATACTGTAACTGCAAAGTTTACGTTGAAGGCAATGATTGCAATGGCATCATCAAACTTTTTTCCTGTTTTAAAGAATTTCTGAAACATTTCTCAATTTGATTCTTCTGCAGTAGACAACATACTAGACTTTCGGGAGTGAGCTATGGCTTTAACATAACGCACTAATCACCACTTTTCTTCCATCAAAAGTTCCACAATCTGTTTTCCATTTATTTATTTATTTATTTATTTATTTATTTATTTATTTATTTATTTAGAGTTTTTATATACCGGCAATCATGAAAAACATATCTTGCTGGTTTACATAGAATGGGGGTGCAATAAAATACATAGAACTTAAGAACAAAGAACTAGAACTGTGGTGACAGAAGGTACAGTTACATTTAACAAGGTGGCCAAACTTGGAGTAGGAAAAATAGAAAAGAGGATAGAAAATGGTTAAACAATATACAATTTAAATGTAGTATACAAAATAAATAAATGTTATAAACAAACGGCAAGGTGATTTAGGAGTTATTGGATTGTGTCATTGAGTTGTGTCCGGAAAGGCTTGCTTGAATAACCAAGTCTTAAGTTTTTTCCTAAAATTTGGGAGGCAAGGCTCCTGTCTGAGGTCTGTAGGAATGGAATTCCACAGTAGAGGGCCAGCTGTGGAGGTGGCATGATCTCTTACGGTAATGTGTTTGGTCGTTTTCGCTGGGGGAACCAGGAGGGAACCTCTATATGCATCTCTGGTAGGTCTAGTGGAATTATGTACTTGGAGAGGGAATTGGAGATCGAGAGTGGTGAGTTGATGTATAGTTTTATAGGTGATAGTTAAGGCTTTATACATGATGCGGAAGTATACGGGTAACCAATGAAGCTCTTTCAGGATGGGTGAAATGTGGTCTCTTTTCCTTGCGCCTGTCAGAATACGGGCAGCTGAATTTTTAACCATCTGTAGTGGTTTGGAGTATGATGAAGGTAGACCTAGCAATAGGGAGTTGCAGTAGTCCAGTTTCGAAAATATGACTGCTTGGATGATCGTTCTGAAGTCTTGAGCGTGGAAAAGAGGTCTTATCCTTTTCAGGACCTGGAGTTTATAGAAACAGTCTTTGGTTGTTTTGTTGATGTGTGCCTTGAAGTTTAGCCGGTTATCTATTATCACTCCTAGGTCTCTAGTTTGTGTGGTAGGGAGATTGGTGGGAAGAGTACTGTTGTTGGTGTTGTTTTCAGGCGAGATAAGAAGGATCTCAGTCTTGGAGGAATTTAAGATGAGGTGTAGACTGTTGAGTAGTTGTTTGATTTTTTGGTGGCATGATTCCCAGTAGTCAAGAGTATTAGAGTATGTGTCTTTGATGGGGATGATGATTTGGATATCGTCTGCGTATAGAAAAAACTTTAGATTGAGGTCGGTGAGAAGTTGGCATAGAGGAAGAAGGTAAATATTGAATAGAGTCGGAGATAATGAAGAACCTTGTGGGACTCCTATGGTAGAGTCAAATCTTGAGGATTCCTTGTTTTGGAGTTTGACTTTGTAACCTCTATTGTTGAGAGAGGTTTTAAACCAGGAAAGGACGGTGCCTCTGATTCCTATGGATGACAACTGGTTTAGGAGGATAGCGTGGTTGACCGTGTCGAACGCTGCGGATAGGTCTAGCAAGATCAAAAGGAATGAGTTTCCTTTGTCGAGGCCCAGTAGGAGATGGTCTGTCAAAGAGATAAGGAGAGATTCTGTGCCTCGGTTTTTTCGGAATCCGTGTTGTGGGGCGAAGAAGAGATTATTGTCTTCGATGTAGTTTGACAGTTGAGAGTTGACTAGTTTTTCCATGATCTTGGCGATGAATGGGAGGTTAGCAATGGGTCGGAAGTTGTTGGGGTCCTTCGGGTCAAGGTTGGGTTTCTTTAGGAGTGGTGAGATTGAGGCCATTTTGATATCATCTGGGAAGGATCCTTGGGCTAGAGAGCAGTTGATGATGTTTGTTAATGATGTGGCTATTGAGTCAGGAATAGGAGTAGTTTGGTGGGGATGTGGTCAGCAGGATGAGACGAAGGTTTCATTCTTCTCAGGATGGTTTGTATCTCAGTGGAAGAGATGGGCTCAAAAGTATTTAGGCTGGAGTTTATGAAAGTCGGGTGATTATATGTCGGGAGGGCATCAGCTGTATTGGAAGGCAGTTGAGTTAAAAGATTGTTGATTTTATTTTGGAAAAACTGGGCGAGTTCTTCAGCTTTGGATTGTGCCAAGTCGCTGGGGATTTCTCGTGGTATAGTTTGAGTGAGGTATAGTTTGAGTAATGTCTATGTTTGAGTGGTATAGTTTGAGTAATGTCTATGTGTAGCTGTTTGAATACTTAAAATGGATATAATTCTTGATGACTATTAATGGAAAGTAGACAGTAGTGAAATAGATGACAATTGCATAATTATCCAAAAAAGAGGTAATCACTGAGTTAACACCAATAAAAACATTTTGAAGCAAAATGTCTTATGACTGTAAAATATTTTAGTTCTTGATTTATTGTATATACAAGGATTTGGTTATTTAAAATATATAATTTGTTTACTGTTTATCAAAGATGCATTCCCTTATCGTCCTGCTAGATCAGTTTTCCTTTATGGGATTTCCCTTCTCCACAGCTGATGGAGATAGAGGATACACTTCTTTTGTGACCTCTTCTGGGCTATAAGGGAGGTGTGGTCTTAGGTATCAGGCATTAGTTTCTCGGACACATGACAAGGTTACAGTTGTCATCCACTTGTGCCTCTAGGAGTAAGAAGACATCTGCAGAAAGTAGTTGTCCTAGAGCCCCCCCCCCCCCCCCCCCCCAGCTGGATCACTATGGATGCCAGCCTGGAGGGATGGGGGGCCCACTCTCAGGAATAGGTAGCTCAGGGCAGTGGTCAGAAAAAGCACAATGGACAATAGAGACGAGCTATCAGGTTAGCTCTCCAATACTTTTTCCCATTAATACAAGGGAGAGCTGTCTGAGTCCTTTTGGACAATGCCACAGCAGTAGCATATTTAAACAAGTAGTGGGGACAGTCTCACTGCTGTATGCTAGTGCAAGTGGCAGCCCAGTTCTGAACCCAGGAGAGTAGGAAATGAGTCCTGAAGCCTTCCAGATGAGTATATCAGTTGGGTCACCTGGATGCAGACTTGATGGTGACAAGGAAAAATGGCCAATGGTGGCGGTTGGTTTTTTTTTTCAGGTTTTAGCGGCATAGATCCACTCATATACCTGTGGCCTCCGCTTAGTCCACTATTTATCTTCCTACTGTAGCTGCTGATAAGCAAGATATTAGACAGAATAGAGGACCACTCATCTATTGTGATAGTAGCCCTAGCCCCAGATTGGCCAAGGAGGTCTTGGTATACAGAACTAGTGAGGCTGTTAAGAGGGACCCCACTAATTTCCCAAGGAAGCAGGGTCCTCTCTGACAAGGTTGGTTCCAGTTGAGCGCCTAGCCCTTGAAAGGGCATGATTGTGTAAGAGGTTACTCCCTGGCCTTGATCTCAACTATATTGAAAGTTCAGAAGACTTCAACATCGTTAAGCATATGTCAGAATTTGGTGAATGTCTGAAGATTTCTATGATGAGTAAGGTGTGTCTCTGTGGAAATCTGGCATATCACAAAATTTAGACTTCCTGCAGTTGGATATGAGTAAGGGGCTGGCCCTTAATTCTTTAAAGATTCAGTTCCTTATCCTACTGCTAAACCAGTCATCACTCTTGGGATTTCCCCTTCTGCTGCTGGTGGAGACAGACGACACCTCCTCAGACTTCAGTGTGACATCAGGTCCACAGTAAGAGGGGTGTGGTTGGATGCGGCCTCCAGTAGTTCTGTCTTCAGCAGAGGTGGATCGATGGAACATCTCTCTACCTACTGGGTCTTCTGCCCAGCTCCTGGAATTGTAGCCCATCCTGCTCCCCAAGAATTTGCGGTCTCCTTCTCCTCAAATGCTCCCAGTTCCCTATGGGATTTTTGGTTTGGTGGCCCTCAAAGGGTTGCCTCTTCCCTGAGGGGGGAGGGTGGGAACCAGAAGTGATGCACCTCCTAGGAAGAGTCTTTGTTTTTCTCCTGCACATGGGTAAGTTGCCCGCTAGAAAGTTAAGGGCTGGCAGAGCTCCCGGCTGGGGAAGAGGCCAGTGTTGACAGAGCCTATCAAGCACGAAAGAGGGTGAGCATTTGAGGCAGCAGCACTTGGGGGACATTGCAGGAGCGACGCACACATGTGTGCAGTAAGTTTAAAAAAAAAAAAAAGGGGGGGGGGACTTTTTGTTGGCGCCACATTGCTGGACAGTCCACGTCCCTACTGCGAGTATGTTGAGGAGAGAAGGTGCCCAGAATGCGGGGAATGTAGGATTAAGAGGTTTCCCACAGTGGCTGGGTGTCTGTCCCGGCTGTGACAAATTTGGGGAGGTAGGATCCAGCAATACAGATCCCTCCCAAAGGAGCAGATAGAAATGGCCAGCTCCCCAGAGGGAGAGGTTATGAAGACATCAGATCAAGGGGTGGAGTTACATCAAAGTAGCTTATCTAGAGACCTTGTAGTCCCAAGCCCACCCTCCATGGCTTTTTAGAGCAGGGCAACTTCTTAAGGCAGAAGGGGAGCCCCTTCAGCCCTCCCAAGGAGTTATTTTGGTGGAATTTGTCTTCCTGATGCACCAGACGTTTGAAACCATGAAGGCTAATCAGGAATCCCCGAACTCTTCGGCTTCATGGAGGAAATTTCCACAGAATGGGCCCAGGTCAACCTCTAGGGACTCAGGCCCATCTAAAACTCCTACTCAGGAGTCTAAAGGAGGTTCCTTGGTTCTATCACATTCAGCTCACGCCGACACAGAAGAGTGGTACTCTGAGGATGAAGAGGCAGGGGTGGTATGCCTATTCCTTAAGGAGGAGTTACCCGCTTTTGATTTCAGATGCCCTGGTGGAGCTTAAGATCTCTGATTCTAGGGATGAGAAGCAGGTCAAAGAGGACCCCTATCCTTTAAGGGCTGTGTTAACCATCCAAAGTGTTCCCATTACACCCCGCCCTAAAAGAAATGGTGATAGCGAAATGGGAAAATCTCCAGGGATTCTTTAAAGGGATGAAGGTCCTAGAAAAGTTATATCCCCTACCTCGAGATGGAGTCTCTTGAGAATTCCTAGGGTAGATGCCTTGGTAATGGCTATCGTTCACAAAACCACTATTCTGTTGGAAGCCCTAAAAGACCATCAAGATAGGAAGATTGAGTCAATCCTAAGGCAGATCTTTTCCACACACGCAGTGGACCTGGTGGTCTCCATATGTAGAGGCTATCTGGCCCGTGCAGTACTAAGGGTGCAATAATTGCTGGAATCTACAGATACGGCCTGGAATGAGCTGGGGTAGCCTTTTTTGGCAGATGCCCTTTATGATTTCCTCAGATGGCTGCCCAAGCAGCAGCCTCAGACATGGCAGCAAGAAGGCTACTATGGCTTCAAAACTGGGCAGCTGACAAAACATCAAAATCTCATTTAGGAAAATTGCCCTTTCATTGGGTCCTGTTATTTGGGAAGAATTAGAGAAACTTGTGAAGTCTAGGAGAGGCCAAGCCTCTGAGACTACCAAAAGACAAACCGTGAATTAACCTTAGAAACTTAGATTTCAAAGGCTCAGGGACTATTGGAGATGCAGGCCCAGCAACCTTGGACCCCCAATGATCTCAAAAGTCTAGGCCCCAGCCCTTTAGTGGAGTCAAGAGGTCAAGGAGCGAGTTTCCTGCATTGGCAAGCAATATCTGCTTGGCTCAGTGACAAATAAGGGGTCTCTCTGCAGATAATTAAATGAGGTGGTTGCCTATGCTGGTTTTACTCAGTGGGCCCGCATCATCTTGGACCAATGGGTCCTAAAGGTTATTTGAGAGGGTTATGTTCCTGAGCTAGTGAAACCAGTTCCTAAAACCTTTATAGTTTCCCCATGCTTACCAGCAAGAAGGGAAGCATTAGAAACCACTTTGAACAAACTATAGGCCTTACAAGCAGTGGTGAGAGTACCCGTCCAAGAGCAAGGCTTGGGGACGTATTGCATATGCTTCTCATGAAAACTCTCTTGAAGCTCCAGTGGGACCAGGGGACCATGATCCTAGTAGCACCTCACTGGCCCAGGCAGGTCTGGTTTCCCCCCCTTCAGGACCTGTCAATCAGGAATCCCAACCGCCTGGGGACTGTGCCCAATCTGATAACAGACTCAGGGCACTCTGCGCCATCCGAACCTCCAGGTGTTAGCCTTGACAGCTTGGATGTTGAGCGCCTAGTCCTTCAGCCCCTGGATCTCTCAGAAAATGTTTCCCAGGTGCTGGTAGTTTCCAGGAAGCCTTCTACTAGGAAGTCTTACAAGCTGAAGTAGAAGAGGTTCTCAGGGTGCAGGGCACGGATTAGATACATTTACATGCCCACTTCCCAGTTTCTTGGATTACTTGTGGCACCTTTCCGAGGCCGGGCTTAAACCACCTCATTCAGAGACCATCTGAGCATGATTAGTGCTTACCATCGGGGTGCTGCCAGTACACCCATCTTGTCAGCCTATTGTAGGTCGCTTTATGTGGGGCCTGCTGCAGCTAAAGCCGCCTCTGTAGCCCCCCCGTGGTTTCCTGGGATCTCAACATTGTGCTGACACGGCTCATGCACGCTCCTTTTGAGTCTGTGCACCTGTGAGCTGAAATTCCTCACCTGGAAGGTCCTATTCCTGGTGGCAGTTACTTCAGCTTATAGGGTGAATGAGCTTCTGACCTTGGTAACGTACCCACCTTACACGAAGTTCTTTTACAATCGTGTGGTCCTGCATGCACATCACAAGTTCCTGCCTAAGGGCGTGACTGATTTTTACCTTAGTCCATTGTGTTACCCGCCTTTTTTCTGAGGCCCCATTCCCATCAAGCGGAACGGGCTTTGCGTACATTGGATTGCAAGAGAGCTCTGGTCTTCTACTTAGAACGCTCAGCAGGCTATAGACAGCCCACCTGGCTGTTCATTTATTTTGATAAGAACAGACTAGGGGGGTTGCGGTGGGTAAACAGACCTTATCCAACTGGCTAGCAGATTGCGCATAGCAGAATGAGAAGCAATCGGGCTTTCATCTAGAAATCCAAGTTAAAGCTCACTCTTTGAGAGCTATGGTGGCATCAGTGGCCCACTTATGGGTGATTCCCGTTGCTGAAATCTGCAGGGCTGCAATGTGGAGCTCCCGACGCACATTCGCTGCCCGTTACTGCCTGGACAAGGATGGTCGACAAGATGGTAAATTTGGCCAGTCTGTCCTGCGCAATCTTTTCCAGACAAACCCAACTCTTCCTGCCTAGGGCTGCCTACTTTAGACCAGGCTGTCTCCCCACCGTCCAATAGCACTTCAGTTGTTTTTGTGCTCGTCAGCACCTTGTTCAGTACTTGTTGGTCTTGATTGTTGCCGGGAACAGCCTGGAGCTTGGTATTCACCCATCTGTGAGGACTACCATACTGCTAGTCTTAGGAGAGCACCTAGGAGAAAGTGCAGTTGCTTACCTGTAACAGGTGTTCTCCTAGGATAAGCAGGATGTTAGACCTCAGGAGACCCACCTGCCTCCCCGTGAAGTTGGATTCTCTTGCATTTTCTTATTTTAATTTTTTCACTCGTATTTTACTATATTAAGAGACTGAAGGGGGACCTCGTGTGGACGTGCAGATAGGGGCATGCTCAGTGTGCCAGTCAAAGCTTCTAGAAACTGACAAATGTTTTTCCGTGGCAGGCTCCATCTGGTGATATCACCCATCTGTGAGGACTAACATCCTGTTGTCCTAGGAGAGCACCTGTTACAGGTAAGCAACTGCGTTTTCTCCTGCCTTAATCACCCCATGTTAGCCCATATTTTAGCATAGTGAAAATAGGCTCCTATAATATAGGTGTTTAACCCTAGCTCATTTTCAGATGCCTCTTTCCCACAGTTATGTCTAGACACTTCGAAAATTGATGCCCTGTGTTGCTGTGGCATGAGTTGGGCTTCCATTGCAGACATTGCCCCACAGTGTTTCCAGCCCTGTTTGGCCGAGGATCAACAGCTGGGTCTAGAATGGAACTTTGTCCATTGAACTTGGAAGCTTATTTTCCATGAAGCTCATTTGAGGGAATGCTATAACATTTCATTAGAATATTTGCCTTGAGGTATGTTAACTATGAGAGAGTGTCTTGCTGGTGTGCTTTTCTCTTCTTTTTCTCCTAAGGCTTTAAAACCTGTCAGGAGTTCAGAATGTGCCCAAAGACTAAGTGGAAAAATCTTGGACAGCGTTATCCTTTTTAATCAAATCATCTGTTTCTCCCAAGGCTTTCCTGCCAGACCCAATCGCTGGTTGGGTTTCATATCCTTTAAATTAGGTTTCCCTTACCTTTACTTCTTGACTCTAGAAGTGTGCATCCTATTTGGTTTTTTTTGGTACCATTGAGGTTCAATTTTAAAAAAATAAAATTGACCGTAGAGCATCAGTGTAATTATATAGCAGGGATTGTGCAACCTTGGGGACAAGTAATTGGCAGATTCAGCCAATTATTATGCGAAAATGCATGATACAGTATAGCACAATTTTGTGGGGTTTTTTTCTGTTACATTTGTGCGCATCAGTATTTACCCACCTTTTCCATCTAGGCCCATCTGCATGAATGCAGATTTTATACCAGTCCACTAAAAAATCATTTTTTTTTTTTAAATTTTAACAGGTTTGTCTTATTACAATATCATTTGAAGAGGGTTGAAAATGTTGGCAGAACCACTGTTGGTGCTTGCTTCACCAAAGCTCAGGCATCCTATTTACTCTTGAAACATATTGAATATCATATGGGCTTAGGTTATTTGATATTTGCTTGCCGCTGCAAACCAGAATGTGTTCCAGTAACATTTCACCAAATTTTAATTTCTAAGTACAGGTCATCCCTTAGTTTGGAGAGTGAGTTCTGAGCTGTCATTGGAAGATTTTTGTGCACTTTCCTTTGCAGAGTAGCTGCAAACTCCAGGAAATATTCTGAAAACTAGACTTGCTAAGGGGGAGCTTGATGACTGAGTTGAAAGCCACTGAACCAGAGCAAATATCTGGAGTTACTTTTCAGTAGTAATACATTGGTGGGGCTAGGGAGTAATACAAATGTTTTAGGTGAGAAAGAATGGTCATTCATTCCTGGAAGTATTTAGTCCAGGTGTTCACAGGGCTGTACCTTGAAGGGCTGTAAGGTTCTAATTTTCAGGGTTATCCACCAAGAAGATTAATTGGGTATGTCTGCATACGTATGATCTGAGAACAAGGTTAATTTTCATAGCTTGGTTACCCCAAATACCAAAATGGTTTGTAGCCTGAATTAGTCTAGTTTCAGAAAATAACTTGTGTCAGGAAGTCACATATGAGAGAGAGAGAGATGCAGCATCCCCAGCTGATTTGGCTAGCGAAGCATAGTACTGCTACTGAGTTATGGGACTAGCCTTTAGGCCTCTGAGCTGAGGACTATCCCTTCTTGATCTTTTGGCTGAGATTGAGAAGCCTTTACTGTACAGAGACTTAACGCTTTGCTACATGACCATTAATTGGAAAAAGAAACCGTTTCGGTTCTGGCCAAACAAGGAGGATTAAATTCCCCTCTCAAAATATTATTATGATTTTTCCTTGCAATGTTATGTTACCTATATCCCTGTTGAATTGGAGCATGATTACAGAAAACTTACTTAATGACACAAATATTTTGCCCTTGGAAAGCAGTTATAGAAAATGTGATCTGGTCGCTTCAAGATCATTACATAGAAAACTCTTGTTGCAAAAAAAAAAAAAAAAAAAGTTTGCTTGGGTACACCTAGAAAATGGAAAATGATTTTTTTTTGTCTGAAACTTGTATTTCAACAAAACTCAAAATTCCTGTGGCAATAGGATGACAAGTACCTTGATAGTAAGAGCAAGGATTTGAAAATTCATCCAGGAATTGCTTACCAAGGGCAAAGGATACTGTTTCTATGTACCAGCCCTCTCCATGCCTCTTACCCCTCTCCGTAATAGAGATGTGAATCGGAACTGATATCGGATCCGATTCTGGTTCCGATTCACATCTCTACTCCGTAACCCTGCTGCTGCGTCCCAGGCCCCACTTGGGCTAAAGAAACCAGTAGCGCTTCCAGACCCTTTGAGAACTTCCTTTCTTTCCTGCCAGCCATGAAATGCTTTGCCTGAAGGAAGTGGGCGACTATCCTTTTTACAGCTCTGGAGGGAAGGTTTGCGTGCCACCCTTTGTTTGATGTTGTCTTAAAGTTGGAATGATTTTAGTATGGGCTTGATCGATAGCTAGAATTTTTTTCAGAAGGGTTTTTTTTTTGGGGGGTTTGCCAAAGTATGACAGTCTGTTTAAAAACATGCCAGCAGTGGCTGCTGTGAAGTTCAGCGCCTGCTGTGAAATTTCAGATCTGCACTTGAAAGTATGTGCTCCTTTGTTCCAGGTTTGAGCCGGTGCACTCTAAAGGTTGCTTAGCAATGTATGTGTTTTTTATTTGGAAGGGTTTTGTTCGCATGAATCACTCACTGCCCACTATTGGCCATGGCAGTGGTAAGAGATTTTTTTTTTCTTTTATTATATCAGAGAAGTAATTGGATCCAGCCTTCTTGAAGAATGGAAGTCATCTGAAACCCAGAGATCTGAAAGAGCAGATCTCACCAATTTGTTAATTGGTGGTAAAGTTACTTTTGATTTTAGTGCGAGGCTTCCTCTGTTTTTTTTTTTGCCATGCATTTTTCTTATTTTTTTTCACTTTTGCAGTTAAAGGTGTGCACTGTTTTTTTTTTTTTATGCTTATGATGTAAAAAAAAGTCCCCCAAAAAACTAACTCCCATTAGACTTCTATTCTTGCTATGCTTATGCTTCACATGTATTATTCTCACCTCCATAGTCTTATGAAACGTTAAGTGTAACAGTGCCAAGTTTTAATTCATCAAAATATTGGGAGAAGCTAAGTAGAAGAAACGTTCAATAACTTTGTGCACAAACCCACAATATCAATCATAGTGAAAAAAGAGGTGATTTTTAAATACTTTTTCACCTCGCAAAGACATGATTGGAAAATTTTGTTTTGCTTGTACACCTGTTTTGCGCATACGTACTGTAATGTCAGGAAGTAAGTGTCATTCAGTAAGTACTGTTCACTTTTTATTAGGGGTGGTGGGGATCAAACCTGCAGCCCCCCAGTGTTCAAGGCCAGGGGATCTTGTAGTGGAACCACAGGGACTCTGACTCAGCAAGAATCGGTTAGAAATCATCAATCTAAAATGAGTTAGGGAGATCCACCTCTGGATGCTCCCTACTAGATCAACATTGGTTGTGTTCCAAATTAAGGGCTGGATATAAGGAGCCCTAGCCAGATACACCTTTTGCTGGTCCTGCAGTCCTCACAGAGTTCTCTCTGTGATCCCGCTGTTGCTTGTCTTCTGCTATATCCTGTTTCCTGTTCTGGTCCTGATCCTCCTCTCCAGTCCTGGTCTTTGGCTTCATTCATAGATCTTACTCTGCTTCTGGATTTCTGCCTTCTTCCTGACTCCGGCTCCACCTGGTAAGTCCTATCAGCCGCCTGCATCCAAGGGCTCAACTCGCCAAGAATGGCAGCTGCTTCAGGCAGAATGACTGCCCCGAGATAACGCGCCTGCTCTTGCGTAGTACCTCCTCTCTATTACCAGCAGAGTGGGCCATGACACTCTACTAGTTTCCCTTTATGCTCTCCATTTTCCCTTTTGCTGTGGTAGGGCAACAGGATGATGTTGAATTTCTGATGCTCTGGCTTAGGAGGCTCAACCTGTGTGAAAAGGAAATGTTATGTGTATCCATACTATTTAGAAGGGCTTGGGATGGGGAGCAGGAGGTTTCTCTACACTGTAGTTCAGCTGCAAGTTAAAATCTGGAACAAAAAAATGAAAACTGGGCTGGAGCCTGTCATGACTTTTGTAAAATATAATTAATTCAGTTCTTTCAAAGTCTCTTGCTTCCATGTCGAAGTAGGAAACTTTTTGTAAGCTACTGTTTTTTTTGTTTGTTCCTGCAGCAACCCGTTGATCTTGCTGCTGACATTTCTCTCACTGTATGCTTTTGAAAAGAAAAATACTGGTTGTAGTGGAGATATCAAGAAGACTTTTTAGTATGAGAGTTTGTCGCCTCTTCAAGAAGTAGGCACTGTATAATTCATTTTTAATATTTTGATAGTATCAATTATATTCAAGTATATATTTAATAGGAATATAGTAACAGTTAATGATGGCAGATAAAGATAAGTACATCCAGTCTGCCCAGCAAAGTGTTTAGGGTTGCAATTGAGTTCCATGTAGGTTACTCTTGAGTCTAATTATATATAACATATATCACCAAAAAAGCTGCAGATACAATTTAAAACCCCCTAAAAGTTGGAACAAATGCCCTTTAAGATGCATTTTACTCCTGGTTTTTTTTTTTCAAAATATCTTTGAGGAATACATCAGAAAAATACAATTCATACAAATTCTGATAACTATCAGACAAATTTTCCCCAAAAGTGAATATTCCCTTCCCCCATCCCTCCTCCTCCCGGACAGAAACAACAAATGGAATTATTTTGACATAGGTTTTAGTTAACAAACCTAATTGCGAAAGAGCAGCAACCATCTTTCAAAATGGAAAGAACTAACAGTGAAATAATCAGATATCTAACCCGCCCATACGCTCAATCATCAAAAGGACATAGTAACCACAGGGAGTCAGGTAAAGATCGAGAGAACTGTTACCAGGTCTATTTGAATGATTTCATTTTCTGAGGAAAGCTTCGATTCTGTGAAGCATGTTCCATCTGAAACAGCTCAAACATGAGAGAACGCCACATGGCGTGGGAGGTGAAGGCTTAATCCATTGAACCATAATGTGCTCCTTGGCAATCAAGCATACTGTGGAGACAAACAAGGTATATTGTCCACATCGATACTTTCATCCCTAATGTCATTTAAAAGACAAAAAGAGCAAGACCATTGAATGTCATTGTGCATGATAGTGTGGAGCTGGCCCTGTATTAACTCCCAAAAGGCCTGAATATGTACACACAGTCAAAGACAAAGGATCAAGGAGGCCTGCATGCCACATTTAAGACATTTACCCTCCCCTATAAGCCCCATTCTGTATGCGCGCAAAGGCGAAAACGCAGTCCTGTGAAAATTTCTAGTTTGCAACTCACGAAGAACTACATTGGTGGATATTTTGGGGAGTAATATGTAACACGCAGTATGAACACACCCTGCCATTTCAGGACAAGCTTATCATAAATTGAATATGATTTAAAATTTTGTAGAAAAGGATATAGAAGTGATAGGGACCCCAGCTTATTGGCAAATAGTTTTAACACTGAGTAAGAAGAATTGTTCAGCAGACTGGAGCACTTGAATATGTGCCCTAATTTGGCCATACAGTAGAAAATGTCTACTCTGAAAACCCAATTTGTCTTTGAACTCATCAAATGAGTACAGCTTCCCCTTACTAGGATCCCAGAATTCATGTAGCTTCCACTCTGGAGATGCCCATAGACCATCCTAGGCAGCTCCAGTGAAGGGAATATCGGATTTCTTCGCAAGGGCAGTTGTGTTATTCTTGTTTAAAACTCTGCCCTCTTCTTGTTTCCTTATTTGTCTGTCAGGTTTAGGTTTTTCACCGGTGCATAACATTTAATGCTACGAACAATTAGGAAAGCTGCATTGAGGGGAAATGGGAAAACAAAACCACTTAATTGCAAGCTGGAAAATGTGGCTGTAAGGATGCCAGCTTTGTGCACAGCAGCAGTAATACCTGTTTCAGAAATATTTTGTTTCTAAAGAATTCCTATTATTTTCATGAGTTTCAACCAGCCACACCCTTTTCAATTATGAGGGATGGAAATGATTGTGTGCATGTGTGTATATCAGTAAATATATATTTCTTACCATATGTTATTTTAATTAGCATATGTTTAAAAATATGTACACAAATTCCATCATTTCATTGAGGTGCAGTATGCTAATACTCATCTTTGTTACTAGCAGCCATCTGGTGTTCCCATTTTCTTCAGATATAAGTGAAGATAACAGTTCTTTGATTCCTCTGGTAGGGCAAATAGCATATTTTAATTCATTAGCTTGCCCGTTTCTCCTGGTAGTGTCTTGAAACCTGCTGTTCTACCACTTTTTCATGATGCATATCGTTCACACAGTAGACTAATTGCAAAATACTTGTAACATGAATAAGAGGCAGATATGAAATAAAAGTACAAATCCTGATAAATGTATGATTGTATGCTTGCCTCTTTTCTCTTCCATCAGGGAAGACCATGCCACATTTACTGCATATTTTATTTTTCATAATCATTTCTTTAGAACTGTCTGGTAGGACAGTAGTTGGACATTCTCCATCCGAAAGAGACTTTTGTTTTATGCATAAAAATCATTAAAATATCTTGCACAGGGCCTTTTTTCACCAAGCTTCACAAAGCAGTTTTTATGATTTTAAAAATCTCCCCCCTACCCCTTTTAACATATTGATCAATCAAGTCTCATAGAAACCATACTTCTATTTCAATTTCAACCTTATATCGGAGAGCTAACATGTTTTGGAAAATTTTATGTGCTCTGGAGTGTGTTATCAAAACCCATCCTGGGCAGTAAAAGAATGGGCTAAATATCCTATTAAATATATTTTTGTTATAATGGGCACATTTTTCTTTGAAATCTGTTAAGGAATACTGTGATTTACTTAGCTTTAATGTGAGTGAAAAAAAGCCTAGAATGGAAACCCCTTAGTGTGGTTGACTAATATGCAACTTGTTCATATATTGTATAAAGATTTGTGCCTATGTGAATGGGCCTGGAGGGTGATGAGTAAATGGTCTCTACTATGGTTTCAAAATGCCTCCTATTTTCCTTATTGACTGGAAGATAATAGAGGAGAAATTAATAAAATTTGTCAACTTTCACCACTAGATAGCTGAGTGACTTATGCTCTTGAGGTAAATGCTGACTTTTACAGATTAGAACAGTGGTTTTTAACGTTTTTCATGATGTGGCACGCCATCACCTTCCCTCCTTTTATCCCCATGGAATCGCCTTCTCTTCAATCACTCCACCCCTCCCCCCCCCCCCCCATGCATACAGATTGCCTTGTGAGCTCCTGAGTTGCACAGATGTATCCCAATCTCTTAGAATTTTTTCATCTTTTGGCCTTGTCTTGTTAGTGCCTCATTACTGCTGTTATTTTGTCCCTACTAGACAGCCTTTCAAACAGAAACCAAAAGAAAGGAAGATTATCAAGATGAGTATGGAAAAGAACAAAGAAGCCTGGCTTCAGAGCTTAAATCCATGGGTGTTGGATGTCCATCATGAACATGCACACCATCTCCCTGGGCCTGGAGTATGACTCCCTAGATTACAAAAGATGTAGTTGGATGTCTCCTAGGGCGCAACAGCACTATGCCTAGAAGGTAGAGGCCCAAAGAAAGGTGCTGGCAGATAAAAGCCTGAAGCTTCGGCCTGAGGTGTGAGGCTCTGCTGCCCACTGTGCAGGAAATTTAAAATGGGATTTATCTCTATCTTGATTACTCAAGCATGGGAAACTCCTTCCCCCTTCCCCCCACCACACACACACAATGGTGTAGGTTCCTGGATCTGCCTCGGGTCAAGGGTTGAGCATGGTGTGTGTTCTGCCTTCACAGTATATTTAAATATATGTATATATGTTTCCTTCTAATGCTACCACCTTATGTTATCTCATTGATATTGCACAGTTTGGGATCTCTACATGTAGAGCTCCCCCTCCTGATTATCTTTTGAATGATTCTGAGTTCCTTATTGGATCTTTGTTTTGCTTTGTTTCTGTCTCTTCTCTTGTCTGTTCTCATTGGTCCCTTGCTGCTAGGAATGCTTCTTGTAATTTTTTCTTCAGTTGGACATGGGCTTTCTGCAAGCTAGCAGCTCCTCCTGATCCTTGCATTTGGCTCCACAGAAGCATTGCTTTTCACCATTCACATTCTATAGCAGGGGTCGGGAACCCATGGCTCGTGAGCCAGATATGGCTCTTTTGAGGGCTGCATCTGGCTCGCAGACAGTCGCCACACTTTCCCGCTGACCCAGCTGCTCCCCGGTCCTCCTCCGCCCGGGCTTAAAATGCTGTCAGCCCGGGCGGAGCGCGGCAGGACAGCTGGAGTCAGCGGCACCGGCGTGCTCTCTTCTTCCCGCCCCCCCCCCCCGTGGCCCGGAAGAGGAAGTGGAGAGTATCGGGTGCCTGCGCGGCAAGAAGAGGCCACGCTAGTGCGCTCGGCATCGGCCCGAAGAAAAGAAGACTGCAGCGCGGCTCGGAGGAAAATGAAGAGGTTCAACCGCGGCCGATGGGACTCCGCCTCTGCGAGGGCTGAAAATGAAGGGGTTAGCGTTGGGAGGAGGCTGCTGCTGCTGCGAGTTCCCGGGGTGGGGGTGGGGGGGAGAGAGAGTGAATGAGCGAGCAAGCTGTGTTTGCTCGCTCATTCACTCTCTCTCTCCCCCACCCCAGGAACTCGCGGCAGCAGCAGCCTCCTCCCAACGCTAACCCCTTCATTTTCAGCCCTCGCGGAGGCGGAGTCCCATCGGCCGCGGTTGAACCTCTTCATTTTCCTCCGAGCCGCGCTGCAGTCTTATTTTCTTCGGGCCGATGCCGAGCGCACTAGCGTGGCCTCTTCTTGCCGCGCAGGCACCCGATACTCTCCACTTCCTCTTCCGGGCCACGGGGGGGGGGGGGGGGGGGGCCCTGTGTGTGTGTGTGTGAGTGAGAGATGCATCTCCACTTCCTCTTTTGTGTGTGTGCGTGTGTGTGAGAGATGCATGTATGTGAATGATTGAGAGCCTGTACATGTGAAAGAGAGTATGTCTGTGATTGAGAGCCTGCCTGTGAGAGAGAGAGAGAGAGAGCATGAATGTAAGTTTACCATTGGGAACCTGTATGTGTAAGTTTGTGATTGAAAACCTGTTTGTGTGAAAGAGTATGTGTGTATGATTGAGATCCTTTGTGTGTGAGAGAAATCATGTGTATGTATGATTAAGAGCCTGTGTGTATAAGTAAGAGAGAGATCATGTGTGTCAGTGTGTGATTGAGAGCTGATTTAGGTGAGGGAGCATGTGAGTATGTGATTGAGAGCCTGTGTGTAAATGAGAGAAAGAGAGGACATGTTTGTAAGCATGTGAATGAGTCTGTGTGTGAGAGAAAAAGACAGCATGTATTTATGTGATTGAAAGTCTGTGTGTGTGTGTAAGCGTGAAAAGATAGCATGTGTGTAAATGCGTAATTAAGAGCCTATATAAGTGAGAGAGAAAAAACATGGGTATATGTGAGTACTGAGAGCATGTGTGTATAGGTGTGTCATTGAGAGCCAGTGTGAGAGAGAGCGCTGGTATGTGACTGAGAGAGGAGAAAGTTCCAAGCAAACCACCCCACCTCCTGCTAATTCAGAACAATCTCAGGGCACCTGGATATCAAACGTTCCCAGGTATGCAGAGCAAAAAATTTTTGTATCCTTATTTTTCATTACTGGGTCTTTGTGTCTGCTATTTTGAAATATTTTGTTGGTATCTGGAAATGTTTTATATGAGTTTTTAATTATTGGATATTCCACTCATCAGCTGTTTCGAAATATGTTCTTTTTGTTAGTACAGTTTTACTGCTGATGATTTTATATTTCTTGATTTGTTTTATAAGGATGGGTGATGTTTCTTTTTTCCTTTGTTACACTGCATACAGAGACTCTGGCTTGTTGCAGTTTCCAATTCAGTTTTTTCTGCATGCTTCTTGTTATGCGTTTTGGTCTCTTTATTCTATGTTAGGTGAGGGACAGCACGTGATTCAGGTGAGGTTTTCTGCTGGCGTGTAGTTTCTGTGTAGGACTCTATAGCAGCCTGACTTGGTCCGTTTTCCTAATAGGAGATGTATTGGTGTCTTAAGGCCTGGTGTAATATTTTCAGAGACTTATTGTACTTTAAAAGTGTGATCTTACATAAAATGCACACATTTACTTGTATTTAGTTTTAAACATATTGTATGGCTCTCATGGAATTACATTTTAAAATATGTGGCGTTCATGGCTCTCTCAGCCAAAAAGGTTCCTGACCCCTGTTCTATAGCATCTATCTCAGCTCCAATTGCCACTTTCAGACAGAACTTATCACAACTGTGACAGTCTCTCCTTTCTGTGCAGCTACTCTTGATGCCTTCTCATTCCATGAGTGTTGAACTTTTTATCATTCAAATAAATGTTTGATATCCAAGGACTGAGTTATCTCTGGTGTTTGAAGCTCGGGATAAGGTTTAACTAATTTTGATCCTGTCAATGTATGCACCTTTGTTATACAATGGCAGATGGTGCTGCAACAGAAAATGTGATTTGTGAAGGTGTCAATGAGACTAACCCCTTAGTGGCCATAACATTTAGGAGAAAATGTGTTAACAGCAAAAGTCAATAAGAACTTCAAATCCAAGAAGGCTGGTTATCTGAAGATAAAATATGGGGAGAAGTAGAGCCTTATAGACCTGAACCTGCTAGTGCTACAGATATAGATGAAATTCAGCATCTATAAATTTTATAGACATCAAAAACACCAATAAATTTGGTGTCTGTTTTCCTAAACGGTGGATGGTCGTCGCTCGTGGCCTCCTTGATAACGCAACCCCTAAAGTAAGTATTGCATGGCGCCCCCAGGAGGGGTGCCTGGAGGCACATTAGGAAAGCGGGTGCTGACTGTTCAGCACACGCTTTCAGCACACAAATATTAAATCGGCCTTCAAGTATGTGAGAACGAAAGCTGCTAAGTAGATGAAAGTAGAAGGATGATAATTGTGAGCCTGCGGATGCTGTCTTTTATGTTCATTTTTTTTTCATTTATTAAAATTTATTAATCGCCTAACACAGGCAGGCCTAGGTGATATACAATAAAAACATCCATAATAAGGATGTCATACATGTAATGAGTGATACACTTCACACACAGACCTTTAGTTTCACAGAAACGAAATAACCAATACCATATAAAGGTAAACTAAATAGCCAATAGCTCTAAATCCCTGTATAATATATCTCGCAACTATTATTCTCATTTAAATCTCTCTAACATATTTTAAAGGCACGGTGGAGCAAATACACTTTCAATAGATGTTTACATTTTTTACATCATCTAAGGATCGGAGTTCAAAAGGAATAAGATTCCACTGAGTTGGTGCAGCAATAGAAAATGAGGTGTCTCTAGTGCAAGACAAATGAGCTTGCCGCACTGATGGAATTTCTAAAAGATTCAACTGGGAGGATCTTAAGCTTCTCACAGGTTTATAAATTCATAGTAATGCGTTTAACCAGTATGAAGAATCTGAAGCTAACAGCTTGAAGACAATCATAACAATTTTGAAAACAATATGGTCTGTAACTGGTAACCAGTTAAGTTTACACAAGAAGGGAGAAATATGCTCAGAGCGTTATGAGTGAAAGACAAGCTGTGCGGCTGAATTAAGCAATAATTGCATCGAATGTAATGTCGCTTTGGGAAGTCGAATATAAAGACTATTACAGTAATCTACGTGAGGGAAAATAATCGCTCGTACTACTGTGAGAAGATCATGATCATACAGTAAATGCCGTAGACCTGCAATAAGCCGAAGTTTGAAAAAACCAATTTTAATGAGAGATCTAATCTGAAATTTGAAAGTGTCGCATCAAGTAACACACCCAAACTCACAATAGGTTTATCTAGAGGAAATGGAGTATTATCGATACAGATCAAATCATGAAGAGGTGTAGAATGCAGACGATGGATCAACAGAATTTTGGTTTTATTAGTATTTAAAGAAAGTTTATTTTGTTTTAACCAGCGTTTAATAGTATCATACATAGATGAAGAGTATCAACTGTTTCCTGCCAAGAATTTTGAACCTTAATGTAAAACTGAAAACAGCGTAAATTTTAAAGCCATCAGTGATGATGGCCAACAATTTTGCAATGGGGGCAAGATATAAATTAAATAACATTGCCGACAAGGCAAAACCTTGCGGCACCCCAGCTTTTAACAATTGGAGCGAAGAAGATTAAATCTGAAAGATTGATAGCGACCAGAAAGATAATTATTGAACCAAGCAAGATCTGTACCAGATATACCACATTCTCGAAGACGAAATAAGAGAATCTGATGATCGACAGAATCAAATGAAGATGTGATGTTGAGAGAAACCAGAAGAAATTGTTGTCCTCCATCAAGTCTATGTTTGATAGTCAGTCAAAAAAATAAGAAGTAATTCAGTACTTAGACCACGACAAAAACCAAATTGATGAGGACTTAAAACTTCCTTATTCTCCAAATAGTCTGTCAATTGCGTTAGAACAATGCCTTCAATAACCTTCGCGATGAGAGGAAGTGAAGAAATAGACCTGTAATTCGCTAAGTTACTGGCATCTAGATTTTGCTTTTTTAGAAAAGGCTTAACTGAAGCAGTTTTAAGAGCAGTTGGCATTGCTCCAGTGGAAAGAGGAGTATTCACTGTGTGTAATAGAGGCTTTCATTAGATCGAATATAGCTCTAAAAGTCACTGTAGAAACATTTAATATAGGACACATAGTATTATTAAGATATAAAATTATATTTGAGATTTCCAGAGAAGAGACTAATTCAGAATCAAACCAGACAGGAGAAATACACAAAGTATTCTCAGAAAAACAAGGAGTTACATCTTTAAAAAACAAAAAAAGATTCTCTAACTTTACAGAAAAATATTTTGCAGACATATCAGCTGAAAGTAGAAGAGGTAATACTTTTTGCCTTCTGAACTTCAGTTAGCTTATGCACTAGATTGAATAAGGCTTTAGGACTATTTCCTAGCTCGTTTATTTTTTAGAATAGTACTCCTTTTTAGCATGTAATGTATCTGTTTGATATTTTGCTAAAGATATTCTATAAAGAGAAGCATTCTCATGAGAAGGATGTTTTGATCATTTGCGTTCATTTTTCCTTAACTGTTGATGGAAAAGAATTAAAGATGGAGTGTTCCACGGTTGAAATGCTTTACTGTTATATTTAGGGAATGAGAGAGATTTCAAAGGAGCTATTGTATTCAAAGTAGTATTTAAATAATTAAACCATTCATCAAAATAATTATTGATGCCATTAACTTCTGAATAATCAGGAATTACATTAAGGGCATCTTTAAGCTACTTATGTCCACAAACTCTTTTCACATAACTACAACAAGAATTCGAAGTGCTCCTTCCCTCATCTAAACCTTTTAAGGAAAAGCTAATCAATGAATGATCGGACCAAGGAACAGATTTCACATCCGGGGTATGAGTTAACTGGAAGTGTGCACAATCATTAATGAATACTAAATCAAGAACATTACCCAAACAATGTGTGGGTATGTGAATAACTTGAGACCATGCTAACGAACCTAAAATATCATTAAATAGTTGGATCTGATAGTCCTCTGCGATGTGATTAAAAGGTAAATTTGTCGCCTAAAAGAATCATGTTACTCAAACTAGATGAGGCTAATAATAACTGCTCAAATAGCAAAGATAAATTTGACTGTAATACTTTAGGAGGACAATAAACAAGACAGATGGAAAAATTCGAGGAATAAACAAGTAATTCCTGATTCGATGCTCCACCGAGATTTTGAGATTTCAAATTCAAAGCCTACCCTTTGCCCTTGGCTGAGGAAAAAAAAAAAGTATAGCCTGTAGGGCAAATCTGATTAATGGTAACCAAATCTGAATCTAAGTGCCAACTTTCAACAATACAGAACACATCAGATTTCTCATCAACAATTATGTCTCTATTGTATCAGGGGATGGCAGTCAGAGACCTGACCTTAACTCACTCTTTTCTGAGCTATGTCCATATAAAATAAGTTATTTATTTAAAAACTTTTCTATACAGTCATTAAGTTAGGGACCATCATAACGGTTTACAATAAGGCACAAATAATAATATTGGAATTATTGCTCTCTCTAATATATTAACTCTTAGGAGCAATGATGTGTTACACTTATGACATAGTTTCCTGGGTGAGAGATAGTGTTCTATATGGGTACTCCTTGTTAATGATTCTCTCATCTAGTACTATCTGACAAAGTATGAACCCGAGACAATCACTAATGTGCTCGAGGATGGACACACTTCCTTGTTCAATCCATGTCCAAACCATTTCTTCATCAAAGATACCTGTCCATAAAGAGCGACCAAACAATCATCCTCCAATCCATGTTGAAGCTCTTGCACCAATTGTTTGGGAGGACTGTTTGGGGAAATGTAGTATTACAAATTATGGAAGATGACAAACATGCCTTTTCTGTATAGCACAAGGTGTTCCTGAAGATAATGGACAAAGAATTTTTGAAATGAGTCAAACAGCTGAGTGGCTTCCCACCCATTCATAACACCTAGACATGGACTTCCCAACAGCAGAGCAGGCCCTTTCATGACTTGCCTTGTTATAGCAGACCTTTGAAAGGAATTTAGATACCAGGGACCACTTTGTGACTTTTATGAAGGAGATATTTAATAACGGTCATACAGAGACCTCTGATGGAAGGTAAAGAATGTTGGCATATACTAACCTCAGAAACCAGGTCAAATCAGATTTGTATTTGACTCAAGCACTCAGATCCAAGGAATATCTCTGAACAATGTGCTCCTTATTTGGCCCAGCTTAACAATCAATCTCTTGGCGGTCTTAATTCTTTTCAGAAATGAGCCTATCGCCATCATGGCTGACATCCAACAGATGTTCTACTGTTTCATTTTCCACGAAGACTACAGAAACTAAGATTCTTGTAGCAATACAGCATCATCAGCAGCAGTTGAATATCTTTGGCATCTGCAGTGGCTACTTATGGTCTCGGGAAGAAAGCACAAGAAGGAGAGGAGTATGGCACAGATGCCAGACAATTCGTAGAAAGATACTTCTATGTGGATGAGAGATTGAAAACCTTACCTATAGAAGGAGCAGCCATAGACTTGAGAATACTGTCAATGTTAGTGGAGGCCAATCTCAGGCTCCATAAGAGAGCCGCCAAGGTAATGAAAGTCTTTTAAGAACATAAGAACATAAGAAAATGCCATACTGGGTCAGACCAAGAGTCCATCAAGCCCAGCATCCTGTTTCCAACAGTGGCCAATCCAGGCCATAAGAACCTGGCAAGTACCCAAAAACTAAGTCTATTCCATGTAACCATTGCTAATGGCAGTGGCTATTCTCTAAGTGAACTTAATAGCAGGTAATGGACTTCTCCTCCAAGAACTTATCCAATCCTTTTTTAAACACAGCTATACTAACTGCACGAACCACATTCTCTGGCAACAAATTCCAGAGTTTAATTGTGCGTTGAGTAAAAAAGAACTTTCTCCGATTAGTTTTAAATGTGCCCCATGCTAACTTCATGGAGTGTCTCCTAGTCTTTCTACTATCCGAAAGAGTAAATAACCGATTCACATCTACCCGTTCTAGACCTCTCATGATTTTAAACACCTCTATCATATCCCCTCTGTCTTCTCTTCTCCAAGCTGAAAAGTCCTAACCTCTTTAGTCTTTCCTCATAGGGGAGTTGTGCCATTCCCCTTATCATTTTGGTAGCCCTTCTCTGTACCTTCTCCATCGCAATTATATCTTTTTTGAGATGCGGCGACCAGAATTGTACACAGTCTTCAAGGTGCGGTCTCACCATGGAGCGATACAGAGGCATTATGACATTTTCCGTTTTATTCATCATTCCTTTTCTAATAATTCCCAACATTCTGTTTGCTTTTTTGACTGCCGCAGCACACTGAACTGACGATTTCAATGTGTTATCCACTATGACACCTAGATCTCTTTCTTGGGTTGTAGCACCTAATATGGAACCCAACATCGTGTAATTATAGCATGGATTATTTTTCCCTATATGCATCACCTTGCACTTATCCACATTAAATTTCATTTGCCATTTGGATGCCCAATTTTCCAGTCTCACAAGGTCTTCCTGCAATTTATCACAATCTGCTTGTGATTTAACTACTCTGAACAATTTTGTGTCATCTGCAAATTTGATTATCTCACTCGTCGTATTTCTTTCCAGATCATTTATAAATATATTGAACAGTAAGGGTCCCAATACAGATCCCTGAGGCACTCCACTGTCCACTCCCTTCCACTGAGAAAATTGCCCATTTAATCCTACTCTCTGTTTCCTGTCTTTTAGCCAGTTTGCAATCCACGAAAGGACATCACCACCTATCCCATGACTCTTTACTTTTCCTAGAAGCCTCTCATGAGGAACTTTGTGAAACGCCTTCTGAAAATCCAAGTATGCTATATCTACCGGTTCACCTTTATCCACATGTTTATTAACTCCTTCAAAAAAGTGAAGCAGATTTGTGAGGCAAGACTTGCCCTGGGTAAAGCCATGCTGACTTTGTTCCATTAAACCATGTCTTTCTATATGTTTAGAACACTTTCCACTATTTTTCCTGGCACTGAAGTCAGGCTAACCGGTCTGTAGTTTCCCGGATCGCCCCTGGAGCCCTTTTTAAATATTGGGGTTACATTTGCTATCCTCCAGTCTTCAGGTACAATGGATGATTTTAATGATAAGTTACAAATTTTTACTAATAGGTCTGAAATTTCATTTTTTAGTTCCTTCAGAACTCTGGGGTGTATACCATCTTGAGACTATGCAAAAAACCTCAAGAACTTGGATTTAAGATTTAACACACCACCACTTCAGTGTAGTCTTGGACTAAGTTGGGACCTGAAAGGAGACACTTTCACATTTCAAGTCTCAAGTGAGAAGAAAACCATACACATGTTATGGCGTTCTGACCACAGTCAATTGCTTATGACCCACTTGAGTTTGTGGCACCAGTCACTATACAAGGGAGATTGCTAGTAAGAACTTTCATCAGAAACAATAGTAGGATGTTTCTCTGCTTCTGGCAAAGAAGCAAGAATGGGAAAATTAATCAGCTCAAAAAATTAGGAAAGGTATCTATGAAGTGCACAAATCAAGAGAGAAAAATTGGAAAGTGATGACTACAAATGTTTGCAGTTTGGGCAACAAAACCCCAGACCTGTAGGCCCTAATGGTGGAGGCGGACTTGGACATTGTTGCGGTCACAGAGACATGGTTCACATTTCTCATGATTGGGATATGGCCATACCGGGCTATAACTTAAGGAAGGACAGAGAGATCTGAAAAGGGGGAGGAGTAGCTTAAGTTAAAAAGAATTTCCAAGCAACTGAATTGCAAGGAATGTGGGAGAAGAAGCATTATGGGCTGGCCTAAAAAAATTTACTGAAGTGGATTACAGGCCTCTGACTCAAATGGGAGAACTAGACAGAGATTTGGTTGGAGCCACCCAGAAGGTGGGAAAGAAGGGAGAAGTGTTGATGGTTGGTGACTTTAATCTGCTGGATATAGACTGGAGAATTCCTTCTGTGGAATCTACCAGAAGTGGAGAGATAGTGGATACCCTGCAAGGGGCTCTGTTCAAACAAATGGTAATGGATCCCATGAGGGAAAATGTGATACTCGACTCACTAATGGGGATAATGTCTTTAATGTCCGGGTGAGTGCCCACCTCACCACTAGTGATCATCAAATGCTATGGTTTGATATCGCAAATAGGATGCAGAGAATTCACATGAAGACCCGAGTTTTGAATTTCAAAAATTCAGACTTTGTGGAAATGGGGACTTACCTGGAGGTAGAATTAGAAGTCTGGGAGAAAATGGAAGAGAGATGGAACAAGTGGGCCAAACTAAAAAGCAATTACAAAAGCAACAAACTTGTGTTAGGAAAGAAAACAAAAGTAAGAGAAATAAGAAACCAATCTGGTTCTCAAAGGAGGCAGCTAATAAAATCAAAAAGAGCAGCGTTCAAAAATATTAAGGATCCCAAAATGAGGAATACAGAGAGGAATATCTGGTGAAACTGAGGGAGATGAAAGAAATCAAGAAAACTGAAAGTTTGACGGAAGAGAGGATTTGCTAAAGAGGAAAAGAGAGGTGGCAAAACATTTTTTAGATAAGAGAAAGGTCTGAAGTATAGTGAAATTGAAAGGTGACAATGATCAGTGTGTGGAGAGAGAGAGATGAAGAAATGGCAGTTCGGTATTCACTAAAGAAGAACCTGGAGAAGGAATGTTGCTGGTTGACAAGACCATAGGTGGAGATGGAGTAGATGAAACTCCATTTACAGGAGGGAATATATGGGATAGAGCTTGGAAAACTGAATGTGGGCAAGGCCATGGGGCCAGATGAGGTTTATCCCAGGATATTGAGGGAGCTCAGAGATGCATTGGCGGGTCCGCTGTGTGACTTGTTCAATAGATCCCTGAAAACAGGAGTGATGCTGAGTGATTGGTGGTGGTCCCGCTCCACAAGAGTGTTAGCAAAGAGGAAGCTGGAAACTACAGGCCAGTTAGCCTCACCTCGGTGGTGGGAAGATTAATGGAGATTCTGCTGAAGGAAAGGATAGTAAACTATCTACAGTCAGGAGGATTGTTGGACCTGAGGCAACATGGATTCACTAGGGGAAGATCCTGTCAGACAAATCTGATTTGTTTTGATTGGGTGACTAAAGAATTGCATTAAGGAAGAGTGCTTGATGTGATCTACTTGGATTTCAGCAAAACATCTGATACTGTCCTGCATGAGAGGCTTGTGAATAAAATGAGAATCTTAGGAGTGAGTGCCAAGGTGGTAACGTGGATTGCAAACTAATGGAGAGAAGATGGCGTGTGATGGTAAATGGAACCTGCTCTGAAGAGAGAGCAGTGTTAAGCGGAGTGCCACAAGTATCTGTGTTTGGGACCGGTTCTGTTCAATATCTTTGTGAGTGACATTGTGGAAGGGATAGAAGATAAAGTTTGTGGATGATTCTGAGATCTGCAACAGAGTGGACATGCGAGAAGGAGTAGAGAGAATGAGATGCAATTTAAGGAAGCTTGAACAGTGGTCGAAGATATGGCAGCTGGGATTCAATGCCAAGAAGTGCAGAGTCATACATCTGGGATGCAATAATCCAAAAGAGCTGTATGTGAGGGGGGGGGGGGGGGGTGAAGGGCTGTTGTGCACAGAGCAAGAGAGGGACCTTGGGATGATAGTGTTTAGTGATCTGAAGACTGCAAAGCAATGTGATAGCTAAAGCCAGAAGAATGCTGGACTGCATAGAGAGGAATAACTAAGAAAAAGGTGTGATCCCCTTGTATAAGTCCTTGTTGAGGCCTCACCTGGAGTACTGTGTTCAGTTCTGGAGGTCGTATCTCAAAAGGGACAGAAGTACAGGGGAGATAGGATATAGGCCTTCTGATACCTGAAAAGTTTTAATGATGCACAATCATCAACAAACCTTTTCTGTTGGAAAGAAATCAGTAGAACTAGGGGTCATGGAATGAAATTCGAGAGGAAACCTCAGAACCAACATCAGGAAATAATTCTTAACTGAGAGGGTGGTGGATGTCTGGAATGCCCTTCCAGAGGAGGAGGTGAAGATTTAAAAAAAAAAAAAAAAAAAAAAAAAAAGTGAGACTTCAAAGGGCATGGGATAAATACTGGGGATCCCTAAAGGCTAGAGGATGGAAATGAAGAAAGTACATAGGGGTAAGTTGCTGGTGTGGCAGTTACTACCCATAACCAATAAGCCTTCATACTGTTGATGTAACTCCATCATTGCTCTGCTTCAGCTGCAGGGGAAAAAGAGGAAAAGGGGAATTAGATTGACTGCAACCAACAAGGATATTGAATTTTGCAGTCTAGGATAACTGGCTGATGCGGCTGTTACTACCCTTAACTAATAAGCCTGACACTCCTGATGGGACTCCAGCAATGCTCTCTGCTTAAATGGCAGGAGGTAACAGGGAATTGGACTTTAACAGCAACCAACAAGGTCCCTGATTTTGACCGTCTGGGAAACTAAGTACCGGGGGGGGGGGGGGGGGGGGGGACTTTCACGGCGTGGCAGAAACTACCATAAGCTTGCTGGGTAGACTGGATGGCCCAATGGTCATTTTCTGCCGTCATTTCTATCTTTAAATGTTGAAGGATTCCCTCCAAGTTCCTGAGCAGCTCCAAATTCCACGTATATATACACCTCTGTATCTCGCTCTGCATCTCATTACAAAGAACTTTGTCATTTCTGATGCCTCCGAAAAGGCTATAGCTGCCATGGCTTATGTGAAGATGACCGATGCAGAAGGAGGTCCCACATAGGATTTATCCTGGGCAAGGCTAAATTAGTTTTTAAGCCTAATCGTTCCATACCATGGCTTGAATTATGTGGAACAGTGTTGACACTGGAGATAGTGGAGCTGATACTGAATTAAATTGACTTTCAGCTAGACTTGATCAAGTTATACATTGATCAGAAAATCTAACAGATCACTCCATAGGATCTCTCAGTAACTCACCTAATTAAATCAACATGGCTAACTGGACCGGAGTTCCTCACAAAGAGCAACAAATGATTCCTAACTGAAAGAGACTGCTTTAAGTTTGTGAATCCTGGGTCGGATACAGAAATTTACCCACAGACTCTGGACGGTGCATCAGATTAACGTCGCCACTGGCATTTCTATGCAAAACTTTACACCGTTAATGAACTGTCACATTCAGAGAACGTCCTGCATTGTGTATAGCAAGAAGCTTATGTTAAATCAAGACAGCAAAACAAGGAGCAATAAAGAGATTTATCAGATTTGTCACTGAGATAATTCTACTTATGATATCTCATGAAAATTCTTGAACATTATGGGCTAGTACATGCTCTTGACAGTTCTCTGCCTAATGTTTACAATACTGGTATCTATGATACTAAGTGGGGAGTGTTCTGCCTTGCATTATATTTAAATATATATATTATATGTTTCCATGTAGTGCTGCCACCCTGTCACATCTCATCGATATTGCACAGTTTGGGTTCTCTACATGTTGTAGAGCTCTCCTTCCTGATTGGTTATACTGGTCTACAGCCAAAATGTTTTCGAGATGTAGTCTAACTTTATACTAAATCTGTCGTTGAGAATAAAAATGCTTAAAATTTTTGATTGGCTTTAGTTTTCAAGATATGCTATTGGATCAGTATATACGACCAATATATATGATCTGAAGCTCATATTTAGTCATACATAATATGAATTGCAATGTTCCCAGAAGTTGTGGATGATGCCAGAGCAAGCCCTTCCTCAATACTGAGATGAAAGGGAGCCTCATCGGTACAGATCCCATCATCCTTCATGGTGTGACAGATTTTCCCTGGACTCTGCTTGACCAGTGCACTGTCAATGACCTCTCTGTGGAGCTTGCACTCTGTTCATTCTGAGTACTTACCAGACATTTTCTCCTCAGTCTGTTGCCCTCATTCTCTTGAGTGTCATGACTTAGTTTTTCCTGTGGTTGGGGAAGATTCTATGGGGAATTCTTCAGATCCCCTAGCAGACTTGCCTCTGCATATTTTTCCTTCAGAGGATCCCTGTTAGTCCAAGTTCTTGGATAAGCTGGTGAAGACGCTGTACATCAATGTCAGGAAGGAAAAGGACAAGAGAACAGCCTGGCTATGGTAAGTATGGTATCCATGTCCATCTGTCATTTCAGATTCCGGTTCCAGTGGAGGTGTGTCCAACTCTCATAACAGAGAAGAGATGTTAAATGCGCAGTAGTCTCCTTCCCAAATAGGTGGAGGATGTTCTGATATCCTCCAGGAAAGCTACAACCAGAACAAAGGATCGTCACACACACAATCCTCACAATTATTTATTTTTTAATCTAGTCAATTGGAGATTTTCATTTAGAAAGAGAACTCTTTCTACTTACAGTAGATCTGACTGCATCAGTTACTGCTACAATCAGCTAGGATTGCATATTAAAAGTAGATGCCCATTAAAATGGGCTACAGCAACTTCATCACAGCATCTGCTCTCTGCTTCCATAGTAGAAGATAACCTACAAACTTGTGATGCAGACCTGTTGCTATTTATATCAACTATGAATATACTAATGCTTCTATCATGAATCCCCCCTATAGACAACTGTAAATAAACCAACACGGGGAATGTCAGTTCACATTAAAAAGATCATACATATTACTAAGGTTTTTCTGCAGCCAAGTAGTGGCCTTCAGACATTAGGAAATACTAGGCAACCTCTGCCTTGAAGAACAAATAAGTACTATAAAAAAAAACCTTTTTTTATATAAAAACTTTTAGAATTGATATACTGAGGAGTCCTCTTTAGAAATATAATCCCTTCTGACATTCAGATCAGCACAAAAATAGTTGGTCCAGTCTGTTTCTTCAGATTCAGCAGCGGATAAGTGGCGCATAGCAGTTTTGTTTAACAAATAGCAGACCTATTAAGCTCTGAAAATATAAAGGATGTGAAAGAGAACTGTGAGCAGCACATTAATGGAGTAGAGGACCAGTAAGAAAATAGTACAGTGGACGTGAAAGTAAACTGCGGACCCTGGGAATAATATAAGACTTGAAAGAGAACTGGTAGCAATGCACCATTAATGAAGTAGAGGACCAGTTATGGAACAGTACAGCGGAAGTTGAAGAAGACTATCAGTAGTAACACGTAAACTACAAGGTAGACCAGCAAGGGAACTGTGCATGGTGTTCCATGTAATAATTAAAGAAACTACACTGTGATCGGTGTTTTTGTTGACCTAGGCATGTTAATTACAAGAAGGTACACATCTCTTGGAAAGCTTAGAAAAACATTTGGCTTCTGTTATAAATAGAAATGCATTGTTGTCATAGGTATCAGGATCTTTCAGGAGGAAGTAGTATAATTTACACAACCTAACTTGTCGGGCAATTTCTGGCTTCGGGAGGCAATCTAATTGGTTCAAATCCATTTAAAAGCTGAAGCAATAATGATTCACACTGTCCAACAGAAAAGACTGTGGTTAATGAATAAAGATAAATGAAACAACGAAGTAAGTCTCAAGAAATTTCAGCTCTTTGATGTTGGGCATGTCATATTGATTTTAAGTTAATTCTACTTATCTTTAGCTCTCAAGTCCCTGAAGCAGATCCTGAGCATCAAAACATGTTCAGTATCAGGCAGGCTTGAGCCATCTTTTTAAGAAAAGAAGCTGTTGCTTGAAATTATGACCGCATGAAGCGCTTAAGTTAGTTATTTTTGGAACCGTAGAAGAAATTAAACTATCGAGCTCATACAGGGGGAGTTTTTGCGATTAAAGTATACTTTCAAGTGGAAAGACTTATCATATTTCAAAAAATGCTCACATAGCAGATATAATTAATAAAGTAAAAAAAGTTAGAGCTTAATCTTTGTTTCCCTGTGTTGGTTTATTTACTGCTGTTTATATCATGACAGCAGGTTTGTACAAGCAGTTCTTCAATACTTACTCAATTCTTTCAACTCTATCCTCCATCCTTGAGCAGTATAGGCAGGTGCAACAATCTGCTACTGACATGCAAAAATAGGTAATTATATGTATCCCTCAGCTTTGGAGTCTCCATTTATGCAACTGAGCTTATCTTGCTTGTCCATGGAGAAAGATATGTTGCTTACCTGTAGCAGGTGTTCTCGATAAACAGCAGTAAAAATCAGCCCTCCCACCTCCCCTTTGAGTTAGAGCTTATATTTCAATTAAGCCTGTGGAGACGTGCATGCAGCTGCACAGGAAAGTCTGTGCATACTCAGAAAGACCACCTTAGTCTTTGAGCTCTGAGCAAGCTCTTTATTTCCCTCAACACCATCTGATGACAGCCATTTGTGTAGCCTGTTAATCCTGCTGTCTACAGAGAACACCTGTGACAGGTGAGCAACTTAACTTTAGCAATTATGAGAAGTAGTCTGAGCATTGCCTATTGTAATAGTTCCCATTTATTCATTATAGGAATGAGATCTAACTGCTCTAAACAATCTTTGAGAAAATCTGAGAAACTTTGGAAGAAAAGCCAGACTTCAGAATCACTTGGAATATACAAATCACTCCCCTCAATACCGGTTGCTAATCAACAAAGCAAAAATAAATAAATAAATACTATGCTAAACAGATTCATGGAGTCATTTTTAACTCTAAATTACTCTTCAGGGTCCTTAAACACTTAATCAAGAACTCATCTTCCTCTATCTCGAATAACCACCACTCATCAAAGAATGCCTGCAACAAATACACCACTCATTTGGTAGAAAAAATAACTAGACTAAAAACTCAATTCTCTGCCTGCTCACCAACCATAGAAGATGAAGAAAAATATGAACCAGCCAAATGGACTACTTTTGACAGTGTCTAAATTACAAATCACTCAAATCATTACTAAAATTAAACCTGCAAATCACCCACCGGGCCCTATTCCAGCTAGCCCCTTAGTGCTATTTATTAGTTTTATCCACCCCATCAATCATATCCGTAATCACTCTCGGAAGGTTTGATCCCTGAAATGGTAAAACAAGCAGTGATATAAAACCTATATTAAAAATACCAGCTGTTTTAACAGCTGGGAAAATTATACACCAATATCCAACCTCTTTCTCTCAAAAATTCTCCAAAAGGTGTACTATCACAACTAGAAGACTATCTAGATGATCAGCACATTCTGCATTCAAACCAATTCGGGTTCAGAAAAAATCACTCAACCGAGACTTTACATGTACTCTTAAGGGATCCCATAGGAGGATTTAACAATGACTTATTCCTATTTCCTGTACTACTTGCCATAACTGCAGCCTTTGATGCCATCGCCCAATCCTTACTATGCCAGCAGTTGAGAAAAATCGGACTTGACAGCAATGTAATGAAGTGTTTCTTCTCATTCCTATAAAAAAAAAAAGTCATTTCCAAGTCAAACTGGGCAACCACATGTCCAACACCTTCCAGATTGATACAGATGTCCCCCAGGGTTCAGCTCTCTCGGCAACTTTATTCAACATCTATATGCTTTCTCTATGTAGATTTCAAATTCTTTATAACTTTCTAAAATTACAAACCAATACAAAGTTTGCAGCAGAAATATTGATTATATCATATATACCATCTTATTAGTAAAGTGGGAAAATCTGTTTTCCAACCAGGTAATATATGATATCTTACCATTACCTAACAATGATTCTATTATCTAGAGGCATAGAATATTATGGGAGTTTAAACAAACTACAATAATTTTAAAGAAAAACAAGATAGACACACACAGCAAACCTGCTCTCTAATTTTGTATCTTCAGGGCCGACGTGGTTAGCTTTTTTAATTCTATGAAATCTGATAATTGTTCTGGGGTGAAAAAAATATAACATTCAACTTTCTTTTTTTAGTAAACATTTACAAGGAAATTGCAATAGAAAAGTATGCCCTAATGCTGTAACATCCTGCCGAATAGCCAAAAAATGTTTTTGTCTCCCTGAGTTACTAACGCTAAATCAGGAAATATTTTTACAGCTATTTCATGATTTTTTTTTTTTTATTTAAACAATTTTTATTGGATGATTTAGCAAATACAAATTAGTAAATACAACCATACTAGCAATCATCAGAGCTATATAAAACCCCCAACCCCCTCCCCCCCGACAACAGGAATTGAGAAAAGAAATGAAGAGATGAGTGGCAAAAATACATAACATAGCGGTATTTGTTGTGAAAGGTGACTGAAGTACACAGCTTGAAGTGAATCATTCGACCGATGCTCGTCGGGGAATCCCAAGCCCAGAAGAGGAAACCAGGGAACGAGAAGATCAGATTAACAAGCGGACTCAGCACTCATATCAGGGGCAGAGTCCCCCTGAGCTTGATCCTGGAGCCAAGTACAATACGGTTCCCAGATCGCCGTAAAAGGTTTCATATGGTTATGATGCACTGCCGTGAGGCGCTCCGGTTAATTAACATTATGGAGTCTGTGGAGAATTCGAGCAAGACTGGGGGCACTACTTGCTTTCCAATGTGTGGCTATTTTAAGCCCAGTGACAATAAAGACTTGTTGGATGAACCTTTGTTGTGGCTTATTGACTGATGTCACTGGCAAGGTTAACAGAGCATGCCACGGTTTGATGTCCAGTGGTTCCCGAAGGATATGAGATAACCACTCAAAAACCGCAGTCCACAGGCATCTAATTTTCCCACATTGCCACCATACATGATAATAATCTCCTATCTGTCCGCATTGCCGCCAGCAGGTGTCTGGTATATGAGGGTTGTAGCGATGAAGACGTTGAGGGGTATAATGCCAACGATATAATAGTTTGTAACAGTTTTCCTGCAGGGTAGCAGAGATAGAACATTTGCGGTTCATCAGAAAAATTAGAGTCCAGTCATCCTCATCTAATACATTATCAAAGTCAGACACCCAAGCCCTCTGTTGGCAAAAGTGGCCCGAGGCTCTCCCTGCCAACAAAGTGTAGATTTTGGAAATGAGACCCCGTAACTTATGTACATTAAGACAATAATGTTCAAACAATGTGACATTAAGGCGCATAGTACCCTGTCTGACAGCCCTTTTAATAGAATGATAGATTTTAGCATACAATAGGAAGTCCACGTCTCTAAAATGATAATGAGCGCGAAGAGCCTCCTTTGTCATGATAGAGCCCTGGACAATAACGTGTTCTATATAGCGAATGCCAGCGGCTAGCCATGGCTGAGACGCCACAGCAGTGGAGGTACGAGGAAAAAGAGCATTAGCAAAAAGATGAGTGAGAGGAGTATAAGGCTCCTTCCCAACCAACAGAGCTTTCCACCGCTGCCAAAGGCAAAGTGTGGTACCCAAAGCAAAGGGCATGTAAGGGCCCATAGCCCAGGAGGTCTTAGGCTGCCACGGAAGGGCAGAGAGTGGGAAATCCCCTATTGCAGCCTGTTCCAGAGAGACCCACAGTGGGAGGTTATGAGGAGAATGAAATACCAGCAGGGCCCGAAGCTGGGCCGCGCAGTAGTACCATTGTAAGTTCGGGACTCCCAGGCCCCCTCTATCTTTAGCAAGATATAAAGTATTGCGTGAAACCAGAGGAGGTCTTTTGCGCCATATGAACCCAAAAATCTTCTGTTGCCACAAGCGAAGAATAGCTGGTGAGAGCAGAATTGGGATGGTGGTAAAAAAATATAAAAAGCGGGGGAGAATATTCATTTTTACAATAGCAATCCTCCCAAGCCAGGAAGGTGTATGTCGGGACCATTTGTGAAGGTCTGCAGTAATGGAATGTAAAAGGGGCGTATAATTCAGGGCAAACAACTGACTAACAGTAGGACCGATACGAACTCCCAAGTATTTCAACGCCGTTTTGGCCCATTTAAAAGGTAAGCTGAGTTGTAAGGTTGCTACCTCTTGGGGGGGAAGGTTAACATTCAAGATTTCGGACTTGTCAAAATTGACTTTGAGCCCCGAGACAGCCCCAAAAGCTTTCAATTCAGACATAACCCCTTGCAGAGAGTGAATCGGATCAGTTAGGGTGAGCATAATGTCATCGGCGAATAGGGAGATTTTAAAGTGGTTGTGTCCAATAGAAAACCCCGCCACAGAGGGAGACGACCTTATGCGAGTAGTGAATGGTTCTAAAAACAGGGCAAACAACAAGGGGGATAAGGGGCAGCCCTGGCGGGTTCCACGACCAATGGAAAAGGGCGGACCATAACTACCATTAATTTTAACTCTGGCCATAGGGTGATCATAGAGTTTCCGCACCCAAGTAATAAAAAAAACACCAAACCCCATATGTTCCAGTGTGCGAAAGAGAAAGGACCAGTGAACCAGGTCAAACGCTTTCTCCGCATCTAAAGACAATAAAACAGTTGGGATATGATCGTGTTGAACAAGGTCAATGATGTCCACGATCCTACGAACGTTATCCGCAGCCAAACGGCCTGGGACAAAGCCTACCTGATCCGGATGGACGAGGTTAACAAGTACGCTATTCAATCTCTCTGCAAGGACTCTAGCCAAAATCTTGAGGTCCACATTGATCAAAGAAATGGGCCTATACGACCCACAGGAAGTCGGGTCCCTACCAGGTTTTGCTATAACTGAGATCCCAGCCGTGTTGGCAGTAGCAGGAATGGTACAAAGGTCCCTAAGGGCATTAAACATATCAGTAAGGGGTTGCACCAGAGCCATCGTAAACTGCCGGTAATATTCCCCCGGGAAACCGTCCAACCCTGGGGCCTTTCCCGGTTTCAAGTTCTTAATAGCAAATGTGACTTCATCCACGGTGATAGGAGCGTCTAGCAAAAGCTGTTGGTCCCCCGTAAGTGCCGGTAAGGAGACAGAGGCTAAATAGCAGTCAATGTCCACGTCCCGAATGGACGCCTCAGGAGAGTATAACTGGGTGTAAAAATCAGAAAAGCAAGTGCGAATACTCTCTGAAGAGGTTTCCAGAATGCCCTGGGGAGTGCAAATCTTTGCAACTAAGGTCTGCGCTTGTTGTGCCTTTAAACTCTGCGCCAACAAGCGACCCGCCTTGTTACCCCCCTCAAAGTATTTTTGTTTGGTCAGGTTCAGCTGGTGACTCACATAAGCATCATCTATAGAGCGTAACAGGTCTTTAGCACGTAAAAGGCGAGTATAGAGTGCAGGCGACCCGGTGGCAGCATGCTGTTGTGACAGCTGGGTAATGTCAGACACCAATGCCGATCGTTTGCCCTCTCGTTCCTTATTGCAAAAAACCGCCCGAGATAGCAAAAGCCCTCGGACCACGGCCTTGGCGCATTCCCAAAGTGTCGCAGCAGACATGCCGTCCGTGTTATTGACCCTAAAATATTCTCGTATGCTGGAGTCGAGCTGTTTGGTGAAGGCAATATCCCTCAACAAACTGCTATTTAGACGCCAAGCACGTAGGCCGCCAACAGTGTCAAGGAAGGCCACTGTTGCCCAGACAGGCGCGTGATCGGACCATGTGATGCCATCGATGCCCACTGCCCGAACAAGATTTTGAATATGGGCCCCAATAAAAAGGTAATCAATACGGGAATAAGATTTGTGAGGCGCAGAAAAAAAGGTATAGGACCTCGAGGCCGGGTACCTATCCCGCCAAATATCTACTAAGTGCCAGCGCGTCAGGAATGCACGCCACGCTTTACGTAGCCCAGAGAAGGCAGTAGTAGGCTGAGAGGAATTGTCAACCTTAGGGTCCATAGATAAGTTAAAATCTCCCCCCAATATGTCTCCAGCTGCCTGACCAATCAGTAACTGGTCTATCTCTGTCAGAAAGGATGCTTGGTTGACATTGGGGAAATAAACATTAACCAGGGTCAGGATACGGCCGCCCACTCTCAGTTTAAGTAGTAAATACCGGCCCTGTGGGTCCAGAACCTTGTGCACCAAGTCATGGACTAAGGTGTGAGAAACAAGAATCCCCACCCCTGCGTAGCGGGAATTCTTTGTGCTGGCTGCCCAATAAGTGCTGGGGTAAGAGGGAAAAACTAGCAAGTGTTCAAAACACTTACGGATGTGCGTTTCCTGAACAAAGGCTAGAGCCGCCTGTTGCACTTGCAATTCTTTTCTGAAAAGTACCCTTTTTCGGGGAGTATTTAACCCCTTTACATTTAGGGAGATAATTTTAGTGGCCATAGGAGGAAAAAGGGGTTAGATAAACATAAGGCCATACCCAGAGCTCTCCAGGCCCCGGACTCCCATCCAAACATCGGTGTAGACAGCCCCCCCCACATATACAGTAAACGCCACACATAGATCACAGTACAATAGTAAGATACCCTGTTGTCATCCCCAAATAATGGAAGGCATGCCACCATTCCCAGTGGAAAGCAGACCTTCAGGGGGCTGCAACTGTACCCGGCACACAGGGAACTCCCTGTGCCGAGGCCGTCCCCCCCTCTGAAGCAAAAGGATAGCAGAACAATATGAAAACACCAAAAATGCAAACAGGAACATAATTCGTCATAACTCAATAGGGCAGAAAAGTTATCCACCCAATCGCCTGTGATTAATGCAGATACCCCAGGCAAAAAGGGTGCCTTGAAAAACCAACTCCAAAACCACCTCCATGGTAGGAAGACTGGCAAGAAGGACCAACGATGAGGTCGACTGCTCAACCCTGATCAGACATGGACCCTCCAGCAGCTCCCGAGTGGCGACGGAGGCGACGTCCGCCCTTTCCAGCTCGCTGCCAGCGAGGCATGGCATCCGGTTTGGAGCGGGCCGCGGCCGGCTTTGGTATCTGAAACGGAACTGGTAGCTGAGCCTGCTTGAAAGCCTCTGCTGCTTCCGTCATTGTCTTGACACGATATGTCACGCCTTGGATTTGAAATTGTAGTCCAAATGGAAAAGTCCATCTATACCGTGTCCCACCCGATCGCAGAGCCGCCGTGACTTCACGCAGGTCGTAGCGGCGTTTAAGGGTCACTGGAGCCAAATCTTGAAATATTGTGATGGAGTGAGACTTCCATTGAATATCTCGTTGCTTTCTGGCCGCTTCATAAACCTGGGATTTCTGCAGAAAACTGTGGAAACAGGTGATAATGTCCCGAGATCTCTGCTCACCTTGCTGTCCCAGTGCCCGGTGGGCTCGTTCTAGCCAGATGGTAGAGGCCTCTGCAGAGTTGTTATCCTGGTCCGGGGAGGCCAGTTGTAAGATAAAAATACAGATTTGTTGGGCAATGCTATGGGCATCCACATATTCCGGACTGTCTGGCACTCCTCTAATACGGAGATTGCATCTCCTATTCCTGTTTTCTAGGTCTTCCAGCTTGTCAGAGAGGGCAGACAATTCTGTATCAAATTTCTGCTGTTGATCCGCCATTTTGTTCAAGACCTCCCCATGGCCATCCACCCTCCCCTCCACATCATCCACACGGCGACCAAGTGCAGCTAAGTCCTCCCTAATGTCAGCCATGAAGGACATCAGATCTTGTTTGTGCTGTTTCATATCGGCACGGAGCTCCATGAACCACCCCCTCATCTCCTCAGTGACAGCGTCTCCCGGGGTAAGCTGAGCCTGGGGGGGGAGGGGTCCGATCACGGTCCCAGGGCCCTCGGCAGCGTCAAAATCCAGGCTGGTCGGATCGATGCCCACAGGCCCCTCCTCGGCATGTGCCTTACCGTAGGCAAAATGTTTTAGATCTGCCGTCTTTTTTTTCGCCGTCATGAGCGCAGGCACGGCAGAGGGAGGCACGGCAGAGCAAACCGGGGCAGGAAGACGACGAAATCAGCTGCTTGTAAGGTGTTTTCAGCGTGGAGGGAACGGAGCTCAGCATGCACACGTCTTATCCCATCGGCCGCGGAACAGCGCCCCCTATTTCATGATATTTTATAAGATACTTCCTGAAATACATTTTCATTATTCTATTTACATCAAAAGTTGTAATCGGATATTAACAGCGTTCCTTTATCAATTTCTAATTCAGAATTTTCTAGGAAATTGGTCAAATCATTTTTGAACTGCATGTTAGTTTCTCTGTTGGCATTCCTAGGCTTTGGCAGAAAATAGGAATTAATTGCAGGCATATCTTCTCTTGTAAATCCAAGTGTATCTTGTAAAAAATTTTTAAGGTGGTGAATGGGATTTCTCCTACAATTCTCGGGAAATTAAAAAATCGCAAGTTCTTTGCTTTATTCTCAAGGTGTTCCAAATGTCTTGCCAATATTTCTCTGTCCTTAGCCACCACTACCTTAAATTCCTGGGTTTTCTTTGCTTTCTTCTCCAGTTCGGAAACTCTATTTGATGTTAAATTCAATTTAGCTTGAATTTCTCCCAAATCCTGTTTAATATTTACTTGATCAATTTTGAGGTTTAACTTTCTCAAATCAGACATAAAGCCTGCCACCAAGTCCCACAGAGCATCTAGGGTCACCACAGATGGCCGGGTTGGGACTCCTGCGGTCTCGCTGCTCGCGACGCCTTCCCCGGTAACCTGCCAAACTCCACAATCCGGGGACGGCCTCACTCTCTCCGGGGCGCTGGTTTAAAAATTGATGGTTCACTTCCATCCTCCTCAACTCCCACAGTATGCCCCTCTGGGCCTACCTCCGGAGACTTCGGATCTTGCGGCGTCTCACCGAGGGAGTTCCCTTCCACTTTGAGTCCGGGTCCAGGAATGAAGTCACTTCCCGATCCCTCTACGGAGTTCTCCCCATTCCCTCTCTGTGCTGGTGACCACCTCAGATCGGGACTCAGTGATGCATCTTCTGCCGGCATGGATGGCTCTCCCCCGCTATTCTGCACATCAGGCTCCTCGGCTCCAGGTGCTTCCGCAGGTAAGTACATAAAGTGTGTGATTTCCAACTGAATTGGGGAAGGTAGGGTTTCCGAGGGGTATACCCTCACCTTACCCTTCCGTTTAGGAGGCATAATTCCGTGGTGTTCAAGAAAAAATTGGAAATCTTAGTGCTGGTCTTTCTAGCTTCCTGCTTGTGCCACCATCTTGGATCACCTCCAGGTCTTTTAACACTCTATGTAGATTTCTATCTGATATAGGAATCACCTTCAACCTGTATGCCAATGACATTCAATTCTATATACCATGTCCCAAATCTATTGAAAATGCAAGACTAACTGTAATGATCCACATGAAGGCTATGCAACATAAAATATCCAGACTTAAACTAACTCTTAAATACTAATAAAACTGAAATCATTTTACTGAGAAAAAATCAGAACAGACTCCAAAGATTGATATATATAAATCAATATATTGCATATAATTTAAGTGCAGGGATTGTATAAAGGCATCACACTATCACTATTTGTTACCTGCATTCCTGAGACATTTTGGCAACAATGAGCTGATAAAGAGCTGGGATGGCCCCAAGGAACATCTGATATCTCTGGGGACATCAGACCCATACCAGTGAGCTGATAATAAGTTAAACAATTGATGTTCTTTACCAAATGGGAGTTCAAAGGACTGGTACTGAAATGCCTTTGAAATACTTAACTTGCAGAGAGAGAGAGAAAGCATAGCATTTGCTTATTTTAGTTGTTTGAGCTAAACAGACCAGAGGTGTCTTCTTTAGCGTCCTCCTGATTTCTTATGAACACTGGCTTATATAAAGAAAGGAGGGCTTATAAGGGAGATGTTCAGGTCTTTTATTCTTTATTATTCTTTGTTAATATTCTGTCTTTGTCTTCTATTTACCTGCATTGCTTTATGTACAGTTTACTTTGATACTGTATTCAATGTTCATATTACTTTGCTGATTTATTATCCATATATTCACAACATTTAGTAAACTTAAGTCTTGCTTTACCAGATTGTGTAAAATATACCTCCACACGACCACAGTGCACAAAAGTATATAAGGTCACCAACACAGTTCCACCAATCTGAATTAACATAAAAGGAATGGAATGAAAATATGGTTGTTTCCTGACATTTTTTTTTTAATTCTTTCCTTATTTTCTGAAAAATGAACAAAATCAGGCTCTAAATTTTTACTTCCTGTTGTGTTTCCATTTGCTTCAACAAATAGAGAATCTACAATTAAATAAAGACAAACTCAGTAGCACTGGTGGCTGCGCTTTCCCTCATGGCTTTGAAGTGTGCATGCTACGAGCCCAGTTTGTAATCTAGTATGCAAGCAGAGCACTGACCAGCAGCTGGTAATGTAAATGTTTGTGTTCAGTGATCTCTTAAACTTAAATGACCTGGCATAGAAATCTGATCAGTATGAATTTCTAAGTTTTAGTGTCAAATTCTCAGTACATATCATGAATTGGTCACGATATTAGGAAATCTGCATTTTGAGGTTTATTTGCATGCAGTATATACATTGTTTTGGGTTTTGTGTGTATTTTGAGGAGGGGGGGTGGTTTGGCGTGGGTGGGATTAGTTCACATTTTTTGTGTCCTGAAAAAGAGACTTTGATGTGACTCTAGAAGACTGGAGTTTATTATCTCAAAGCTAAGGACTGGTGTCATGAGGTCAACCAGGAAGTTATAACTCAAAACAAAAAAGAAACAGAAGTTGCAAGGAGCAACGAGTACTCGTTATATAGAGAATTGCAGCTCAGAATACAGCTTCATATGCAAAACCATACAAGGTAAATCAGCTTAGCTGGTTACGTAGGGCATTTAATTTCTAAATTTAAACTGGTAAACAGTTAACGTTAGGCAATTGCCACTTATAATATGAAAAAACAACTGGGAACAGGCTAAAGGAAAGCAAACTTCAAGGGCTGTAGTTCGAAATAGTTTGAAAAGTAGTCCAGTCTATTGCACATGGAGTGTCAGAAATGACAGGAAATAGCATGATATTAGTTAAAATGGCAGGAAAATGTTTTCTGTAAGCAAATTGTTATGGAAAATGCTAGACAGAACTGACCAGATCCATTGTTCAAGCTCTGTAATCATCCCATCTTTTAAACTGAAAACATGAAGAAATGTGGCAAAAATGCAGAGTGTTTTTTTTTTTTTTTAAGGCAGCTTTGTTTTCTACAGGGAAGCTGGCATAAGATCATCATGTCTGTCTGTCCCTGCAGTGTGAGGTGGTGCCTCAGCCTGTAAATGGTGCTGTGGGGCTAGCTGGTTTATGTTCAGTACTCCTAGCTCTATGCCCTTCACTTCCTCCCAGCTGCCTAATCCTGATTGGCCCACCAGTGGAGCAGCCTATGGTGGGGCTGGGTATATCTGCCTCACTTTGGGCTTGCCCCCAGCTCTGGTTCCTTGGATTATCCTTGTATTCCTGGTCTTGTGCCTTGTTTCTGCCAAGGATCCTCGTTCCATTTTTGCTTTGCCTACTTTTGTTCCTGTCTACTCCGTGAGTGCCTTGTAAACTTGAGGTCATGTATTTGGACTTTGCCTTGTTTTTGCTGTTAAGGTTTAGCGGCATTAAACTACCATATTCAGCTTTCTTGCCACGTCAAGCCTTCCTTTACAGGAAAATCCAGAGCTCCTCTAAGCTAGGTGTGCAGTTTAAGTTCACCTGGAGGGACACACCCTGTTAACCCCATCACCCTCTAAGAACTTTTGAATCATTTATCCAATTTTATTCAGATATATGCCACACACAGCACCTGAAACCCCCAACTAAGTCTTGATTTCCTTTTATTTCCTATAGGGAAAGGGGCTAGTTTAGATTAAATCTCAGATCAAAGCACACTGTAATGTAAAGCATTCTGAAAGTTGCCTTGGTATTGGTTGAGATTTGCTTTAAACAAACAAAACTTTAAAAATTCATTAATATAACTCACCTTGAAACAGTATCAACATTATGCTCTGGTAGATCTGTTGCTTCTCCTCTTTTCACCTTTACTGTAAGCCACTGTAGTAGAAAGGCTGAAACATTTATGCTCCATGCCATTATAGAAAGGCGAGTTAAGCATTGGAGGGTAGTTAGGTGCATATGGTGTGTTGTGCTATAGGAACTGATCTTGGAGCTGCAGTGTTGCAGCTTCAGAAACGGCTACATGTTGCAGTGCAGTATTTCCCAACCAGGGTGCCTTCAGGCTTCTTCTGGTGTGCCATGAAAGTCGCCACTTCCTGGTGCTCAGGTCTAGAGCAGCACCTGGGCATTGATCTCATCTTGCAGGAAGAAGAAACATCTGTGGTGGCATTTAAACATGTAGGAGCTTTTTTTTTCTGAGCACAGTGAGCCCCGGAGTGTGGGAATTACTGGGCAGCATGTAGGGCATGAACAGCTGGGCCCTGCATTGTAACCTGTTCTTCCTCTTGCACCGCCGCCTTTGAGTTCTTGCTTCTCTCTTATCCCTAGGCTGAGAGAGAGACGGGGAGAGAGAACATGCAGTCTGTCTGTACCTGAGGCAATGGAGTTTGAAGTGACTTGCCCAAGGTCACAAGGGGCATAAGTGGGAGAAGCATAAATTTGACCCCCCCCCCCCTGCCTTTCCTGGTTTTCTTTTCCTTGCTCTAACCACTTTGCTAGTCCTCCGCACCAGTTAATTTCAAAATCGCTGGAATGTGCCTGGTGCATGTGTGTCTGCCCCTCTCTCCCTTTGCTTTAAAATTTGGAAGAAAAACTGGTGGAGCTTTCAGTACTTCTCTTACTCTTCTGTTGTCCATATGAGTCATAGTTGTGTTCATATTGCTTGCTGGGTGGAGGTTGATATGCCACACAATGTTTTTGGCAATGTAGGTGTACTGTGGATTTGGAAAGCACTGTTGAAGTGGATGATCATCTGAGAAACAGTGATCACCAGATGGTGGGGTTCAGTAGTGGCGCACATGTGGTAAAGGTTCATTGAAAGGCAAGGGTCCTAGACTTCAGGAAAACTAACTTTGTTAAAATGGGAGTACTTCAAGGACTTGTTAGCTGGTTGTAAAAATCTAGAAGTAGAAGAGTAGACAGTAAAACTAAAAGGAGGTATTGTTAAGGACAAGTAACCTTTTAGTTCATTTAATATCTTATATTCCACAACTTCACGGTATTAATTGCGAATTGCAATTTACATGCACTGTTAAAATCAGTGGGGTAGATTTTAAAAGGAGCACGCGCGCTACCTGGCGCACACACATGTACGCCCAATTTTATAATATGCGCATGCAAGGGGGTGCACCATTGTGCACCTTGCGCACGCGCTGAGCCCACTCCAAGCCGCACTGCCTTCCCTCGTTCCCTCCCCCCAACTCCATCTTCCCTTCCCCGGCCTTTCCCCCTATCTTTTTTGTCTTTTTTTTTTGTTTCAAAACTTATTTCAGCCCTGGGGCTGAAGTAAGTTGCGCGTGCCGGCCGAGCGGCCCTATGGAGGCCTCTGGCCACGCCCCTGCCCACCCCTTTTTGCAAGCCCCGGGACTTACACACGTCCTGGGGCTTTTTAAAAATAGGCCCGGCGCGTGTATGACTGGTTACACGCGTAAATCCTCCTGATTTATGCTCGTAACCCTTTGAAAATCCTTACTAGTATGTTTAAAACACTTAGACTACAATTCTAAAATTTTTAATTATCCCCATGGCCAATTTTTTAGGAATGTAAATAAGAGGCTGCTGTGGTTTTCTAAAGTATCTGAAAAGATAAAGTTTAGCATTCATAAACTAACAGATTGCAGAAAGATGAAGACAGGTGACAATATCTGGGAAAGGTAAGAGAAGCTGGGAAAAGTAGTCAGGAATATGAAGATATAAATGGAAGAAAAAATAGTAAATATGGTAAAACAAGACTTTTTAAAAAAAAAAAAAAAGTTAATGATAGGAGGAAGTGCAAAAGTGGCATTGAGATGCAGAGTTGATGGGAAGGAATGTGCAGAGGCTGACAAGGGGAAAAAGTGGAATTGCTTAACAAATATGTTTGGTGTTCACTAAGGAAGAGCCAGAAGTAGGACCATGTAAAATGAATGGGATTGGCAAATCAAATGGGATTGGCAATCAGGTAAACATCAAAATATTTTCAGAAAAGTGTATTTGTGAGTAATTAAACTTAAAGTAAATAAAGTGATGAGGACAGATGGGATACATCCCAGGGTATCGAGGGAATTTAGAGCAATTCTGGCAGCTCCACTGGCTGGAGCAAGAGGAAGTGAGGAGAAGGCTGGGAACCGGAAACCAGTTAGTCTGACCTCTGGGGTGAGCAAACTAATGGAACTGCTGCTAAAACAGAGGATAGTGTAGTATCTGGAATCCAAATGGATTGCAAGATCCGAGGCAGCATGGGTTTACCAGAGGTAGGTTTTGTCAGGCAAACCTGATCAATTTCTTTGATTGGGTGAGCAGAGAGTTGGATAAAGAGAGAGCGTTAGATGTAATGTTTGGATTTTGGTAAGGTGTGTGTGTGGGTTTTTTTTTTTTTTTTAATTTTCAAATATGCGACATAATCACAAGTCACGTCATTACAGCAAAACAGAATGCAGAGTACAGATTATCAAAGAAACAAAAAATAAAAAACTAAAAAGGAAAAAACCCAAAAATGTGACTTTCAGTACAGAACCAATTTAAAGGAGAATCTGTGGAAAACCCCGGAGAAAGGGAATAAAAGGTAAATAGTAAAGGAAAACAAATAACATATCTTCTCTATAACATAATTGTTTGATTGAAAGAGAACAAAGCTGCTTCCCCAACAGGTCTAATGTGGACTAACTTCTGGACCTACAGAACTAAGAGCAGAGGCAAAGGAAACATAACAGGCGTTATAAATCACAAGCTATTTACAAGGAAATCTAAAAAAATTATCTTTGCCAAAAGTTTTTTACATCTAGTCTGTGTCATTTTGCATAAATCTGGATATACCCTTTTCTGTTGACCCAAAAATAAAGGAGTCTTGGAACAGAAAAATTTTAAAAAATCCTTTCTCTCTCCTGTTTGACAACAGCTGCCAAAAGATTAGCTGTAGTCAACTATGTTTCAGCCTATATCCATAATTTGTCACTTCCAAACTATTTTCTGAGACCTTCCACTTTCTTCCATACATAGAGGAATGGTCAGCAGAAAAAAGAGGTGCTATTGCTCTTGTATAAGCCTTTGGTTAGACCTCCTTTGGAATGCAATATACAAATTTTGGAGACCACACCTTCAAAAGAATATAAACCAGGTAAGCCCAGTGGGCAGCTACTAAAATGGTCAATGATCTTCGTTCAAAAGCTGTGTGTGGGCAGACTTAAAGATCTAAGCATGTATACGTCAGAGAAAAGGTGGGATGGGGGATGTATGATTTCCATGCCCAGTAGGCTGGCCTTTTTCAATGGAAAGAAGGCTCTGGAATAAGGATTCATGGATGAAAATGGGTGGACTTGGGAATAATTGAAGGCAATATTTCTTTATAGAAAGGGTGGTGGATATATGGAACAGCCTCCTAGAGGAGGTGGCGGTGACCAGGAATAGTATCTGCTGATGTCAAGAAAGCATAGGATAATCAGAGGATCTCTGAGGGAGGGGTAGGTATTGTGGCACTGAGAAGTTGGTGTGGATGGGCAGACTAGATGGGCCATATGGTCTTTTTCTGCTTTTTCTGTTTGTGTTTCTTTGTTTTGTCATGGCTACAAAGTAAAAGGAAACACTATAGTTTGAGATGATAAATTGTTTGAAAAAGAAATGTTGCGACAGAAGGATGGAGGGAGAAATTATGGTGTTCAGACTGACAGTACATCAGATCCCATCTGCCATCACTTCCTTTAGTGAGGAGTAGGCAGTAATGGGCAGCCTACATTTAGATGCCTGGAGCCATCAGCATTGTTAATAATAGAAACATTAAAGCAAAAAGAACAGACAGCTAAGGCATGCCCATGCAAGATATTTTAAAATTAATTACTTGGAGTTTTGTTTAATTTTTACCTCTTTGTTCTCTATTATTCAACAGTCAATAAAAGCTAATCATTGTGTGAAACTGTTCCTGCAATTATGGGCATCTTAGTGCTTTTTTTAAATTTTTTGACTGGTAGGAAATATTTACTTGGAATCAGTGTTAATGCTGTGAATTTTCTTATAGGTAGGGTAAAACTATATTTCCTTCTCAAGGGTGACAAATTGAGGCAGTCCAGATTTTTTTTTTTTCCCTATTGCATGCATGGAGATGTAGTCTTAAATAAATAAATAAAATAAAAGAAATAAATTGGAAAAATAAGAACTACATGTCCATGCATGCAGTGAGGTGAAACTGGCCCTGGTTCAGCTTTTTCCCTTGATCTAGATTTACATGGACATCCTAGTTATATATGAGACAAGCCGTAAAGCCCGTTAAAACGGGCTACATCCCTCTGTCTCTCACCTCCCCCTCATTCTCTCTCCCCTCACTCTTCACCACCCCCCTCCCCCACCCACTCCTCTCCACCCTCCCTCTCCTCTCACTCAGTCCCCCCTCTCCCTCACTCCCTCCTCTCCCTCACTCCCTCCCACTCAGTCCCCCCTCTCCCTCCCTCCCACTCAGTCCCTCCCTTCACCCACCTCCATTTCCTCCCGGCGCCGTAAGCGCGACTTCCCGCAACCCTCACCCGGCTCCATTGACTCCTCCCGCTCCTGCCGGCAGATCTCAGGGGGGGGTGTCACTCCCGCGCGCGCGGCAGTGACCCCCGCGAGATCTGCCGGCAGATCTGGGGAGGAGAAGTAGCGGCACCGTGCGCGCGCGGCGCCGCTGCTTCTCCTCCCGCTCCTGCCGGCAGATCTCGGGGGGCGCGGGAGTGACACCCTCCCCCCCCGAGATCTGCCGGCAGATCTGGGGAGGAGAAGCAGCGGCACCGCGCGTGCGCGGCGCCGCTGCTTCTCCTCCCGCTCCTGCGGCCCCACCGCCATTTTTTTTTCTGATCGACGTCCTTGCCCGCACATGCGCAGTAGAGCTGCGCTCTACTGCGCATTTGCTGGCCGTCGGTCACAGGCCATTTATAAGGTAGATTGTACGCTCTTTTAAATTGTATGGCATTTATCACTCAATGATCTGAGGCTCTTGGTGCCATGTTATGGCTTTTTATAGTCCAACAAGAGTTGATTCTGAATTTTAAATGTTGACCATAAAGATGATTATGCTATTTTATGCCTATTTGTACTGATACAGGACCAATGCAAACTTTAATGCTATTGATGGAGATTTTAAATATAAATATACATGCATAATTTGAGAGGGTGTTATTTTAAAGTAAAGTGCATCTTTCTGAAAGTAAGGATTTCATAGCTGGTCCAATGTTAATTAAGCTAGTGTTCTCTCATAAATGGAAATAACAGCAAACTGGAATGTTTGTAACTCAAATGTGCTATATAGAGTTTTATAATGCAGTACTTTAAAGAAATTATTGCTGTAGTACATCTTAAGTCTCTTTGACCTAGATCAGTGATTCTCAGGCAGGTGTATGTGTACCTCCTGGAGGTTCTTGGAAGCCTGTCAGGGGGTACACAACAAGACCACCATTATTGTGCAGGAAAGGAAAGCATAATATACAGGATTTAATCGCCTGCTAATGTCGCAGAGCTAGCAGATATTGCTTTCAGTGATCCATTGATCTGCACTCCCTCTCATCCCCTTCCCTCCCCTGATCACCTGCAATATCTTAGTCTCACAACAGCTGGGGAGCAGTATAAGTGCCATCACTAGAATGAAATGAGCAGAAGAGGCAGCCAGTTGTGGAGCTAAAGTTGAGGAAGCAAGCACAAGTCGTTCCTTTCCCCATGTGTGCTACTGCCTTCTCCCTCCATCTTCTTATTGCATGGGCTTCTCTATTAGAAATGAAGCCAGCAAAGGGGAGAGGAGAAAGAGGAGGCAGCAGCCTCAGGCCCAGGAAGCACAACACTTTCCTGCTACTTCTGTTCTTGGAATGGTAGCTGTGCTTCTGCTCCCCAGTCGTCTTGGGAGCGAGAGCAAGATTGGGGAGTGGAGAGATGAGAGATGGAAAGGGCTAAGAAGCACAATTTTGGCTGGGAATTGGGGAGAACTAATATGCTTGATAGAAGGCGGATAGGAGTGTAGAGGGAGAATAAGAACAGAGTAGTTGGGGAGATGGGGCAATACAGACAGGTACCAGAAGTCTGGGAAAGGGAGTGTGTCAGATGTGTGTGTTGAGGGGAAGGGTGGGAACTAGAGAAGGGAGGACTGGGAAATGGGGAGGAGAGAGAGAGAAGGAACTGGAAGACCTGGATGAATGTTGGTGGGAGAGTTGGAGAGATGAGCACAAGATAGGGATAGGGAAGGCTAAGAGCTCCCTAAGAAGAGATGGAGAGCTCAGTTAAGTTAATGGAGAAAGAAGCAGAGAAGTATAGGAAATAGGTGATTAAGGAAAAGCAAGAATGAAGAGAGCTTAAACTGTTAGTAATGAAATGAGGGATAGTTGGAGAGAAATTAAATTAGATTTCTAAGAGGTGGTGAAGAAATGGTTCTCCTAGGTCAAGCAGGATGGTTTGTCCTCAGATGAGTGATGACATTAGATGGAGTCCGGCACGGAAATCTTTCGTGACTGGCACACTGAGCATGCCACGCATCCACGTGAGGTCCCCCTTCAGTCACTTCTTTTTCCACAGTGCTAGTTGCCTCACAGTTTTTGGAGCTCTTTAGTTTGTGCTCTTTTCAAACTTTTAAAGTGTTTTTTCACTTCTGGTTGCCCTTCCTCTGGAAAGTGACCCCTCCATGCGACAGGTTAGTTTTACCATTTCTGCTTTCTTGCAGTCAATTCCCAGTGGCTCGCTTCCCTGTGATCGCTGACCATCGACCGTAAGTCGGCTCGTTTTCATGGCATCCAGGTTTTGCTGATGCCCCCAGTGTTCACGGACCATGTCCATCACAAACCCGCATGAGGTCTGCATACTCTGCCTAGGGGTATCGCGTGATGCCAAAGGGTGTTTGTGTGTGATCAGATGACCCCCAAGAGCCGTCATGCTAGTCTTGATAAAATGGAGAAACTCTTTGGTCCCAAAAATGCCTACTCCATCTACGCCGGCTTTGGAATCCCCAATGCCCGGGGGTATGGGGCAACAGCTTGATATACTATCCCACTCTACACCCCCAGCAGCTAATTCCAAGGATCGGGGAGCCAGTGATTGGCCCGCACCACTTTTGGTGCTATATCGGACATTGGGTTCCTACGCTTCCTCGGTGCCGGGGAAAGACCAGACCGTGGCTCCTAGGAGTCTCCGGTGATGCCTCGGCCACCTCCAGTAGTCCTGTTTTCACCGGACTTCCAGGAGGAGTTGGACTACATGGTGCGGTGCTCTGAGCCTTGCAGGGCATTGAACTGGCTCCGGCCCCATATTGGGGCTGGAGCCCACGCCATCTCTGTTGCCCCTGCTCAAGCATCTGGACATCCTACTTGGCACCCTTCAGATGCAGCTGGTGCCCAGGGGACCATCTGTGTCTCCACGGCCACCGAGACCCTCCTCAGGAGCGATTTCCATCATTGGGTCCTCTGAGGATGAAGACATGCACCGACCGCCGGCACCATCCGGTTCTTTAGTCCTGAGGCCACAGTTCCCTGAGTGTGTGCCCAGGCCATCGGGCCTTCCATGGGCATCAGTGCCCTCCCTGCCACCGATGCCGCTAGTTCCCTCGGTGCCCTCAGGTCTCTTAGTGCCCAGACCGAAAGGTTTGGACAGGCTGCATCCATACAGGCCCCTTGGGGACCTAAGTGAGGAGGAGGGCCCGTACGATCCATGGGGAGATGACCCTTCTGAGGAGTCTTCTGAGGACTCTGGTGCCCTCCTCTCGGAACCTTTGCTACCAGAAGACCTCTACTTTGCAGAGTTTTTCAAGGCCATGGCTGAAGCCATTCCCTTCTAACTCTTAACTGATGCTGGACATTTTCCAGTTTGTAAGGAGATAGTGGCTGTTCCTATCCACAACATCTTCAAAGATATTCTCCTTAGGATGTGGGAACCCCTGATATCAATCTCTCAGGTAAACAGGCAGGCAGATACCACTTACCTGGTGCTACAGGCCTTAGGTTTGAGAAGCACCATCTCTCCCACCAATTTGTGGTGGTGGAGTCCTCTCTCAGGCCAAGCATTCCCCCACCCCCCTCCCTGGGCAAGCACATTGAGAGCTGGTTGCCTTAGATAGGAAGGTCTCTCAGGGTGCTATGCTCATCGCCCGTATCGCCTCCTACCAGTTATACTTGACCCAGTACAACCTGAACCTGTGGAAACAGGTTCAAGAGCTTGCAGAACGACTGCTGCAGCAGCAGGAGTCATTCTCTGCTGTTGTACAACAGGACCTGGAAGCCAGAAAACACGAGGTGAGATCTACCAACGATGTTTTCAAAACAGCAGTCCGGGTGGCTGCCATGAGCATCAGCGCCCGTAAGATGGCCTGGCTTCGTGTTTCCGACCTTTATCCAGAAGTCCAAGAGAAGTTGGCTGACCTCCCTTTTACGGGGGACAATCTCTTCGGGAATAAGGTCAGGGATGCGATAGCCCCAGTTGAAGGATCACCATGAAATCCTTCAACAGCTATCCACTAGTGCTTCTGACCTATCTTCCTCTGCCAGGAAATCTTCCCGACCAAGTTCCAGGAAATCCTTTTATCAGCAGTGGACGTATTATCCTCCAGCCACCTGGACTCGCACATCCCATACTGGTTCCAAAGGTTGCCCCTGTCAACGGTGAACTCCCAGGGCCCAGCCGGCCCCCCAACAGGCCCCAGCTTCGGGGTTTTGACTGGAGGCGAGGGAGCATGAATCTATGATCATTTCCCCTTTTATGACGGAGTGAAGTCATGAAGGGGGTGTGCCCTCTGTCTCCGGCTGCTGAGGAATGGGGAAATCCCTAGTGTCGTGGACTGATTTAGCAGGACATAAGAAAAGAAAATGATCAGGTAAGAATAATTTAACCTTTTCTCACCCATTAGTAGACAGCTCTTCTGTTGCTCTAAATTCTGCTGTTTGGCTTTCTTACTCCTCCGCTACTACTCTTAATCATTCTATAGTGGTAGTAGACTAGAAGCACATCCATGCTCCTTTCTCCATTCTTTTACTTTACAGCTCTGAAAACAAACATTACTACATCACTTTTGCGATGCAGCCGATAGTTTGTGTATTTGGTCTGCATCATCCTTGGTTCATTTTGCATTGATCTAATGTAGGGAGAACATACATTTCAAAGCTAATTGCACATGTATTAAGTTAGTCCAGTAAAAAGATATGGCCTACATCTTGTTCGCTGACCTTTTATTTCTAGAAATTGCTTGAATAAGCTGCAATAAAACTGGAAGATTGCAGTCTTTAACCAGCTTTCTGTAAGTTCATATAAAATTACACTTTGCTGTTCCTGCTTGCTTTCCAAGCTGTGGTTGCTTGGCTAGAGAGAACATAATTGGACTGCTACAGCACAAGTGCTTTTGTCCGAGTTTCTAAGGTGAGTTAAGCTCCTCTTCAGTGCTGAATGTGTTCAGTCACTTTTTGCTGAAAATCTGCAGCCCCAGGGATATATTGTCACTTTAATATAATCACAGATTTTGGGCAAATAGACTGTCTCTTATGTATCTCCATAGTCTCTTAAGTAGCATTGCTTCTCGTTAGATGGATCCTCATTGGTCATTAAATACTTCCTTAGTGAAATTATGTATTAAGTTACACACAATAAGGATTATCCCAATGATATCAGAGAGGTGTATGTGCTGCTGACCTGTAGTCCTGTGAAGGATTTGAGTTAAGGAAATACATTTTTTGTAGCTATATACCTGATGATCTACTTTTTGCTGCATTCAAGGTTTGCTGCTTTGTTTCCAATTATGATGCCACCTGTTTCAGTAGGTGGTTCTAGGTAAACAAGATATTAGGTCAAAATGTATTGGCTAAATTGTCCTTTGATAGCATAAGTAGAAATATATCTTAATTTATTTGTATCAGTCTTGTGGGATTGCTCTATACCGTTTGGAAAACCTGGGTTCGAGTCCTTAGCCTGGCTTCTGCTCATTATATTGGAGGGGACTAGAGATATGGCAGAAGCAGCATTCACAGCTCTTGCGTGGAAGAGAGGGAATATCTCTGTCATGGTCCTCAGACTGAGTAAGATGGACAGCAGCCCAGGGCACCCGGCCATGGAAGGTATCATATCATATCATATATAGATTCCTCTGTGGCTTCATCATCAGAGGGACCCCCCTCTCCTGGCTGATAACCAAAATAGAGGGGGGGTCCTCTCCACCCCATGATTGCCCAGGGCACTGTTGGGCCCGGTAATCTTCCTGTTCTCAACCATTGCATGGTGGCAATATCTAGTGACCATAATCGAGATGCAGTCTGTAGCCTCTGGCTGAGCATGGAAGAGAGGGGATAGATGGTTAAAAATGTAGAAAAAATTCCAGATGTTTGAAAATGAAGGCTCATGTTGCCATAGTACCAGTAGAAGTTGGTTTTCTTAGAACTGTGTAAGTCCAACAGAGCAGGAGAAAAACTGTTTAATCAAAAAAACTATGTAAACATATTGGTTGGTTGGGATTACTTTCTTGCAATTAGAAGACCCTCAAAAATGTTTTGTCATATTGAGTTTGCTGTGTTTCCTGTCTTATCTACCTGATATTATGGTTGTAGATGGTTTTCACATTAATGAACTGATTAAAATATATTAAACGTTTGAATGTTGAAACACCAAGTTGAGCTCTAGATAGTTAAAACAAGCTGTTCTTACGATGTTTTCTGTTGCTGAGTTATTGATGAATATCTTGTCTACAGTACTGCATAGAAGAGAAACCCTTCATAAAAAACACTTAAAATGTTTAATAAGGCAGTTTATGCATAACTTGGGAGATCCATGTTTGTCACCGGCCTGTGGCATTTTCACAATAGATGTTTGCTGATATTCTCACAGATGGTTTCAGGTTTGTAAACAAGTTCCAGTCTAGATCTTGATTTGTTACCTCTTAGATAATTTTACATTGAAATTACCTACAACCCTATTTGTAACAAATCAGTTACAAATCTGGGACAGATTGTTTGCATTGAATCACAGGTGATTTTGAGTTGTTTGTAGTATTGCCATTTTATTTTTTAATGTATTTCTTGGGATGAGTCGATGGCGCTGGCTGAATCAGGCACGTTTTTGTGCTCCATTCCAGATCATGTAGTCATTCTTAGATTTGAAAATATAAATCTCTTGCTTCACTTCGGCCTTATTTGTAATAATGAAGCAGAAGTGTTTGGGCAATTGCCAGGTTCTTGTGGCCTGGCTTGGCCTCTGTTGGAAACAGGATGCTGGGCTTGATGGACCCTTGGTCTGACCCAGCATGGCAAGTTCTTATGAAGGAAAATATATGGTTTTGAACTTGCACAGATGCTCCATAGTTTGGAACTATTATCTCCTCCTCCTTCATATGGGGAGCTTGACAGATCAGGGCAAGAATGGTGTAGCTGCCTTATTTGTTCCTGAGGAAATTCTGCACAACTGCACAGAGCAGAAGTTTCACTTTTTGCACAGAATCTACAGGGGCCCGATGGACTGAGTGGAGCCCATCCTGCTTGTGGTGAAGATTAGAAAGGCCCATTGGGCCATGAGCAGAGACCAACCTGCCTGTGGCTGAAGATAACAGAGAATAGCCAGAATGATAGCTGAGAGTGTGTGTGAGGGAACTTATGTATGTAAGAGAGAGGGGGGAGCCTGTGTGAGGAAGTATGTATCTGTAAGAGATTGGGAGCTCTTGTGTGTGTGTGTGAGAGAGAGCCTGTGTGCAGGGATATTGTGTGTGAGGGAGAGAGCCTGTGTGCAGGGATATTGTGTGTGTGAGAGAGAGCCTGTGTGCAGGGATATTGTGTGTGTGAGAGAGAGCCTGTGTGCAGGGATATTGTGTGTGTGTGTGAGAGCCTGTGTGCAGGGATATTGTGTGTGTGTGTGTGAGAGCCTGTGTGCAGGGATATTGTGTGTGTGTGTGAGAGCCTGTGTGCAGGGATATTGTGTGTGTGTGAGAGCGTGTGTGAGCCTATGTGTGTGTGTGAGAGAGAGAGCCTGTGTGCAGGGATATTGTGTGTGTGTGAATGTGTGTGTGCGCAAGAGAGAAGGCTGTGTGCAGGGGAGGGGGTGTGGGGGTGTGTGCAAGTGGGACAGAAGGAGCCTGTGTGAGGGAGCTGCATGAGAAGGGGTCAGTCTCTGGGAGTGGAGAGCTGGGGGTGAAGATAGTGGAAAGGGTTGAGCTTAAAGGGGGAGAGGAGAGTGTGTGGAGGAGTTGGGGCCTGAGAGGGGCAGAGTGAAAGGGATCTGGCTTGGGGAGTAAGGAACGAGGTTGGAAGGGGCACATACTGTACTTCAATGGAAATTTTGCTCAATGTTTAAAACTCCTTATCTTTGATTAAAAACTTCTGATTTACATTTTAAATTATTCAGACTATGATCTATATTGTGTTATTTTGGCCTATTTAAAGTATGGAGAGTTTTGCAGAATTTAAAATGTGTACACAGAATTCCCCCAGGAGTACTTATTGGAACAGGAATGGATACTCAGTAAGGAACTGCAATAGCTTATGTTTATCAGAGATCCAGGGGACATCAACATTCAAGGAAACAATCTTACTGTCAGTTTGTTCTCGTGTCAGGAGTAGAAAATGTCTGTAAGTAGGGACATTTCTGTTGCGGGTTCAATTAAGGCAGGGAAAGTCTGAATCTAGGAGCTTCCAAGGAGTGACATTGAAAATTTCTGTGATAAATCCGCTGTCAGAATCATTTAATAATATGATGATGAAATGGCTTAAAACTTGTTGGTTAAAATGGACAATGTTAGACACACAGTACAATTACTAGAGAATAAATATTCACAAGAAGATGGTAAAATAATTCTGCTAAGCTGGATATGGTGGAAAATAAGACTAAATTTGCAAGTCCGAACATATTTTAGGACAATATTGCACTTTGCAGGAAGACAAATCTTAAGTGGATGAACTTTTCATGAGTTAAATGTTTTTTCCTTTAGAATTAAAAAAAAAAAAAAAAAAAAAGTTTCATATTCTAGATGCCCATGGAGAGTGTGCCCTCTATTGCTAAAACATGTTGTTTTCCGGTTTAAAAAAAAAAAAAAAAGATGAGATCAAATAAAGCAATTCATCTGGCTGTTATATTTACATCTCTGGATCAATAACTTGTGCAGCTCTTTACATAGTAAAAGCTGTCAGATAAAGAGCAATTGGTTCATCTAGTCTGTCCAGTTATTTTGGTTCACTCCGCTAAGGATATTTTCCAGCTGCCAGCAGTTTTGTTTTCCTTCTCATTTAATCCAGTACTCAGCCTTGCCCCACCATATTTTACCATCAAAATGTTGTCATCTATACAGCTACCAAAACTAGTGAGGCTGTTGCACGAACATGTGACTATTTATGTGCCTGTGGCCTGCTGGATGGCACCCGGCCACCTTCAGCTACCTGGCATTGATCTGTTTGATTTCTGGGAAGTTGTAACCTGCTGCTTCCAACTTCACTGCCTCATGACTTGCAGTACCATTAGGTCATGCTTCCTTTGTCTGTACCTTGTTTTCTCCTTATCACCTCTTCCCTTGCCTCTTATTCTGTTAAGCCTTTAAGTTTTGTGTTGCAGGCCCTGGCCTTTTTCTAAGCCACATCTATTCTCTTAAAGTACTTAAGAAAATATGTCCTTAAGAATGGGAAATAGTACTCAAGGTGAGGTCTCCTATGAGTTCTATAGAAGGACAGTATTTCCTCAATTTTCCTGCTTCTGTAGTAAAGCATACTGTTGGTTTTCCTTATTGATTACATTGAGGTAATGTGAGATGATTATGCCTAGAATTATTTCACAGTTTCCAGTTTGACTTTCTCATTGATGGTGTATTTTTGCACCCCAACTGCATTTTTACATTTTTTTAGCATTGAATATTCTTTCTACTTTTTTTTTTTTTTTAAGTCGTTTCATTTTTCAACTATTCCATCCTCTCTCTTCACACCCATATTTTTATATTTCCCTGTTAACTCAGTCTAGCCATCTTGGTGACAGTACATGGCCAGAGGCCACAAACAGCAACTCTCTGGATTCTGTCTAATATGGACCCTGTGTTGGGACATTACTGTGGCTGCTGAATGATGGCTGAGACTTCCTCCCTCACCAGTGGCTGTGAATACTGTCCAGCAATGCTGCCTGGTCCAAGGAAAAGGGTCTTGATTAGTGAATCAGAATAGGTCTTCTGCATGGTAGTTCACAGTAGTTGCCACTGAATAATTTTTCTTTATTTTGCTATTGTTAATTTTTGTATCATACACAGATGAGTATATTTAACTTAAAATCCCTTTGCAATATTGCTAATAAAGACATTGGGGGGAAAAAAGTCTGTTGTGCCTGGAGAGAGTGAGTTCTTGAGTCACTGTTAAGTTGGCACAGCCTATTTAATGCTAGTACAAGATAGGCCTTAACAGACATGGCTGACATGCCACACAGACTAGGTCTCCTGCCTATCCAACCACCTCCCCCTTGAGTTGAACCTGCAGGTTCTGGACTGGCCTGGTGCAAAGGTGGTGGTGAAAAGACTGTTGGTGACCCAATAATAATGGAGGCAGACAGTGAGCAGGGTTCATATCCAAACAGAGGTCAGGCCATCGGAGCAAGGGGATGTCCAGGTCTGATCCGAGGTTAGGGCAGGCAGAGGAAGATTACAGTGACACAGATATGAAAGTGGGGAGAAGTGGCAGGACTAAGACGGGGAAAGACAAAGAGACTTGTTAGTGTTCCCTCCCCAGACCCCTTGGCCTGGGCTTCTGGGGAAATAGTCTCTGGAAGCATCTTGTTACTTGAGATGCCTGGATGCTTTTAAAAAGTTCTCAGGTGTACTCTTCTGCCCTGTACCTTTTCCAAAAAATGACAGTGGAGTTTTCCCCATATTCTCTTAGCATCCAGGACATCTTGTACCTCAAATTCTGTCTGTCCACTAAGGCTTTAGTGGGCACAGGTGGCTGCCTGTTTCTCCTGTTAAGAACCACAGGCTTCAGCAGTGACACATGGATTGCATTGTGGATATGTTCAGTAGGAGTAGTTTGTTGGGAAGTGACAGGACCAGTCTGTCTTAGGATGGGATATGGGCTGATGAAGTGAGGAGTGAACTTAGTGGATGGAAGTTGCAGGCGGAACTTTAACATACATAACCAGACTAGAATTCAGGTGAAAATAAAGGTGCTGGACACTCTCTCTTCAGCATTTTTCTTAGAGGTTTCTGCTGCTTTGCTGAGGAGTTGATGGGATTTTCTCCCAAAGGTTCAGGAGATTATTTGCAGCGTACTTGGCCGCTGGTGTCGCTGTAGTTAGGGGTACTGGAAAGGACACCTTGGGGTGTCTCCTGTGAAGAAGGGAGAGGCTCCTGAAGATTCCTGGGTATGATTATTGTAAGAGAATTCTGCCCACAGTAACAACAGAGCCCAGTCATTCTGTTGCTTGGAGACGTACACCCGAAGAAAGGCTTTCAAGGTTTGATTGGTTCCTTCTGTGAGTCTGTTGGATTGAAGATGATATGCCGATGAGAAATCAAGGGTTACATTGAATTTAGTGCACAGGTTCCTCCAAACCTTTGAGGTGAATTGGAGTCCCCAGTCACCCACTGGGTGTTTAGGTAAGCCATGCAAATGAAAGATTTCCTTGAAAAATTAATGGGCAAGGTTGGTTGCTGAAGGCACTGAAGGTAAAGGAATGAAATGTGCCATTTTAGTGAAGTGATCTATGACTTCCCAAATAACTGCACAGCCCCCTGATGGGAGAAGATTTGAAATGAACTCGGTGGATATATGAGTCCATGACTTGTCCAAGACCAGCAGAGGTTGAAGGAGACCCAAGGGCATTGGTGAGATGGATTGTTGTGGTCACAGTTAGGGCATGAGTCTCTATATGCCTGGATGATATAGACTGTCCAGGGTCACCTGTACTAGTGAGGAATCAATTTCATTGTCTTTCAGACACTCTATCTGCTCAATTTAGAGTCGTGACTGCACTTGAGGATTTTCTCTCTGAGGTGTGATGTACTGTTTGCCAACCAGAATGGAGAAGGAAGTAGTGGCCGAGAATCTTGGCAGGATCCAAGATGAATTGTGGTTCAGTGATAGTATCATTGGAATCAAATGCTCGGGACAAGGCATCTGCTCTGGCATTCTTCTCAACAGGATGCCAGACTATATGAAAATCGCATCTGTTAAAGAATGATTAGCAAGCTTGGTGGGGATTGAGTTTCTTGGCCTCCTGGAGGTAAAGAAGATTTTTATGATATGTTGTGACGGTAACAGGATGTTTGTCTCCTTCTCTGAGATGTCGCCATTCCTCAACAGTAATGGCCAGTAGTTCCTGGTCCCCAATCATGTAGTTTTTTTCTGTTAGGGAAAATGTTGGGAAAAGAGAGAACAAGGTCAAAGTTTGCCATTGGAAGTGTTTTGTAAGGACTTCTCCAGCTCTGAATGAGGAGGCATCCACCTTGAGGAAGAAGTCAATTTGTGTCTAGATGTTGCAGGAAGGATGCAGAGGTGAAGGTCTCTGAACTGTTTAAATGCCTGAATGACATCCTCTGGCCAGTCCTTAAGGTTGGCCTTTTACAGGTTAGGGCGTAAGTGACACTGTAAGTGGAGAATAAATTGGTGGTGGTGATTTGTGAATCCCAAGAAGTATTTCAGTACTTTGAGTCTCATAGAGCAGGGCCATTCTCTGATAGTTGAGAGTTTTGCAGGGTCCATCTTCAAACTATGTGCAGAGATAAAGCCCAAAAAGGGTAACTCTGATTGTTTAAAGGAAACTTTCTCCAATTTTTCATATAGCATATTTTCTCAGTTACTGGAGGACTGTTCTCACCTGTGAATGATGTTGAGCAAGAGTCCAAGAGAAGATTAGGATGTCATCAAGATACACCAGAACACATCTCTACAGGAGCTTCCTCAAGATATCATTTATAAAATTTAATAACGCTGCTGGAGCATTAGACAGCCCAAAGGGCATGACTAGGTATTTGTAATGTCCATGCCTTGTGTTGAAGGTGGCCTTCCATTCATTCCCTTGTCTAATTCTTTCCAGGTTATAAGCTCTCCAAAGGTCCAGCTTAGTGAAATTCCTAGCCCTCTGGACCGGTCAAAGAGTTCAGAGATGAAGGGCAATTGATATTTGGTCTTTACAATAATGGCACTCAGCTTGCGGTGGTCAATACAAGGTCTGAGGGACCCATATTTTTTAATGACTAAGAAGAATCTGGCTCCTGCCAGTGAGTAGGTGGAGCAGATGAAACACGTTTCCAGATTTTCTTTGATATGTGTCATGGCCTGAGTCTTTGGCATGGATAATGGATAAACCTTTTCCTGAGGCAGCATTTTCCCTGGTTGGAGGTCTGTGGAACAATAATGGATCCAAAGAGTGGGAAGGGTCTCCTCTTGCTTTTTACTAAATAAGTCCAGTTAGGCCGCATAGGCCTGAGGAAGACCAAGAGAATATTGCAAGATCAGATAGTACCAAAGTAGTAGGTGGGACGACTAGAGTGCGGCAGTGCCAAAAACTGTATGGGCTTCAGGACTGGATGTCCCCTGTAGACAAGTTTACATCAGAACTGCATTATTGGAGCCAAGGTAAGCCTGGGACCAGAGGACTGACAGAGCATCTGAGAAAATAAAACAAGATCTGTTCGTGATGCAGGTTGGCCCATCCTGAGGGTTTTGGGCAGGTCATGGCCGTGATATTCCTGAGTAGTGCATCTCCATAAATTGAAGAAATGAGAAGTGGATGGGGCAATGAATCCACCGGAATGTTATGATGGAAGACCAGAGTACCCTCAATGAAATTTCCTGCTGTGCCTGAATTGAGGAAGGCTTTGGTCAGAACCTCCTTGGCATAAGTTTGGAGATACACATACAAAATCAGACAGGTGAGTTTCTGAGGGACCTACAGCTGTCTCCCCAGCCAGCCCTAGGCACTGGAGTTTCCTGGCTTCAAGGGGCATGTGCTGAAGTGATGCCCAGCGGCAGCACAGTAAAAGTTCACAAACTTATGCAAATGCCTTTCATCATTTAACTTGGAGCATTCCACTTGCATGGATTCTTCCTGAGTAATCATGGGATTAGCCTCCTTGGTAGGAGGCAACCGAGGGGGTTGAAATCTGGGAGGCAAGAGTAGTGCTACAAGAGACTGGCTTCTCTCCTGAGATGTCTCCTGGAAATGGATGTCTATCTGAGTGCAGAGTGATCAGGGCATTCAGGGAAGTGGGGATCTCTTGTTAAGTTAGTCCATCTTTGATCTGGCCAGCTAAGCCTTGCCAGAAGTCTTAGACTTTCTTAGTTCCATAGTTCTGCTGCTGGAGACCAGAACTGAATAGCATACTGACCCACAGTTTATGAACCTTGATGCAAAAGATTGGTCGCAATGGAGGAGCAGCAGCCTGGTTCCTTAAACTCAATAGACGTGTACCAGGAAGATGGCTAAGATGTTTAGCTTAGGGTTGTTGCGCTTCCATAGCGAGGATGCCCAAGCCAAAGCCTATCCAGTGAGGAGAGAGATACTGTACTGTCAGAAGAGAAGCTCGCGACTTGTAACTCAAAGACGATCTGACACTGGTTCAGGAACCCTCTACAGTTCTGGGGATTCCCATTGCGTTGGGGTGGAGGTGAAAGGCAAATACCTGGTGTCCCAGCTGGAAGCTGTTTGCACTGAAGTGAGGGGGAGGGGTGTGAGGACTGAAGGTTGCAGGGCAGCACTGTGACTAACTGGTGTCCATGCATTGGCATAGATTTTGTACAGACCTTGTGAGCTGCTGGACTTGTAAGGCTAGGCCTTGAAAAAGCTGAAGCGCTGGTGAATCAGCAGAGCTCATGGCCTTCGTGATCTGTTGATACTGGAGGGAGCGAGCCCTTGAACTGCTGTTAAGTTGGCCTAGTCTGTTTTGTGCTAGCACAAGATAAGCCTTAACAGGCGACAGCTGACATGCCATACAGACTTGGTCTTCTGCCTGGTTAGACACCTTTAAAATTATTGAACGATGATAAGATTTCAATGTGATGATGGCCTGCACAATTTCTTGCCTAGAAACTGAACTAAAATGATCCCATCTTAAATCAGTATTCTCCAACAAATCCATAGATTGACTTGAAGTATTAAGAAACCTAGAACTGATCTTTTATATCTTGTCACAGAACGTAAGAAAGAAAGTTCTCTGCTCTACCTCATTGTAGTTTGGGCTCGGACTTACACAGGCACAATGTTGCAAGTTTTGAACATAGATGGCAGAGTTTTCTCATAGTTATGCGAGTGGAGTAGTCATCTAGTGGTCAGAGCAATGGTCCCTGAACCAGGAAAGCCAAGGTTCCGTTCCCACTTGGGGATTGCTAAAGGCAAATTGCAAACAGAATATTAGGAAGGTAATAGTGAATAAAAAGGAGGATGTCAAAATGCCTTTGTATCGCTCCATGGTGAGACCGCACCTTGAATACTGTGTACAGTTCTTGTTGCCGCATCTCAAGAAGGATATAGTTGTGATGGAGAAGGTACAGAGAAGGGCGGCCAAAATGATAAAGGGGATGGAACTACTCCCCTGTGAGGAAAGTCAAAAGAGGTTAGAGTCATTCAGCTTGGGGGAGAGGCAACTGAGACGGGATATGATAGAGGTCTTTAAAATCAAAAAAGGTCTAGAACGGGTAAATGTGAATCTGTTTACTCTTTCAGATAATAGGACTAGGGGGCATTCCATGAAGTTAGCATGTAGCACATTTAAAACTAATCGGAGAAAGTTTTTTCACTCAGTGCACAATTAAACTCTGGAATTTTTGCCAGGGGATGTGGTTAGTGCAGTTAGTGTAGCTGGGTTTAAAAAAGGTTTGGATAAGTTCTTGGAGGAGAAGTCCATTATCTGCTATTAATCAAGTTGACTTAGAAAATAGCCACTGCTATTACTGGCATCAGTAGCATGGGATCTACTTAGTGTTTGGGTACTTGCCAGGTACTTGTAGCTTGGATTGGCCACTGTTGGAAACAGGATGCTGGGCTTGATGGACCCTTGGTCTGACCCAGCATGGCAATTTCTTATGTTCTTATGTACTCGTGAAATATAAAGCAAAGTATAGGCAGAGATCATTTTTTTTTCATGATTGATCATACAAATTATGTAGCCTGACCAATCTTAAACCTTCTTATGAAAGTAGCAATTTGATTACTATTACATACCTAATCTGGTTAATGTAAGGAACATTGTTGATTAGTTGGGTGAGTGTTTATATAAACATTTGATATGTTTTCCTCATTTAGCATCTCTCAAATCAGATAATTTAGAGTGATTTTTTTCCTTTTCATGTCCATATTAGGTTGCTCCAGAACTGTACTCTACAGCATTGACTTTAACCCTCAGACTTATTTGGAGGGTTATGCCAGGCAATAATTTGGTTTGAATGTACACAAAAAATACGAATTAGGAAATGTTATTTGATGCTTTCTATGAGTCTGATTCATAACATATTTTCCCATTATCGGAAGAAAGTGCAGTTAATTGGACCCTTGTAAGAGCTAAAAAATGTTCTTATATAAAAACAGAATATATTTAAAGAGGAAAAAAGTATTTCTTATAATTGAACATATTCAAAAATAAGCTCATGTCTTGTCATTTTGCATTCTCTAAGATTTTAGCCTTTTCCTTAGAGCACTGGTTCTCAACCTTTTTTTGGCCAGGACACACCTGACAGATGGTTCTCACATGCGTCACACACTGAACATGTGATCATCACGGGGCTAAATGTAAAGATGCACTCTGCATCCACAGGAATCCCCATAACCCCCAGCAATGAGTGCAGAGCAGATCTAGGGCATTACCCTGTACAACTCGCCATACAAAAAAGATATTCTGGTTCTGATGACATCTCAGTAAAAACAAAAACTCCTTTTACTACCAGGCAAAATAGCCTTCCTTATGAAAAGACAGTAATTTACCACTAATGCATTTCCTATTGAGAAAACACAACAAATAAGATTGATGCAAATGCCTACATGCTAGTAAAATACCTCACCTCGGTCACACACACTTCACCAAGTACAGAAAAACCACAAATTATAAATTTGGAGACAGAAACTGGAATGGAAAACCAAAAAAGCCACTCTGCATGCAGTGCGAACCTGGAGAAATGGAAAGAGAAATATAGCACCTACAGACTCAAGATTTGCAATAATGCACACAAACTAACCCGCACCAAGTTACACCTGTATTATGGAACACACTCAAGCAGATACAATCCTATCTAAGAAATACAACTATTAAACCAGATCCTAAACACGAATACTAATCCTAATCACTAATACTAATCCTAAACACTAATCACTAACACTAATACTAATCCTAAACACTAATACCATGAGGATGTGGTCACTAACAGACCACATCCTCATGGGCCTAGACAAAGGGATTTCATTCCTGCTAGTTCTCTTGGACATATCTGCGGCTTTTGATACCGTGAACCGTAGCATCCTCCTCAATCGTCTCGCAGACATTGGACTATCCGGATATGCCTTCCAATGGTTCAGCTCATTCCTCGATAATAGAAGTTCCAAGATCACTATCAACAATAAAGAATCTCCTAACTTCAAAACCACTCTAGGTGTTCCTCAAGGCTCCTCTCTTTCCCCCACACTCTTTAATATCTATCTACTGCCTTTCTGCCAGCTCCTCACAAACCTTAACCTAATTCACTACTTATATGCTGATGATGTTCAGATCCTGATCCCTATAAAAGAATCCCTTCCAAAGACGCTCTCCTTCTGGGAGGACTGCCTCAAGTCCATCAACCACCTACTCACCAGCCTGAACCTGGACCTCAATGCAACCAAAATGGAAATTCTTCACATCTCCTCCGACCTTTCTACCAGCCATGATCAGACAACCTCTACTCCTCAGACCACTCATGTTAGAGACTTAGGAGTCACCATTGACAATCATTTAAACCTAAAAAAATCAATTAACAATATTACAAAGGATTGTTTCTTTAAACTACAAGTTATGAAAAGACTCAAACCCCTCCTCCATCTCCAGGACTTCAGAACGGTCCTCCAGTCAACCATATTTTCCAAAACAGACTACTGCAATACTCTCCTCTTAGGACTCCCGATCTCTGCCACTAGACCACTACAGATGCTCCAGATTTCAGCAGCCAGGATATTAACCAACACTAACCGGAGAACTCATATCACCCCTATACTTAGAAACTTACACTGGTTATCCATTAAATACAGAATTTTGCACAAGGCACTCACCATTATCCACAAATCCATACACAACCAACTTCCTTTAGACCTTCGGTTCCCTCTCAAACTATACACATCTACAAGACCCATCAGAGCGGCACACAAAGGAACCCTTCAAGTTCCCCCAAATAAATCCACCCATCTAACCTCCACGAAAGAAAGAGCATTCTCCACAGTTGGCCCCATCATCTGGAACAACCTGCCAACTGACCTAAGACTGGAACCCTGCCTGATTACATTCAGAAAGAAACTCAAGACTTGGCTTTTCGTCCAAGCCTTCCCTGAAGCCTAACAGTGCAACAGTTTTCTTTCATATAGCCCAATAGACTAAATGTCAGACCCAACCATTGTATATTCATTCGTGTTCATTCTCCAGTTTTTTCTGTCCTTAATTTCCTGGCTACTCTAGCCCCCAAGTTTAATATCCTTGTTATTTGTATCTGCGCCTCGGCCTTCTTGTTATATGGTTTTGTTAAGTTAACCCCTAAGTTTGATGCCTGATATGAAGCTTGTCATGAAGTTCGGTATAGAAAAATGTTAAGTAAATAAATAAATAATACATTTCCTATTGGAAAAACAGAATAAGCCAAGCTACTATAGAGCCCCACACAGAAATAATTGTAAAGTTATACTAAAAATGTTACAAAACAGCTGCTGAACAGAATAATATCCACCAATTAAAAACTCATAAAAATGATTAAAACATGTCCAAATATCAATAAAATATTTCAAAACAGCAGACATTGCATAATACCCAATAATTAAAATGGCAGTCAATCAAGAAAAATAAATTTAAAAAGCCACCTTTACTTACCCTCTCCAGCAACTCTCCTACTCCTTTCCCTTCCAGGCCAATAGCACTCACCAGAAAGCAGCAAGGGCTGCTGAAGCTCTGTCCTCACAGTCCTCTTCCTTAGCACCCACAACCAGAGACAGACACACACTCAAACTCTTTCACTCTGTCTCACTCTGCCTCTCACTCTCTCTCTGTCACACTCATGGTCTCTCATGCACAAGCTGTCAATCACACACAAATGCTCTTGCACCCATTCACACCAGCTCTCACCCAAGCACCCATTCACACCTACAGCACAAGCTCTCACCCAGGCTTCCATTCACACCCATTCACACCCACACACACACCAGCTCTCACCAAAAATTCTTCCTTCACTAGAGAGCGGACCTTCTTTTTGCACTACCAAGGGAATGGGCTCCCGAGGTGGCCTCGGTCGGGGATCAGGTTTCCTCTTTGCCGCCACGGGCTGTGGCGGCCTTGCTTGGTCGGGGTCTGGTTTTCCTCTTCGCCACCATGAGAATGGGCTCCCATGGCGGCCTTGCTTCGTCTGAGTTCAACACTTCTATTCCTTCCACCCCACCCCCGGGCTATGCGATGCCTGCCTCACCAGCCAATCAAAGGCTTCCTCCCTTTTTCCTATTCCCACTGGCAGGTAGAAGGGAGGAGGTTTCCAATTGGCCTGCACAGGGGCAGGCAGAATGAAGGAGGCTTCCCATTGGGCAATGGGGGTAGGAAGAAAGGAGGCTTCCAATTGGCTCGCGGGGGCTGGAAAAAGGGAGAAAAAGTACAACAGGGCAGTGGGACACCGGGAGACGTGACACACCGGCTGAGAAGCGTTGCCTTAGAGTAGTGTAGTAGGTGCAGCTGGTTTAGCATCGCAAACTGTTCATGGATTTCTAAATGGAAACAAATCCTGCAGCATGCCCTCATCTCACAAGTGCTCCAAATCTACCCATTGACACACAGGGAAAAATAATCACATTTTCACTGGATTTTTTTCTTACATTCTTGAAAAAGTCACTTTGTACTTCTGGTTTTGCTGCGAAGTCTCACTGTATTGATAGATTTAATTCTAGTCATTATGTTTTGGAGCAGGTGAAGGTGGAAAAAGTACAAGCAGGTTGTTGAATATAAGGGGAAGATCGCTTCAACCAGTCATTCTGACCTGAAGAGAATGGCTCTTGCAATTTCGTTTGACATCTTTCGTATCTGCCAGGCTTTGGGGCCCCTGCAGCAGCTGGATGAAGTTTTCTTGACAACCGTGTTAAGATTTTGATATTTTCTTGACTAAAGCCCAACTGGACTACTTCCCTCCTCCCTCTTGCTCTCTTTTCTACAAATCTTTTCCTGTTGACTTCCTACATTAGATTGGTTTATTGTCTTTATGTATCATCTTATTCTATGCTACCACCTTATTTTTTTAACCTTTTACTGTATTTGTAACTGCCAGCATGAGGTGCTGTAAAAATGGCTAAGATTACGGTATATGAATTGCAAGGGGTATGTGTTTTGTAGTCGCGTTGACTTTAACAACTGGTGTATCATTGCAAGGCTTTTTTTTTTTAATGCACTGCTAATACTTTTGAATAGCAAGATGCACACTGGACCCTCCCTATAAAGCTCTTCTCAGCATTGCATATAAACTTCAGTGCCCCTGTGAAACAAATTTTAGAATGGTTATCAGTAGGTATGAATTTCAGCCTTTTTTTTTTAATAGCAGAAAGTCTTATGAGATTGCTGCTGTGTTGAAGCTATTGTGTACTATCGTACGGTTAACTCTGGGTAATTTCAAAATAGGCTTGTCACGAGATCAGTGTGTTGCTTAAGCTGTGACTTTCATTTCCTAAATACATTTCAAAATCTAAAATGTAATTCCTTTACTTTAGCCAGTCTTGAACATGTAATCGATTATACCTCATCCTTTTGTACACCCACTCTGTGCCCCTCCCTCCCTACCGGTGGTGGTTGTGTACCAGCACTGGCATTCAGTTGAAACAGTTACAATCACATTACCATGTGCAGAGTGGTTTTTTTATTATTTATTACTGCAGCACTTATTGTAGTATCCCCATATCAGTAAGTCATAGCATTTCTTTTTTTTTTTATAAGTATGCTGTAATACTTGTTTGTATTAATTATGGATGTATATCTAGAATCTTCATTGAATCACTGCAGAATATATATATATATATATAAAATAAATATATGCAAATGTGCTGGCAGATGAGGCTAAATGTGAACAATTTGTATGGCAATATTCTTGCAAACGGGCACATTAGGTGCTAATTTTTCAACATGAAAAATCAGCTAAGAGGCAGCCAGAACTGTGCATGTGTTGGTGTTCAGTAAAGGGGGATAAGAGTGAAGGAGACAGATTTCTTTTTCCTTAATATGTGCATATATTGGACACACATTTCAGGTTTGTGATAATTCAGTCCCTTTTTCCAATGGCACATAGCCATCATCAGGACACATTTGGGGTTTGCAAAACAGGTACATTAATTTTATTAAGAGTTTACATATGCTCAAAGATTGTACATGTTGAAAAATGACAGCTGAGGGGGGATTACATTTCCCAGTAGAACTATCATTGACTTCACAGGGGATCATGGAGGGATATCTTTGCCCCTATAACTCTAAACATAGAGGTTTGAAATTTAAAAAAAAAAAAGTAAAAAAATAAAATAAAATTTAAAAACCCACAAGTGGTGATCATAAACACACAATATCTAAACAGTAAAGAACATACACAATAGAATAATTGCCCATGCCATTGCAGTTCAAGTCCTCAAGTTAAAGGGACCAAGTAACAATAACAGAAAAAAGAAACAAAAGAAGAAAAGGGGGAAAAAAAAGCAGTCCCAATGTACCCCATACAGAAACCCTATCACTTAAGCAGACGTTCTTGTCAGATGTTCCTTTAGTAATTTCTTCAGCTGATGTGGCTCAAAGAAGATAAACTTTACTCTCTATTATTTTAGAGGAAAAAATGGCACCAGCAAAAATTGCCTAATGGCACATTTCCAGGAAAGCTTTACTCCTCCTTTGCGTAGCTTTTAACACGTCAGGAAAAACATGAACTTATACCCAAAGGAATGAAGTATTGCTCACTGCAGTATAGTCCTTATTTTGTTAGTCCCTAGAATTCATGATATGGATGTGTCATTGCTTGTAGAGCATAAACAAGAAAGACCAATAGCTTCATATAGTTGCATCATAGCATTTCTTGTTCCTTCACCTTCTGTAGCAGTCCTCTCTGCCAAGTTTGTGATACTGCAGCAGGGTTAGTAGGAAAGATTGTCTCTTACAGATGATGTGAAGATCTGCAACAGAGTGCACACAGCTTAGGTTCAAAGCAAAAAAGAAAAGTCAAGCATTTTGGGTACAGAAATCGAATGGAACAAGCAGTGCACAACAGCTGGGGTGATATACCGATGTGTACCAAACAAGAGAGGGAGCTCAGGGCAGTCATATCTTTTATGTTTAAGTCTGTAAAACAGTGCCATAGACAGTGGCCAGGACCAGAATAATACTAGGGCTCAGAGATAGAGGCATAATCAGGAGCTAGGAGGAGATAAGGCTTTAGTGCAGGTCATTGGTGACACTTTATCTGGAATACTGTGTCAAGTTTTAGAGCCTGCACTTCCAAAAAGATAGAGTAAAAGCAGCTGCTAAAACGGTACAGAGTCTGCCACAAAGCCCTGAGAAATAAGATTTAAGGATATATATATATATATAATACTCTAGAGGATTGGGGATTGGGAGTAGGTAGAAATAGATTGTGGATGTGCTAGACATTCAAATACCTCCTTAGATATAAGCAATGCACAAAAACAAATATTTTCTAGTGCAAAGGAAGCTGTAGAACGAGATCATGATATGAGGTTTAAGGCGTGCAGATTTCTTTATAGAAATAGCAGTGGATGCACAGAACAACCTCCCAGTGGAGGTGGTGGAATAAAAAAAAAAAAATCAAACAATTCAAGAAAGCTCAACTAGGGAGCCCAAGATGGTAGCCTGAAAGTAGTCGGCTTCCATTTGTGTGGGTGCAAAATTCATCTTCATTTTTACTGTGCTTAAGTTTTCCTACTTACCCATGGTAAAGAGGAAGCGCAAAATCCTGGTTTCCCCCTCTGAACCCAGGGCCTCTCTTTCCAAAGGGACCCAGGGATCATTTAATAACCAGTGGTGCAGCCTGAAACGTAGACCCCAAGATTTCTTGGGGTGCAGTGCCCAGATATTATTGGTTGTGTCCCTAGAGGAAATATTGCCAAGCCCTGCAGAGCACGAACCCCCAACAGAGTCAGCTATGAGACTATCAGTGAGTGCTATTGCTTTTGAGGTTCTGTTGATTACACAGTCTGAAGCTGTGAGAGATGGAAGTGCTACAAGTATTTCAACTGAAGTTGAGAAACTTGTGGGGTTGTCTGCAAGTGCTGAGCAATCGGACACGGTTGAATTGAGTGGCCTGGGCAGGCTACTTGGCAGCAATATGTTTGTAGCAGCGGTGTTTCAGGAGACCAGGAATGTCAAAGAAGTGAATTCAGAGACCAAATGTATGGACTCTGCAGAGCAATATCTCCCTAAGGACTTTTTCAGGTTGAAGACATTTTAGACATTTGTTTCTCTTTTAGGGCGCCTTGCTGATTTAACTATGCAACTCAGGGAATTCAATTCATACAGGCTGATGCAATAGTGTGCCCAGCCTAGCGCACAGGTTAATGCACGTTTTGGATGTGCTAGACTAGCACCCGATGCAATAAGGGGATTAGTGCATCTAAAACATGTACCCAAGCAACTCTTTAGCTGATGGTGCTCATCATGTAAATTCCATGTAGATGAGGCTATCAGTTATTACCCCCTGATGCAGAAAATTCCCGGTGCCCAATGCACACTTGTTAATGTGGCAAACGTAACTCCAGCCCCGGAGCTGGCATTAAGTCATTCCGCGAGTCAAGGGTTCGTGGCAACAGCTGCTCTTCTGTATTGAGCAGCCAAACTTCACCAAGGTCATTGCTAAAGCAAAAGGAAACTAGAAAGACCAGAGCACGCTTAGGGAAGGAGGCTCCGAAAGTTGGGAAATAAATAAATAAAACCTCTCTTCCAATCGGTTTTATTGGGAGCAGCAAGGTGAGCTACAGTGGTTCAGAAGGCAGGTGGCCGAGGGAGCAGGAGAGGTGGCTTTTGTGAAGCACAGCAGTCCTCTGCCAAAATAACCTACTGACCCTGAATAGATAGACACAGTCTACACACTGCACCGATGCAACTGTGGCCGCACAGCCACTTTTCCTGGGCGCCTGATGCATTTGAGCATTAAGTTTGCATAATTTTTCCCTGGTGCATCCTTTTTAACACAGCGGCTTATTTACCATAGCATTGGGCACCCAGGAGAGAGGTGGCTGTACTCGCATTGGGAAAACGGGTGTTCGGTACGAGCAGCATTTTAACATGCATCTTGTTGTATTGGCCCTCAGTCTGTCTCTAGAAGTAAATATTTAGCTAAATTGGAGGTGATGGTAGAGAAAGTCCAAGGAGACAAATAGATTTACCAAAGATATAATGTGGCCTGTATAATTTTTGCTGGACTCAAAGCTTTAGGGCAACAAGAACATTTCAAATCCACAAGAGGTTTTCAAATTTAGTTTATTTGGCTTCTTAAAAGTCAAATGTTCCTGTGAGATGCAATATAACTGCCCTCTATCTGTAATAACTTGCATCTCAGTGAATCTCTGACCTGCCCTGACTTATATAATCAAAATACAACATTCCCGAAGCTTCCAGAATGAATGACGTAACTGGCCAAAGACAAAATACCGTATACTGTTGTCATGACAATCTATCCTGTATAGGAAATGCTTGTGAGGACCTCCCTCAACTAAGAATTCTTCTAACCCTGTTCCTCCTCCCACTGTAAACAAGTTCCTGTTTCATACTGGCTTTGATGCACTGTATTCTTCTTTTCTTCTGTTGTTCTTCTTTGTTTATGTAAATAAATTGCAGTCTGGGTTTTGAATAGAGCTAGACTTGGATTCCACTTCTTGGCACCAGGATTCATTCAAAACTATCACCTCACAAGATCTCCTTTTCAAATTGGTTTCAGGTCATTGAAACCAGCATCTGCAAGATAAAAGCTTGCATCCAAGACTCAGTTTCTCTGCATTGTAAAGCAAATGTTGTCATTGATGCCTTCCTGGCCTGTAATTATAGGCTTTGCAGAGCTTACAAGTTTCCCATATCTTCTGCATCCTTCGAAACTGTGATAGTCAGAAAGTCTCTCAAAGTTCATTCACCTCTGACAGGCTAGTACAGCAGAGGCGTCTGGGTATTCTTAATCAGACATATTCTTCATTTCCCTCTATGGGACACCTTTAATGGACAGGTGTCACATCAATCAGTCGTCGATACTAAGCCATGACAGAGGAACTTAAAAGTGTAACCTAACCCCTAACCTTGGTATTTATCAGGTGTAGTGCATAGGTGTATGTCCCTCTAGATTCCTAATTAATATGAAGGATGTTCCCACAAGCATTCACTAGTTAATCAAAAAATAACATCAAAACTAATTTTCACTAGGTAGCTATTAGCTCTATAATGGAGCTATACAGATACCTGCATTATAAAAAGGACCTACTTCAATATAACATGATCACATATGTTATCTTTCAGAATCAAGTAAGTACATAATAGTGGTATAACATGTAAAGATAAGTACACAGAGAGACTAGTATGAAAGTACTGTGTTTCTCATATAATACTAGGTATACTGGGCAAATCTTTTCAATGAATACTGTTGTTGTGAACAACTACCCAGGATAATATTCATTAAAATGGCAACCAGGGATATAATCAATGCACCTTACCAGAAAAGTAAAGAAACCAATAACATAGAAGAAAACCAAGAATCTATAGAAAAACTCATACTGTGTTGTGCATACTTGATGTAAAAGTGTTGCAAAGCATAAGACATATTCTAGTCATATGCTGTAGTGATGGAAGATCAAATACAAAAGCATATGCATGATAGGCAAAGGCATAGCAAAAGTCTAAAACATCATACTAATTCTGTAGGGTATGTATAGTGCTATCCAGTATTATGACAATAAACTGTAGCAGTGAAAGCACTCACTGTATGGACTGTCCTAATTCACTTATGGCAGTCATATGTCCAAGAGATAATACGGCTGTGTAGGGCAAGTATTAATTATTAAGGTAGATGATGGCTAGTAATACTGCTTCGTCTTCAGATACTTCTAGGGGAAATGGGGCTCATACCCTTCTCAAATGATGGTAAGTCTAAATATATTGGGGATAATCATAACAATAAATGAAAGCTAACTCTGTGAGAAAGTCTTTAACATATTATGTGAACTACTTTGCAGAATTGATAAACCATCAGTGTAAGATTTTACACAGGGAAGGAAGGAATGTCATATAAATAAAAAACAAAACTAAGGAAAATTATATCTTCCCCTTTGGAATCCTAAATAGAAACCAACTAACTTATAAGTCACCGATAGAGTTTATAGTGAAAGGGCCAAAATAAAAAGAAAAGAACAATGAGCAATTAATATGCCGAAAAATATAGTAAGAGAATGTTGCAGATCCCTATAGCAGAGCTCCTCATGTGGAAGGTCAGTATTTGTTTCAAGGAGAGCAGTCTCATAATAAGCATCACAGGCTACACTAGTAAGAAATCTTTGTGAAAGAGAGTGAAACAGTCATTAGGCAAAATCTAGTAAATAGTGTCATACGAAAAGATATTCAAAGAAGGGTTCAGCGAAAACATTAGAATAAGAGATAGAATATTGAGATATTAAAGATCAGCAAAGTGATTATCCTAAGTGCAAGCTGCAAAACAAAAGAATAGAAATAGCTTATAACTTAAGCTGGTGTGGAAGAGAAATATAAAGAGATCTCCCTCTTGAACCCTGAATTATCATATTTGAATCACAATGAAACACATCACCCTCTATGTGATCAAAGCAGCTTCCATAGATAAAGATAGAAAAACCTAGTACATACACATTTAACTGATTCAGCATATAAGTATTATAAAATCTAAGACTGGAAAATATTACTTAACTTGGAACATACAAACTAATAAAAACAGCATCACTTCAAATAATATTATTAACTTGAACACCTAAGTGCTGACAGAGAATGAAAAAACCTAAATTCTGCATAAAGTCATTCCCACAAAACATAGAAAAAAGCAAATATCAGGTATAAATTGTAAGCCTTGCAGTCCATATAATATGTAAGAAAGTCTGCGACCAAGAATTTCTGCATTCAGTGCGTATATAGTTCTTTTAGTAGGATTCAGTGATGATGTCAAGGCAGAATCTCTTAGCTCCTTAGATTAGATGCATGTGTATGAAGTCAAACCTAAATAAAAGTGCAACAAATCCGATTAAGTAGTAAGAAAATACTTTTATGTCACGTACTCCCTATATTTAATTTGCCAAATAATCCCCACATTATTTCAAAACATCATGCAATGGTCCAGACCACAAACATCAATACTCAGACTTTACATTAAAACATATATGTCACAGAACTGACTACATAATGCATGCATTCATTCCTCCTTGTACACATGTAACATAGAACAGACAACATGACAAACTTTTGAGCTCAAAAAAGAAAAACGTATTTTAAAATATAAAAGAATTGGATCGATCCACAAAAGAAAACAAAAACTCAGGATTAAAAATAGAATAGATCTATTCAAAAATTGAAAAGGAATCAAACTGGAATAAACTGCATTCTTCATCTCCCATAGATCAGAGACAGATGCACTTTGTGCTTTGGTACCCTGGAAAGAAATCTAATATATAACAGTTAATATAATGATTAAAATTAAATTTAAAAATGACATTACAGGTTCCTTAAAAGTCAAACTGCTATTATACCTTAATTCAGCAAAAAGCAGTCATAAAGCTACTTTCCTTTCTATGATGGTCCACCCCTAGGAGGCGCTGTCCCCTGTGATAAGAGCTACTTCCTTTTACAAATCTAAAACCTTTTTGTTTTCCTATGCTTGTAAACTCCTAACTCACCTTCTAAATGAAAAACTTAAAACAAACAACTTTGCACTTAATTAGAAGTCATTCTATTTCCATCCAATATGCATATGTTCCACAAAGTTCTTACTACCAAATCCTGCAAATACCCTAAATAGAAATACGAATCATTTCCAAAAGCACAGACATATCAGCTAGGAGTCTGGAAGTCTGCAAAATAAAAGGATGGCACATACTAATATACATTAACCAAAAGTTTTTCTTACTGGCATATAAATAGATAATAGGCATTGCTGCTTAACTCTCTGCTGTTCACCGTCTCACAATCTTACTCCTTTACATATCATCTAACCAGTCCACAATACAAACATGTAATACCTGAACTCCCATCAAAATAAACCACCTAATTCATTTCCTTTCTTCTAAAAGTTAGCAGCTACTGAGGTATAATCAAAACTGAGAACTAACGTAATTAACACATACTGCCATAGCACTTTACCTACCTACACCAACATAAAAGAATTCTCTTCCCTCTTTAACATTACGTCATCTCTCATCACTAATATTCACTTTCCCCATACTTTCAACCCAAATTTCTGTTTTCACATTAAACAGATCAATTCATTAGTCCCTCTTCTATCACCTGTGCACTCAGTCCTATAACATACTTAAACCTCAAACCTCTCAGCAGAACTGTAAAATCCATTTTAAAAGTGACTCACTCCCAGATTTTTTTTTTTTCTTTCTTCTCAAACACATTCCTAAGGGGGGGTTCACCTCCTCTCCCGCCAAACAACTGTTACACTCAATGAATAGGTTTGTTAAGTGATAAAACACTTAAACAGATCATTTCATTAAAATGGAGTCGCTCTCTTGTAGTATATCTATAGATTGTTTTCCTGTTCTATCTCTCTGCCTATACCCCTGACCAAAGAAAAAACAATACATCCCTCTCCAATGATAAATCAAATCTAATTATGAATGGCTTTAAATAAACACAGGTTCATGCTTTCGTTCTTACCAAATGAAATAACACACCCTTCACAATAAACTCTCGTTAAGCACACAATTCTAAAAACTTAGATGCAAAATATGAGCATCTCTGCATTAATGGTGGGAATTAAAACCAAAAACTAAGAGGAACAGATAAGTAAAATATGTAACACTACCTGGGCAAACTGGATGGACGACTTGTGCTCCTTCTGCCAGCATTGCTAAATCCTTGAAGCCAGCCAAGGCTGATGAAAAACAACATAACACTGAAAGATTCCTTTCTCTGTTTAATGAACTGCAGCAATTAATTCAAATGTCCCTATATACCACACTGCCAGCAGTTCACTAATGTCCAGATTTAAGTTCAACTACAATCACTAAACTTTTCTTATAAGGAACCATTTTACACAAAATCTTAACTTATATAAATAGATGCACACAGACAAAAATAGGCTTCCTTGTTAAAGCTAATCAAAGAAGGAAAAGAAAGAAATTAACCACATGTAACCTGCTGTAAAAGATTAAAGCCATTAGCACCTTCCTGTAAGAACAACAACCAAAGTTTGGGAAATATTCCACTAAACAAAAACTCCTTCTTATACTAATTATAACTTTCAACTTACCAATTGTAACTTATTCCCTCTTTCTCCTTCTGAATCTACACACTCACAACCAGCCGCTCCCCAGGTGTAAAATGAAAGTGAAACTGCTTGAGCCCAAGCCATGCGGTCTGAGAACAAAAGACCCCAGACTGACTAGTGCTGGGTACCCCTCTGTTTTTTTTTTTTTTCAACTGTTCAATCTGATTTTAATTAAATCATCAACTCATGTCCTGTCTCCCTAACATATATTAAAGAACATTTTGCAAAAAGTATTCTAACCCCGATGTAACACACAATCTATATACACTATACAACAAATAAAATAAAATAAAATAAAAACATTGATACTTACAGGCCTTACAGAATAAGTTTGAGGTTTTTGAAAATACCATCAGAGAGGGGAACCTACTGTTAACTTTTTCAAAGTTCCCATTGTATCACTTGGGAACCTGCTTTTTGAGATACCTTATTGAGATTCTCGGGATACTTCCTCAGGCTGTCCCCAGAGGGCCAGATAGGAAGCTATCTTGGAGCAGTGTTGGGGGAGACAGGAGAGCTCATGGACCTCGACATTCTTTGGACACTTTAGATGTATCCATGCTTCTGGAGACATCTGAGGGAGAGGTAGCATTAAGTTCTATATTAACTGTGAGCTTTGTTTTGGAAATGGGCAAGGACTAGGCTTTGAAACTTTGTCACATGAATGTGTTTCTAAATCTAAGAGTGATTGTTTCTTGAATGTAGCTCATACCACTCAAGGAGGAAATATTTTTTTGAGTTAAGGGTGAGAGTGCTATAACTAGGGGCTAGGTTTTTTTTTGTTTTGTTTATTTTTAATTGAAATTGCTTTGTAAATCATATAGTATATAAAGATACTTAAAAAAAATCTCCTGAACAGCTTTCTTATTTTCTGAGACAAAGCTGTTGCATGTTTCAGTCAATTGCTGATAGGTATTGCTTGCTTCATGTTAGTGTTCCAAGTGGCTACTATTTTTTTGTTCTCTCTTGGCAATCTTTTGTCTTTATGTATAACTTTTTACCTTGGTGCTTTCATATATATCGAGGACTTGGCAATGCATTGACTGATTTTGTTTTCCTCTATATTAATTTGGTGGTTGAGGAATTGTAAGTTAGTGTTAATTTTCAAGAAATTATAACTAAAGAATTCAAGAAAGTATGGGATAAGTACACACAACTCTTAAGTTGTTAAGAAGTGAAGAAAAAGCCAAAGATTGTGGCATCTCTAATAGTAAAACAGGAAGGAGTTTGGGCAGACTAGATCTTGTTAGATGATGCTTCTTGGTTGTGAAATAAAGGGGGCGGGTGGAAATATCTTAGCTTCAAGATCAGCACAGTACCACCTTGAACCTGGTCAGATTACCAGTGCTCCCAGTAGTGAAGATAGTGTTCTACATGTGGGCTTCCTTCAGCCACCATGTTGGCAGGCAGGCCATGTAATGAAGCCCTGATCTTGTGGCCAGATTGTGCAGTACTAAGTAAGGGCTAAGACGACTGGAAATGTTTGCTTTTATATAAATCTATTTTGGGACTGCAAAAACATGTCTCTAAGTTAGGCCTTTTTTAAGATTAGGAGAAAAACATTTTAAGAAGCAAACTTTCATAACCAAAGTAGGGAGAGGGGAATGTTTTTTTTTTTTTATATGGGCAAGTTGCCTGTTTCACTAGATCCTCAGCGTGGTTTTTCTCTTGGACATGATTACTCTTTGATAAAACAGGACCTCTGGTTTGGCCTACCTAGAACCTTGGTTTCCCAGAGATAAGGACAAGCCCATAGCATAAATCCACTAGAGAAGCCTTGTGAATCTCTGGATACCTGTATACCATGTGGGCTTTTGGGTTGGGTTGTTGGGGTTAAATTGTACAGTACTTTTAACTGGGGAAGACTCTTCACTCTGTTTAGCAAAGGGGCTAAAGCAATTTTGTTTCTATATACTGTTTCTTTTCACCTGGAAGAAAGCATATTTCCACCCTAGGCTTGGTTGAGAAGACTGTACATTTATTAGGAGTATCTGTTGTGTCACTGTGGTGTTGAGAGAAAATGTATCCTGGCTGGCTGTGAGCTGGGGTCTGTTGTGGTTAAGAGCTGATTCTCACAGGACAAGCAGGATGGTTGTCCTCACAAATGGGTGACATCGAGGATGGAGCCCACCACGGAAAACTTCTGTCAAAGTTTAAACAGAACTTTGACTGGCCCCTACTGGGCATGCCCAGAAAGGCACTGACCCTGCAGCCAGCAGGGGTCTCCCTTCAGTCTTCTTTTTTCCGCGCAGCAGTTGCCACGCGGTGAAAGGAGCTCTCTAACCACGTTCCTGACAGGAATTTGGAAATTAATTTCCTAAGAAAATTTGCCCCTCAGGGGTCTCCCTTCGACAAATTTTTAGTCATCTTACGGAACCCGGTAAGTTTTTTGCCTTTTTCCATCGACTACCGTCGAATTTGGCCCTTGAGGCCTGTTGGCACTTACCGATCCCCAGCCTAAATTTTGGCTTCAGGCCATGGCAACGGGGTTCCGCCGTTGTCCGGATTGTACCCGGACTATGTCCATCACAGACCCCCACAGGGTTTGTGTGATGTGTTTGGGTAGTGAGCATGATGTCCTGACTTGCACCACATGTGCCTTAATGACACCCAAGGGTCGCAAAGCCAGGATGGAGAAGATGGGGCTCCTCTTCCATGCACCCACCCCAACACCATCGATAGCATCGACGTCATCGGAACCGGCACCGTCAAAGTTGTACCATCATCGTCAACCCTCCGGTGACCGTCCGCCATCGATCGCTTCTCGGCCGTCGACTCCCGTCCCTTCCCCGGATGGGCGAGGGGATCGGAAGGAAAAGCACCGCTATCGACGGCACAAATCTCGGCCTGTCGAGGATCCACAGCCATCGACCTCTGCTCAAGCCGAGCCACCGACAAAGAAGCCGCGAACAGACCGGACACCCTCCACGTCTCGTTCGCAGGCATCGAGGAAACCCTCACCCTCCCGGGGTGCGGGGGCCGTGATCCCACCGGTTACGGTGGTCCCTCCGGCCCTGCCTCAGCCTCCCTCTCCCGTCGAGCCGGGTATGGTTACCCCTGGTCTCCGGGCAGAACTGGACCGGCTGGTCCAGGAGGCCATCGAGAAAGCGATGAAGAAATTGCAACCTCCATCGGCACCGTCTCCGGCACCGGTTCCAGTGCCGCCCCCGGCACCGACACCGGCACCGGCTTCGCCACCGAGGAGGGAACCGACCACCGAGCCGTTGATACAAGCGCTAGCACCGCTACTGAGCCGCATGGAGGCGCTCATGACGGCCCTTCCATCAGTGATTCCAGTGCCTTCGACAACACCACCGTCTCCGACTGGATTTTCATCGGCAGGAGAAACATCGTTCCGGATTCCTCCTTCCGGGGTGGTTCCATCGGTGCCTTCTGGTATATCTCCACCGATATATCCTTTGGTTCCATCCATTCCACGCCAGGCACCGATTCCATCGACAGCACCGAAGCCATCGATGCCATTTCTGGTTCCACCTACGGCACCGATTCCACCTCGGTTTCCATCGATGCCTTCAGAGCCTCAGCCAGGTCCATCAGGGCTACAAGCCCCACATGATCCCTACGATACCTGGGGTGATGATGATGATACCTCTTCTGACACAGATTTGCCTTCGCCACCATCTCCTACAGAGAGTAGAAAAAGATCTCCTCCTGAGGATCTCTCTTTCATTAATTTTGTGAAAGAGATGTCAGAAGTTGTACCTTTTCAACTACAATCTGAAGCTGATGACAGACACCAGATGATGGAACTCCTTCAATTTCTGGATGCTCCAAAAATCATTGCTTCCATCCCTATACACCAGGTGTTTTTGGATCTGCTCAAGAAAAACTGGGAATCTCCTTCATCAGTGTCCCCAGTTAACAAAAAAGCTGACTCCACCTACCTTGTCCAGTCAGCACCAGGTTTCCAAAAACCTCAACTGGATCATCGCTCTGTTGTGGTTGAGTCCGCGCAGAAGAAGGCCAAGCGTCTTAAGCCACACTCTTCTACCCCGCCTACCAGGGACAACAAGTTCCTAGATAGTGTTGGACGGAAAGTCTATCATGGAGCTATGTTGATTTCACGCATAGCTTCATATCAACTTTATATGACTCAGTACAACAGAGCCATCCTTAAGCAGATGCAAGACTATGCTGACACGTTACCAGACCAATACCAACCGCAGCTTCAAGCCCTTCTTCACAAGGGATTTGAGGCAGGGAAGCACGAGATTAGGACTGCCTACGACATATTCGATGCTTCCACAAAAGTTTCAGCCACAGCCATCTCAGCCAGACGTTGGGCTTGGTTAAAATCATCCAACCTTCGCCCAGAGGTTCAGGATCGTCTTGCTGATTTACCCTGCTTAGGCGATAATTTGTTTGGAGAGCAAATTCAGCAGATTGTGGCGGAATTGAAAGACCACCATGAGACGTTGAAACAACTCTCATCTGTCCCACCTGAGCTGACCTCCAAGCAACCGCAAAAGAAAGACTCTAAGAAGTCATTCTTTCGACCACGCCGTTATTATCCTCCATCGGCCAGGCCTCGTCCAGCTCGATCCTCTACTAGGCCTCAGCCGCGTCAGCCTAGGAAACAAAGGCCTACTGTAGCCCCTCCTCCTGGGCCTGCGGCTGGACTTTGACTCCCCTGTAGGGAACACATGCCAAACCCCTCTTCCGGACATCCCTGTAGGAGGTCGACTGTACCATTTTTTTACAACCTTGGTTGCAGATCACCTCAGATCAGTGGGTGCTAACAATTATCGCACAGGGTTACCACCTCAACTTCATATCTCTTCCGGCAGACTCCCCGCCTCTTCAAGCGTGGAGTCTATCCACCCATTTGGCTCAATTACAACAGGAAGTATCCCTTCTTCTGCAATTAAATGCTATAGAACCCGTTCCTCCCTCTCAACGAGGCACGGGATTCTATTCCAGATACTTCCTAATACCAAAGAAATCAGGGGGACTACGTCCCATTTTGGACCTTCGAGCCCTCAACAAATACCTTCAAAAAGAGAAATTCAAAATGGTAACCCTAGGCGCGCTGCTCCCTCTGCTACAAAGAGGGGATTGTCTGTGCTCTCTCGACCTCAAGGACGCTTATACCCACATTGCGATCACACAATCCCATCGCAAATATCTGCGGTTTCTAGTAGGCCACGACCATTATCAATACCGTGTCCTACCTTTCGGTCTAGCTTCTGCCCCACGAGTCTTTACCAAATGTCTCGTAGTGGTAGCAGCATTCCTAAGGAAGGAAGGTGTCCACGTCTACCCATACCTGGACGATTGGCTAATCAGGGCCTCCACCCAGCAGACAGCTCAATCCTCCCTAAAATTGACAATTCAAACACTCCTTTCCTTAGGGTTTCTCGTCAATTACGAGAAATCTTGCTTAGTCCCGTCTCAAACCTTATCCTTCATTGGGGCAGACTTGGACACCTTACAGGCAAAGGCTTACCTTCCTCTTCAGAGGGTCCACACCCTAATGTCCCTGGCTCGCCAGCTCCAGTCTCAGAACACTGCCACGGCTCGCCAGTTCCTCATTCTCCTAGGGCACATGGCATCCTCGGTTCAAGTCACTCCCATGACCCGACTAGCCATGAGAGTAACACAATGGACTCTACGACACCAATGGATTCAAGCTTTTCAGCCTCTGTCCTCCATAGTCACAGTCACACAAGCGCTGCGCCTATCCTTAACCTGGTGGACGACTCAGGTCAACCTCCTTCAGGGCTTACCCTTTCTTCCACCGGAACCGCAAGTAATCCTAACCACCGACGCTTCTCACATCGGTTGGGGAGCCCATGTGGACGACTTTCAAACCCAAGGGTTATGGTCCAAAGAGGAAGCCGAACACCAGATCAATTTCCTGGAACTTCGAGCAATCCGCTATGCGCTCCGCACTTTCAAAGATCATCTCTTTCATCAGATAATCTTAATCCAGACAGACAACCAAGTGGCCATGTGGTACATAAACAAGCAGGGAGGCACAGGCTCCTTCCTTCTGTGTCAGGAAGCTGCGCAGATCTGGGCGGAAGCCCTCTCCCACTCCATGTACCTCAGGGCCACTTACCTGCCGGGAGTAGACAATGTATTGGCAGACCAGCTGAGCCGTGTCTTCCAACCACACGAGTGGTCACTCGATCCTCTGGTAACGACCTCTCTGTTTCACAAGTGGGGTTCTCCCCGCATAGACCTCTTTGCGTCCCCTCAGAACCACAAAGTGGACGATTACTGCTCTCTCATTCGGAGCCAGCACTCTCGGCCGAGGGATGCATTCTCCCTCAAGTGGACAACCGGTCTGCTCTATGCATTCCCTCCACTTCCTCTTGTGTCAAAGACTCTCGTGAAGCTACGCCACGACGGGGGAACCATGATCCTAATAGCACCCTACTGGCCACGCCAAGTATGGTTTCCAATACTCCAGGATCTCTCCATCCGCAGGCACATTCCTCTGGGAAAGGACCCGCATCTACTCACTCAAAACGACGGATGCCTCCTCCATCCCAACCTCCAAGCCTTGTCCCTGACGGCATGGATGTTGAAAGGTTAGTCCTTCAGCCTTTCAACCTTTCAGATTCCGTTTCTCGGGTCCTGATAGCTTCACGAAAGCCTTCCACAAGAAAGTCTTACTCATACAAATGGAAAAGGTACACATCATGGTGCACTTCTCAGTCCCTTGATCCCCTTTCCTGTCCAATCTCCAAATTCTTGGACTATTTATGGCATCTCTCTGAATCAGGTCTTAAAACCTCTTCTATCAGAATGCATGTCAGTGCGGTAGCCGCCTTCCATAAAGGTGTACAGGGTGTCCCTATTTCAGTACAACCCCTAGTAACCTGTTTTCTTAAAGGCTTGCTCCATCTGAAGCCACCCTTACGTCCTCCGGCCCCATCTTGGGACCTTAACCTGGTTCTTGGTCGTCTAATGAAACCTCCTTTCGAACCTCTGCACTCCTGTGAGTTAAAGTATCTCACATGGAAAGTGTTATTCCTCTTGGCTATCACTTCAGCTCGCAGGGTTAGTGAATTGCAGGCCCTAGTTACCTATCCGCCTTACACTAAGCTCCTGCAGGACCGGGCGGTACTCCGCACTCATCCTAAATTTTTACCTAAGGTAGTTTCTGAGTTTCATATCAATCAATCCATCATACTACCTATCTTTTTTCCCAGGCCCCACTCCAACTCTGGAGAGCAGACCCTGCATACCCTAGACTGTAAACGAGCTCTAGCTTTTTACCTAGACCGTACAGTTTCCCATAGGAAGAGCACTCAATTATTCGTCTCTTTCCATCCTAATAAGCTGGGACAACCTGTGGGTAAGCAGGCTCTTTCTTCCTGGTTGGCGGACTGCATTTCTTTTTGCTATCAGCAAGCTGGCATTCCTTTTCAAGACCGTGTTAAAGCACACTCTGTGAGGGCCATGGCGACGTCAGTGGCACACCTTCGATCGGTGCTGCTTCCTGACATCTGCAAAGCTGCAACCTGGAGTTCTCTCCATACCTTTGCAGCCCATTATTGTTTGGACAAAGCTGGAAGACAGGACTCCATCTTCGGCCAGTCTGTCTTGCGTAACCTTTTTCCAACCTGATGTACCAACACCCTTCCACCTACCCGGTTGGGTGCGGATGCCCTTTCCCAAATTTCTCCTCACTTATTGTGCTTGCTGCACACCGTTGGGTACATTTGGTGCAAGTCGGGACATCCTCAGCTCGGTACTCACCCATTTGTGAGGACAACCATCCTGCTTGTCCTGTGAGAAAGCAAATGTTGCTTACCTGATGTAACAGGTGTTCTCACAGGACAGCAGGATGTTAGTCCTCACGAAACCCGCCCGCCTCCCCGCGGTGTTGGGTTCGTTTTATTTTTACTTTCTAGGCACTGCCTGTAGCTTTGAAAATCAGACTGAAGGGAGACCCCTGCTGGCTGCAGGGTCAGTGCCTTGCTGGGCATGCCCAGTAGGGGCCAGTCAAAGTTCTGTTTAAACTTTGACAGAAGTTTTCCGTGGTGGGCTCCATCCTCGATGTCACCCATTTGTGAGGACTAACATCCTGCTGTCCTGTGAGAACACCTGTTACATCAGGTAAGCAACATTTGCTTTCTCTGCCTTTGAGCCACTGTTTGGTTCCTTTGATCAGAGGCTGAACAAACTGGAAAGGGCTTGCCTGCAGCCTCAAGCAAAGACTAGTGGTTTTGTCCTGAGGATCTGGTGTTCCCAGCAGCTTGAGTTGTGGATCCCAGGTATGGGAAAGCTGTTATCCTGCTGAGCTTATTGAACTGTTTGCAAGATATGTAAAAGTTAACTGGAATATTCTGACCCGAACCAGATTTATTGAGTGCGCTTGATTTCCCTGACCTGCTTTGTCATTACTGGACTGGAGTGCTGAGAAGTATTTGTGCTTTAAAAATACTATGTCCTGTGTTAATAAACAGGATCTGTTCACCATTTTATGGAATCTTGCTATATGTGAATAAATTGTATTAAACCTACAAGTAATGGTATTTCAGGTATACTTTGGGTAGAAACCTGACATATATTCAGGAATTTAATTTAATCTGGAATTCATTTGTCACTGGTTGGACAAAATCTGAAGGTGCATAATATAAAACCATATGCGAAAAGCCTAAAGGAAATAGCTGTGTTCTATCAGCCAAGTCCTGTTTACATAGCTATAGGCTAATATAACTTAAAGCAAAATTGAGCCAAATGTTTGTTAAAAGCAAACTAATAATCCTGTCGCATTAGACTTTTTTTTTAACTTGTTGAGCTTGGACATAAAACAAGTAAAGTTAAATTTGCATAATCTTTGCTGCCCCATCAGAATCTGGAACTGAAAAGTATCCTTAATTTCTACAGTAGCACCACGGGTTTGACTAATGGAAGCTTTTATTCTGAAGTGCTTACATATTGAAATATCAAATGTGTCAGAGGTGGTGATACAAAAAGATTAAATTTTATCAGTGATTATAGTGCACCAGGGTTACATTTGAGGATGTTTTTTTTTCCTCCCAGGACAAGCAGGATGGTAGTCCTCACATGTGAGTGATGTCACTGGACGGAGCCCTATCATGGAAAACTTTTCTGTCAGTTTATAGAAACATAGAAACATAGAAATGATGGCAGAAGAAGACCAAATGGCCCATCCAGTCTGCCCAGCAAGCTTCACACATTTTTTCTCTCATACTTATCTGTTTCTCTTAGCTCTTGGTTCTATTTCCCTTCCACCCCCAGTTTTAAAGTAGAGAGCAGTGATGGAGCTGCATCCAAGTGAAATATCTAGCTTGATTAGTTCGGGGTAGTAGCCGCCGCAATAAGCAAGCTACACCCATGCTTATTTGTTTTACCCAGCCTATGTTATACAGCCCTTATTGGTTGTTTTTCTTCTCCCCTGCCTTTGAAGCAGGGAGCTATGCTGGATACGCGTGAAGTATCAGTCTTCTCCCATGCTGTTGAAGCAGAGAGCCATGCTGGATGTGCATCGAAAGTGAAGTATCAGGCACATTTGGTTTGGGGTAGTAACCGCCGTAACAAGCCAGCTACTCCCCGTTTTGTGAGCGCGAACCCTCATTTTCTCCCCTGCCGTTGAAGCAGAGAGCTCTGCTGGATGTGTGAAGTATCGGTTTTTCTTCTCCCCTGCCGTTGAATCAGAGAACTATGCTGTATATGCATTGAAAGTGAAGTATCAGACTTATTTGATTTGGGGTAGTAACCGCCGTAACAAGCCAGCTACTCCCCTCTTTGTGAGTGTGAATCCTTTTTTCCACATTTCCTCTTGCTGTTGAAGCTTAGAGCGATGTTGGAGTCACAGTAAGCATGTGTATGTTTATTTAATAAGGGTATTGACTCCAGGCAGTAGCCCTCATTCTGGCGAGTCACCCACTCTTCATTGGCGGCCTCTTGACTTTATGGATCCACAGTGTTTATCCCACGCCCCTTTGAAGTCCTTCACAGTTCTGGTCTTCACCACATCCTCAGGAAGGGCATTCCAGGCATCTACCACCCTCTCCGTGAAGAAATACTTCCTGACATTGGTTCTGAATCTTCCTCCCTGGAGCTTCAAATCGTGACCCCTGGTTCTGGTGATTTTTTTCCTACGGAAAAGGTTTGTCGTTGTCTTTTGATCATTAACACCTTTCAAGTATCTGAAAGTCTGTATCATGTCACTCTGCTCCTCCTTTCCTCCAGGGTGTACATATTTAGATTCTTAAATCTCTCCTCGTACGTCATCCGATGAAGATCCTCCACCTTCCTGGTCGCCCTTCTCTGTACCGCCTCCATCTTGTCTTTGTCTTTTTGAAGATACGGTCTCCAGAACTGAACACAGTACTCCAGGTGAGGCCTCACCAAGGACCTGTACAAGGGAATAATCACTTCCCTTTTCTTACTCGATATTCCTCTCTCTATGCAGCCCAGCATTCTTCTGGCTTTAGCTATCGCCTTGTCGCATTGTTTCGCCGATTTCAGATCATTAGACACCATCACCCCAAGGTCCCTCTCCTGCTCCGTGCACATCAGCCTTTCCCCGCCCATCGAATACAGTTCATTCGGATTTCCACTCCCCATATGCATGACTTTGCACTTCTTGGCATTGAATCTCAGCTGCCATATCTTCGACCAATCTTCCAGTTTCCTTAGATCTCGTCTCATTCTCTCCACTCCTTCCGGCGTGTCCACTCTGTTGCAGATCTTTGTGTCATCCGCAAAAAGACAAACCTTACCTTCTATCCCGTCCGCAATGTCGCTCACAAAGATATTGAACAGGACCGGTCCCAACACCGATCCTTGCAGTACACCACTTAAAACCGCTCTCTCTTCAGAGAAGGTTCCATTTACCATCACACATTGTCTTCTGTCCGTCAACCAATTTGCAATCCAGGTCACCACCTCGGCACTCACTCCCAAGCTTCTCGTTTTATTCACCAGTCTCCTGTGCGGAACCGCATCAAAAGCTTTGCTGAAATCCAAGTATATGATATCGAGCGCTCTTCCTCGATCCAATTCCTTGGTTACCCAGTCAAAAAAGTCAATCAGGTTTGACAGGATCTTCCTCTGGTGAATCCATGCTGCCTCTGGTCCATCAATTCTCCCGACTGTAGATAGTTCACTATTTTCTCTTTCAACAGTGACTCCATTACTTTTCCCACCACCGAAGTGAGGCTAACCGGTCTGTAGTTACCAGCCTCCTCTCTGTTCCCACTCTTGTGAAGCGGGACCACCACCGCTCTTCTCCAATCACTCGGCACCACTCCCGTTTCTAGGGATCTATTGAACAGGTCGCACAGCGGTCCCGCCAGCACATCTCTGAGCTCCCTCAGTATCCTTGGATGAATCCCATCAGGCCCCATGGCTTTGTCCACTTTCAGATTCTTTAGCTCTTCCCATACATTATCTACTGTAAATGGATTTTCCTCTGTTCTGCTTCCCTCCAGTTTCTTGTTGTGTAGAGATGGTCCTTCTCCAGGGTCTTCTTTAGTGAACACAGAGCTGAAGTATTCGTTTAATATTTCTGCCATTTCTTCGTCTCTCTCCACACATTGATCATTTCCACCTTTCAATTTCACTATACCACTTTGGACTTTTCTCTTTTCGCTGATGTATCTGAAAAATGTTTTGTCACCATATTTTATCTCCTTGGCAATCCTCTCTTCCGCTTGACTTTTCTAGAACTTTCGACTGCACACTGAGCATGCCCAGCATGCCATAATCCCTGTAGCCACAGGGGTCTCCCTTCAGTCTTTTTTTTTTTGCGCTGCAGTTTGCCTCGCGGTTAGGAGCTCTTTGAGAATTCTCTCACAATATTTCCTCACAGAAAAAACTTGAAGATTACTTCATTAAAAAGTTCCTCATAGGGGTCTCCCATCGTGATATTGTTTTTCATCGCTCGGTGAGTAAAAATCCACAGTCTCCGGTCTGTTCCTGCTCCCCTTTCCTCTGTGTTCTCAGGCCATCAACTGTTTTTGCGGCCCCTTTTTTTCTCCATCATGGCAACGGGTTTTCGAAAATGTCCGACGTGTCCCTTTACTTTGTTGATTACTGACCCGCATGATGTCTGTGTGCTGTGCCTTGGCTCATCACATGACGTTCGTCGCTGCCCAAATTGGGCCCAAATGACCCCAAAGGACAGGCGGGCCCACCTGGACAAGATGGAGTCCCTTTTTAAAATCAAGGTAACTCCATCAACATCCACCCAATCGTGACCGGCAGGAAAATCGAAAAAATCCTTCGACAAACCTCACCAGGAGCACCAGAGCAGGGATGACCATCCATCACCAATACAATCTAAGGCATCGGTATTGTCTTTCTTGGTGCCGGAGAAAGACTGGACCGAGCACAGAGGGAAACATCGTCGCCGGCACCGATGAGATTCCACTCCCGGTGCTAGCAAAGACACCGCATCGGAATAAATAGCTATCGAGCTGACTGCCAAGAGGACATGGGTAGAGGAGCCTAAACTTCCTCCCTACCAGAGACACCGAGGCGATCCCCACCAATATCGGTGCCGGGTACTGAGCCCCCACAGACACCTGTGGAGGTGCCAGTTGCGCCTAGCCTGCTTCCCCCCTGCAGCTGTGTTACCGATACCAGCCTCCAGGGAAGAGTTGGACATACTGGTCCGACAGGTGGTCCTGGATGCCCTCCGGAACATACAACCGCCATCGATGCCGGCCCCCATACCGGCACAGACACTGGAGCCATTGATATTTACACTGCTGCTCGACCGCCTCGACACACTCATCTGGTGCCCTTCTGACCCAGCATAGGCCATTGATGCCACATTGACCTATCGAGTCTTTGAAACCCCCGATACTCATTCCGGGGTCCTCGGAAGACGAAGGCACAGACTCCAGTCCTCTTCCAGCACCACATCCACAGATTCCTGGTCCGTCGGGGTTCTTGGGACCGAGACGCCCACGATTCCCCTCGATACCATCGATACCGCCAAAGCCTTCATTGGTGCCACTGCTTCCTCCATCGAGGGATCAGTCGATGACAACACGTCCTACAGTACCAGCCTTTTTCCCTCCCTCGGGATCTCCGCCGGAGACCCCGTATGAACCATGGGAGGATGTTGACACACGACACTTCTATGGAGGACATACTATCAGAACCATCTCCTCCGGAGGAAAGGAGACGGTCTCCCCCAGAAGACCCCCTCCTTGGCAAGTTTTATAAAGGAAATGTCAGAGACAATCCCTTTTGATCTGGTCACAGAAGAGGACACGTGTCATAAAACGTTGGAGGTCCTCCAATTTGTGGATGCTCCCAAAGAAATTATGGCTATTCCTGTCCACGAGGTACTCTAGGACTTCCAACATAGACTATGGGAGCATCCCTGAACTGTCCCATCAGTGAATAGGAAGCCAGATGCAATGTATCTTGCCAACATACTCCAGGATTCCAAAAGCCTCAACTACCCCATCAATCAGGGATAGTTGAATCCGCACAGAAAAAGGCCAGGAGACTGTGCCCTCACTCCTCATCTCCCCTGGAAAAGACCAAAAATTCCTGGACATCTTAGGTTGGAAAATCTTTCAGGGGTCTATGCTAGTGTCACGTATAGCTGCATATCAACTCTACATGAAACAATATCAGAGGAATCTCTGGAAGCAAGTTCAGGGAATAGCTGATACTCTTCCCCAACAGCATCAAGATAACCTCAATGCCGTATTACAGAAAGGCCTTGAGATGGAAAAGCATGACGTGAGGGCTGCTTATGATTCCTTTGAGACTACTTCTCACTTATTAGCGATGGGAATCAGCGCCAGAAGGTGGGCTTGGCTTAAAGCATCAGATTTACAAACTGAAGTTCAAGACAAACTTGCTGACCTGTCTTGTATTGGAGAAAAATCTATTCGGTGACAAGATACAGGATGCAGTGGCTCAACTGAAAGACCATCATAAGACCCTGCGTCAGCTGTCCACGGTTACTACAGAGGCTCCCTCCTCGGTACGAAGAACCATGAGAATGGACCCCAGGAGACCATTTTATTGTTCAAGCATGTACTATCCACCTACATCTTGCGGGAGGCCAATCAAACCATCTCAGAGAGGACATCCACGCCAGCCTAAGCCATCCAAACCTCAGCCAGCTCCACAAGCAGATCCATTCTCTGGATTTTGAAATCTATCCAGAGAACAGCAGCCACTCCACAAATCCAAAACCAGACTTGCCAGTAGGTCAACTTCACCACCTCATAACCAACTGGCTCAGCATCACCAAAGACGGGTTATATCCATCATAACCCAGGGATACCATCTTAACTTCCTCATGGTACCCCCGAATTCTCCACCCAATCCACTGTGGATGCAAAAAGATCACGCAACCCTTCTAGCATCAGAACTGTCCTCTCTTCTGAGCCACCAGGGTTGTGGAAGCCGTTCCCTGGGCACAATAGGGCAGAGGGTTCTACTCCCAGTACTTTCTCATTCCAAAGAAATCAGGCGGCCTCCCCAATCTCAACAAATTTCTCCAAAAAGAAAAGTTCAGTATGGTGTCCCTGGGCACCATGCTTCCCCTTCTACAAAAAGGAGATTGGCTCTTTCTCTGGATGTTCAGGACGCGTATGCTCACATTCCAATATCCCCACATCATCGCAAATACCTGCGTTTTGTAGTGGGATATCAGCATTTTCAGTACAGGGTTCTGCCTTTCAGACTTGCCTTGGCACCCCGTGTGTTTTCAAAGTGCCTAGCAGTGGCTGCGGCTCTTCTATGCAAGAACAGCATACACGTGTTTCCTTACCTAGACTGGTTCATCAAAAGCCAATCCAAACAAGGAGCTCTTGAGCTCACTATCAATCTTCTACTACCAAAAATCCCACCTGACTCCATCTCACCTCCTTACTTTCATTGGAGCAGATCTGGACACCACAGTCGCAAAGGCCTTCCTACCCAATGACCGCGCAGACACTCTAGCTATGACTCTGCGTACAAAGAAAACAGCCTCAGCCCATCAATTCCTAACATTGCTGGGCCCCATGGCTTCCACGGTCCACATCACTCCTATGGCCAGACTGGCCATGAGAATAACTCAATGGACTTTGAAATCTCAGTGGCTCCAAGCCACTCAACCGATTTCATCCCAGATTCATGTAACCCACCAACTGCGTCTATCACTTCTCTGGTGGACAATCAAAGCCAACTTGCTAACAGGTCTACACTTCCAGCAACCAGTTCCACCAGTAACTTTAACCACAGACGCATCCAACTTGGGTTGGGGGAGCTCATGTGAGCAATCTTCAAACTCAAGGTGCTTGGACACAGCTCGAAGCAATGGTTCAGATCAACTTCGTAGAGCTTCGAGCTATACGTTATGCTCTCCATGCGTTCAAGGACTGCCTTTCACACACGACTATTCTCATTCAAACACAGTGGCAATGTGGTAATTGAACAAACAGGGCGGCACAAGCTCTTATCTTCTCTGTCAAGAGGCTGCACAGATCTGGACCTGGGCCCTGGCACACTCCATGCATCTACGGGCCACTAGAATGTACTAGTAGATCGCCTCAGTCGACAGTTCCATCCTCACGAGTGGTCTCTGGATCCTGTGGTAACGAGTAGAATCTTCCAGTGTTGGGGTCAACCAACAGTTGACCTCTTTGCATCCAAACTGAATCACAAATTGGACAAATTCTGCTCCCTGCAAAGGCAACAAAACACGTTAGCCATGGATGCCTTCACTTGCTCCTGGAACACAGGCCTCCTATATGCGTATGCCCCGATACCGCTAATAGCCAAAACTCTCGTGAAATTACAACAGGACAAAGGGTCAATGATACTCATAGCCCCGTATTGGTCTCGACAAGTATGGTTTCCCATGCTTCTCGACCTCTCGATCAGAGAACCAATTTGCCTGGGCACAGCACCCACTCTCATAACTCAGAACCAAGGCATGTTATGCCATCCGGACCTTCAGACCCTATCCCTCACAGCCTGGATGTTGAAAGCTTGATCCTGCAACCGCGCAACCTTTCAACTGATGTCTCTCAAGTGCTTTTAGCATCACGAAAGCCTTCCACACAAAAATCCTATCGTTCTAAGTGGAATAGATTTACCATATGGTGCCTGCAAAAAGGTGTCAACCTTTTTTCCTGCCTCACCCCAGACTATCTCTAGCAGCTTTCAGACTCTGGTCTCCAGACTTCCTCGGTGAGGGTACACCTGAGTGCCATCTCAGCGTACCACAAGGGATTGGGGGATGCTCCGGTAACAGCGCAACCCCTTGTGAGGCGGTTTATGAGGGGCCTATTACAACTCAAGCCCCCTTTAGCCCACCAGTCACTGAATGGGATCTAAATGTGGTACTTACAAGCCTCATGCTCTCCCCGTTTGAGCCTTTGCACTCCTGCGATGTTAAATTTCTTACATGGAAAGTTCTTTTCCTAGTAGCCATTACTTCCGCTCGAAGGGTTAGTGAGTTACAAGCACTTTTTTTTTTTTTTTTTTATATACCGACATTCATCTCAATTGAGATATCACACCGGTTTACATTCAGGTACTGTAGGTATTTCTCTATCCCCAGAGGGCTTACAATCTAAGTTTTTTGTACCTGAGGCAATGTAGGGTAAAGTGACTTGCCCAAGGTCACAAGGAGTGACAGCGGGACTTGAACCTTGGTCTCCTGGTTCATAGTCCAGTGCTCTAACCACTAGGCTATTCCTCCTCCCTTTCGGCACTTGTCACGTACTCACCCTATACCAGGTTCCTACATGACCGAGTCGTCCTACGTACTCACCCAAAATTCCTTCCCAAGGTGGATACTGACTTCCACTTGAATCAGTCTATAGTCTTGTCCACATTTTTCCCAAGACCTCACTCACCAAGACGAGAGGGTTTTACACACCTTGGACTGTAAATGTGCACTTGCATTTTACCTTGACCGCACTGCAGTCCATAGGAAATCCACCCAACTCTTTGTTTCTTTCAATAAAAACAAACCGAGAGTTGCAGTGGGCAAACAAACTCTCTCCAATTGGCTAGCAGACTGTATTGACTTCTGCTTTGAGAAAGCAGGCCTTTCTCTCCAGGGACGAATAAAGACGCGTTCACTGAGAGCCATGGCAACATCATTAGCGCACTATCGTTCAGTACCGATTGCAGAGATCTGTAAAGCTGCAACATGGAGCTCTCTTCACACATTTGCAGCACATTACTGCCTAGACAAGGAAGGACGGCTAGACTCTACCTTTGGCTAATCCGTCTTGAAGAATTTATTTCCAGTATAATCCCAACTCCTTCCACATCCAATCTGCTGTGATTTTCAGGCTGCCTCATTTTTAACAGCACGCCAATTGTTGTGCCTGTTGCACAAGTTGTACGCTGTTGGTCCAAACAAATATGAGTCAGCCTGTAGCGTGCTAATCACCCACATGTGAGGACTACCATCCTGCTTGTCCTGGGAGAAAGCAGAGTTGCTTACTTGTAACAGGTGTTCTCCCAGGACAGCAGGATGTAGTCCTCACAAAACCCACCCGCCAACCTGCGGAGTTGGGTCCAGAACAGTTTTATTTTTTTCACTTGCACCTTTTGCTACAAACGAGACTGAAGGGAGACCCCTGTGGCTACAGGGATTATGGCATACTGGGCATGCTCATTGCGCCAGTCAAAAGTTCTAGAAACTTTGACAGAAAAGTTTTCCGTGATAGGGCTCTATCCAGTGACATCACCCACATGTGAGGACTACATCCTGCTGTCCTGGGAGAACATCTGTTACAGGCAAGAAACTCTGCTTTCTCCAAACCTCCCCCCACCCAGCTCTTTATAAGTCGAAATAACTAAGGATCTACTAGAAAAGGCAGCAGCCTTTCTGAGATTAGTTCTGAAATATACTTCTGAGTTGAGTGTGTTTAGTTAAATGTTACAACAGAAACACAAACTCCTAGAAATCTGTGTGCAACAGTGATGTTCTGTAAATAGGAATACCTGAAAGTTTTTGTTGTGCAGTGTTGGATATTAGGGTACTGATTAACAGACATTGAGTTGGTTGAAAGGGCAGCAATTAAGAGCATTTATCTTCTAAATGGGTTAATGCAGAATCTATTGGTAGTTTAAATTTATATGCTGAGGGCAATTAAACCATTAAAAAGGGTAATGGGAGCCCAAAGGCATATTTCAAAGCTCTATGTCATTTTGGTACTGTGACAGCAGTGATATGTTTAGCTGTAGGGGAAATGCTGTACATTTATCAATTAAATGTCTAAGGAAACATGCTTTTTTTTTTTCCCCTTGTAAACAATCTTCATGAGTGGCAAGTCGAAAGGAATAAAGGAAAGGTTTGTTTTCCTGTTCATTGTTAAAAGAAAGTCTGCCAGTGGTAATATAGTGCTATGAGTTTTCAGGTATTAAAGTATAAAAGTAAGAGAAGGCTACGCAAAACTTATGGTCCTCAGAAGATTGAAACCATTACTCACACCCGCCCACTTCAGAACAGTATTGCAAACACTTATCTTTTCCAGCACTGACTACTGCAATGCACTCTTACCTAGGACTCCCAAACACATCGATAAGACCACTCCAGATACTTCAAAATACTGCAGCCAGAATACTGATGGGAAAAAAGAGGAGGGACCATATAACCGAAACTCTAGCAGACTTACATTGGTTGCCCATCGAATACAGGATAAAATACAAGGCCTTATGTACCATACACAAACTAATATATGATAAAGAAGCAGACTGGCTAAACACAGCCTTACGAGTACATGTTCCACAAAGAAACCTCCGCTCAGCAAACAAAGCACTACTAACAATCCCTTCAGTAAAGTCAGCAAAATTAACCCAAGTGAGAGAAAGGGCTTTATCATTGGCTGGGCCCATACTATGGAACACGATGCCCCCTGAACTCAGATTACAGAATAATTTCAAAACTTTTAAGAAAAATGTAAAAACATGGCTCTTTAAAAAAGCCTTCACTAAAGAGTGTGGAGGGTAGAGAGAGATTGAAAGTACAGAGTAATGCAGATGAGAATGAATTTACTCAATCCTACATTTAACAAGTAATATCTCAAAGAGATAGTAACTCAATAATATACCTGGACTTCACCAACATTACTCAAATAATGATTTTATTTATGAAATTGTAACTGAACTTTATTGGCACCTGTTAGAATGTACGATATCCTAGATTTACTAACCTTAGTCTATGTGCCTATTTGTAAACCGTTGCGATGGTATATAACTTAGCGACTGCATAGAAAAGTTTCTAAATAAATAAATATTAAAACCTTGGAACATGTTGCCCTCCCAATCATACCCCACCAGTACACGGTGCTTCTTGACCATGACACTTGCTGTCTGCAGCACTAAGCTCCTAGCACGTGAAGGATATTGCCTTACTGGATATTTTGTCGTCATTGTTCCATGGAATTTGATGCAAAACATGATCGCATTACAGTCTGAAATGGAGACTTCAGATTCTTAGTTGGTGCAGGAAATATACTACTTCTGCCTGTAGGTGTCCAGGTAACATGTTGCTCGCCAGAGATCAGATTCCTCGATTCTTTGGAACCATTGGATGTGTTGCTTGAAGTGTGAACCTAGTAGGTGAGCACAAAAGCGTATAATAAATTTGTCCTCCTTTTGACTTTTGGTGTTCACTTGTTGCATCAGTACACTTAAAAGCAATTTAATTTCTGCCAGGTTTTCAGTTTTGTGGTGTTATTACTGAACTGATGCTCTTTTTACTTAGTGTGCTTCAGCTTATTCAAAGTGCATTATGCTAGCCAGTTAGCAAATATGGTAGAAAAATGGAACATTTAAGTGAATATAATGATGATCAGTTCCTTTTGGCATAAGGCTGAAGTGTATAAGGTTAATATGAACAAGATATATATATATATATATATATATATATATATATAAAAAAAATCGGCATTTGCTAAGACTGAATAATTGGATTCTACCTTAATAGATTTCTTCTATTCCTTTGTATTCGGTGTCATCTTGCTTCATTTAGCTTTATGCTATGTTTTAAAACAGCAAAATTGTTTTTATCCAGCTCAGAAGTTTGTAAATTATGTTCTAATATAGTAATTATAGCAGTGCATTTTGATAAAATATTTTCAAGGGTGTAGATTGCACAGCAGTATGTGATCCTTAATTAGGGCTTTCTGTCAAAATCAGAAAAACTAAAGGTTGCTTTTGAATACATTTTTCTGTAATGTAATTTAGCTGTAAAACTGCCATTCGGAACTAGCAGGAAAATTGAGTTACATTGCTTATTACAGCATTCCACATGTATAAGACCTCTGTTCAGTCTTCAAAGGAATCCATTGCCAATATGTTAGTATCTAGTAGTAGTAGTAAATTCAGTATCTTGGATGTGCCTTCTGCTTTAACTGGCCTTAGGCTGAGAATCTTTATTTTTCCTGCTTGCTGCCACTGTTCCTCCTTCGGAAGATAAATGATAAAAAGGTGTACGAGTATTCTGAGAGCCCTATCATAATTTTATGACATTTAAAGGGGTGCAGATAACATTTATAGCTTTCTCATGAATTTCACATGACCACCTTAAGTCATTTTAACATGAGAGTCAGGGTATAAATAACTTGTTAACTGAGCACCTTATTGTGCCACCCAATTCGATGTTGAAAGACGAAAAGATTTTCTTTTTTTCATGTTCCTTTATCATTGACAAAATAAATAAAAATGTTCAGATTGGGCAGGACCAAGGGCGGGGGTTTTTTTTTGTTTTTTTTATTTTCCTTGGCCAAAAGCACTTCCTGACCAATACAGCATCTTGGTCAATTTTGGTGCTGTGAGTTTGTTTTCCACGAATTGGTGTTACCCAATTTTTCTCCACATTGAGGAAAAGGCAGGGCAGGAATAGTTGCTTACCCTTTAGACTCCCTGCCACCTCTGTACTGCATCAGTTGATTCCTTTTCCGCCCCTGAGCCATTGATTGAAAAAAAACAACAAAAACCCCTGAAAAAAACAACCACGCAGGGTAAGGGCTTCATCTAGACTGGGTGGAACCTGAGCAGTTGCTGCTACCAAAGAGGTTTCTCTGGCATCTCTGCTGCTGACTCTCCACTCTTGCTGTGTAGACAATTGATTTCACTGTTGGGTGGAGGGGATTCTGCTGCAGATAATTTGTGGTTTCACTGTCACCACTTGAAGGGTTTGAGATTCTTGGCTTGGCAGTGAAGCAGATTGATCTGGTGGGGCCTATTAGCAGTGAGTACAGATAGAGACCATGTCCATATTCTGAAAGGAATCTCTTCTAGGAGGATTCCCAAAGCAATTAGTGTCCGTCCCCCCTCCCCCGCCTAGCAGTAGGAGTCATTTCATCAGGATAACCCTGTAGGCCCTGGGCAAGGTTTCACGACAAGATCTTCGGTGCATTATGGCCAGGCTAAAAGGTAACCTAGCTATGTGTGTGTTGTGTAAGTTGACTATAGATGCAGAGTGTAAATTTGCTAATCAGGGTCATGATACAAGGGATTGCAGTTTTAAAACTGGTAAACCCCAGAAACTGATCTGATTTATAAAGCACCAAGGCTACTCTACTGAAAGATATTACCTCTTTAAGGAGCAAAGTGGATTTTTTTTTTTTAAGGTCATTGTATGATATAAAAATCTTCAAATAATAATTTTCCCCAAGTCAGATTATTTTCTCCATATGCTGAAGAAATATTTCTTGGATATATGTGAAGTTTTCCCCTGAGTGTCACGTATATTTTCCTTTCCTGGTTTCAAAGTGATATGGCAGAAAAAAGGAGAGGAAAATGGATGTTTTGACCTATCACTTCGAACCTTATTGATTTACTTGAGACTTCTTTGGAAGAGGTCAAAAAATAGGAAAATAGGGCAACATTAGGAGTCTGTTTTGCCATGGGTTTGGGAAGAGACTTGGTCTTGTGATCATCTTTAAAAACAGGAATAAACGTTGTATGGGTCAAATTGTTAATGCATTCAGATTTTTCTAGGAGCCTCGGGAAAAAATTGTTGCTCTACATCAGCAAATTCTTGATGTAGGAACTACCTTAAATTTCCATGTAAATGTATTGTGGGGGATACCAAGAGGATATTTAAATTTGTACTAAGCCTCATAGTTCGGTTTCTGGTTTTTTTGTGTTTTTTTTAAAGAAATGTTTGATTACCTCAGCTCCCTGCACTAAGATAGGGATGTTTTATCTGCCTTTACTGCTCTGTTAAGCAAATTATATTGGCTGTTAAATATTTCTTTTTATTTTTGGGGACTGGGGATATTTCCTTATGTCCATTGAGCCCTCATATTTGGACTTTAGATCATTTAGGTGTATAAATATATTTTTTCTTTTTTTCTTTTTGTTCTTTACATATTTGATGGATTTCTTCTGTATGGTATAATCATATAAATGTAAAATTATATAACAAAAAAAAAAAAAGCTCTTCCTTGGTCCAAACTACTTGGTCAGTAGTTTGGACCAAGTTTTAAGACAGTCATGCCTCCACATTCAGGAATGAGAAAACCCTGTCAGACTGATTCAGCTTTCTATCATTGAGTTTCAAATCATCCAGGCACTCCCAAGTGCCTGAGAGAAAAACATTGCACCCTTATTTTCATTTTTCCATGGTTTCTCCAGTCATTTTCACTAGTGATGGAACAAAAGGAAATTCATAACTTTATATAATCTGAAACCCCATCTCAGATCTATAAATATTTTGGCCATGGATTGAAATTTCAGATCATAATCCAAAGAAATATCAGATGCCCCCGCTTCCAGCAAAATCCATTGTTTGTTACCGGACTAATTGAATGCTTATTTATAGTAACTTGATGGATACTGTATGTGTTCAGGTCATTATCAGAATGATATCAAACTCCTGTCTTCAGTTGCTACCAGTTTACCAGTGCGTCTGATTTACGGGATATCCACAATGAATACAAATAAGATGTTCCATGCAGATGCCCTAGTTTTTGTTAATTTGCTTTTTTTGGTAGGAGCATGAAACATTTGAGTTTGACTCTTTTTGTTAAAGGGATTTGTTTCTTGTCATGTTTTTCTTTTGGATTTCTTTGAACTTAATTTTTTATTAACAACTCAGAGCAGTGGTTTGATGACGTGTGAAGAAACTAAATCACAGTCATGTTTGTAAAAGCAACTCTTAGGAAGTAAAGTTCATTTGGAAATTCAAACTTCTTTTAAAGTTACAATAAGAACAACTACACAGATAAGAGCTTGCAAACTCCTGAAGGAAGCTCTCTTTTTGGCATAGTGCAAGTATAGAGAACACCAGCAGTAAATATGAGAGATTGAGATTGTACTCAGAATACCATGATTTGAGTGAACTTCATTCCTGTCAAGGTATGTGCAAAACAAACCCATTTGGAGACATTACGCTGAGCAAAAATGATTCCAGAATGTCTGGTCAGTAACAAGCAATCCACACATACATCAGGCTATCTAATGATAAAATAAGTAGATTAATCCACATACATTGTGTTTATATGCAGTAGGAAAGCATACACATTTAAATACAAAGGTTTTTCAGGTTAAGTGGTTTATAGCCCAGGGTCGCTTCGAATAAAAAGTGTGTGTGGGGGGTGGGGGTGAGGCACTGGAGTAGGAGATAGGTCTGCACCTAGGTAGGATGGGGAAAGGAGTTGAGGATCATGAGAGCTACATGGGGGTGGGTTGGGAGTGGTATGCTTGCCAGAGAACAAATATACCCACTATATATTCTTGATGCTCCTCCCTCCCGCAGAAACTGTTTGGAGAAGGGGTGGTTGCTGGGAGTGCATGATTAAATCCTGGGGGGAATTGTTGAATCCTGTCTATTTATAGACATTTGATATTCTGCTTTTTTTTTTTTTTTTTTATCAAGAATGACCTCAAGGTGGATTGCAACAAATTTAAAAACAGACAGTACCATTTAAATTACTATACAGTTAGTATCAAATTCACAGTTGCCATAATAGTAAGAAAGTGATGCGTAACTTATTCAGGATAGGTAGTCTGATTAGGTTAGCAGACTGGAGGTTTCTGCCAGGAAGGTCCAGGCAAAGAGCTATGCTTTAGCTTTGTTTCGGAAAGTGAGGTAGCGGGGCTCAAGGCATAAAGTTAGCAATATTTTCTTCCAAATTTAATGCTAAAATATACAGGATCATGCATTTGGGCTGCAAAAACCCAGTTTAGGGGTGACATTCTATGCATAAAACAGCAAGTTATAGGGGTGATTGTATCTGATGATCTTAAGATGGCTAAACAGATGGACAAGGTAACGGCAAAAGCCAGAGAGTTGCTTGGATGTATAGAGGGAGGAACGATCAGCAGAAAATATTGACGTTGCCAACGTATGGGTGCCTGGTGAAGACCTCATTTGGAGTTCTGGAGATAGCACTTTCACAAGGATATAAACAGGATGGAGTTGGTCCAGGAGATGGCAATGGTCGGTGGTCTTCGTTCTAAAGCATATGGAGTCAGACTTAAAGATCTAAACACATACCATAGAGGAAAGACCGGATGGGGGCGATGATAATCATTTAATATCTCTGAGGTGGTTCTTTTCAACAGAAAGGAGACTCGGGAATGAGGGGGTGAGCAGGTTTATGAATTAAGAGACCACATGGATTGTCTTGTTTTTTTTTTTTTCTGCCATCACTATTCTTTGTTCACTATTATGATATACATCCTGTGCTGGCAGAAAACGGTAGAAAAGGGTGGCCTCATTGGTGACATCTGAAGCCTTTCAATTTCATTTATTATTCATCCTAAACTAAATTTATGCTTGCAGTTATTAAAAAAATTGCTCCCTAACTACATCATGAAATGGCCAAAACAACTATAAAAGTGGGTAAATAAATATTTGCATATCTAGTGCTATATAAAATGGCAACCCATGTTAGTACTTCTGCAAGTTGCCAGCAGATGTTGCCTCCAACAAAGATGTGGTAATTGCTGCACAATGGGGAAAATAGTAAAGGAAAAAAGGCAGTGTGAGGTAGAGGTCAGCAGGTGATAGCTTATGAATGGATTATGGCAGCAATGAACAAAACCTTAGAATCCACTACTAGTGGGAACTGGAGGGAAACTGTAATCATTCTTTTTATGATCTAGAAAATATTTGATTTGTTTTGTAGTTGAGTTGTTAAATCTTAAATCATTCAGTTCAGAGCAATGAAAATGTTGCTTCATTTTAAACATTTAATTGGATTTCTTTCCAGCCTACCCTCCTCCTGTTTCTAAAAATTAGGAATAGCCCTTTTCTGAAGAGGGTTTGTGGGCAAAAAGCTTTTGATGTGCACTCTCGACCTTTGTTAAATTAGGAATGTACACATTTTAAATGTCATTTAAAAAAAAAGAACAAAAAAAGCCCCCAGAAGCATTTGCATTGTGAACATGCTATTAATCTGCCATGCCCAAAGTTCCATTTTTAAACTCCATTTTGAGGACAAGACTCTTCTACAAATAAAATTTAAGAAAATTAAGTGGACTGGTTTGGTGGCATGTTTCAGATCCTTGCGTGTTCTCCTTATTCTTTTCTTCCTGTTTACTTTTCCCTTAGTCTGGAGACGACATTTAGTTCAGCAGACAGCAAGTGGAGCTGTGAGTTGCCATCATCAGTGGCGTACTCGAGCATACTGGGAGATTTTGACTGTTCTGAGGCGTAAGGTTTGGGGGGGAAAAAAAAAGTACATTGTGGATGCACCAAAACCTTTCAAGTGTCTCAATCAAGCTGCTTGTGAACTATGCTGTGGACTCGTTCTGCCAATGAGGGTACCTATAGCAACACCTTAATTAGGTGTTTCAAGGGCTTTTTTTTCTGCTATGCATGGACTATAACCTTGTATTGAATAAAATATTCCTTGTTTTTTCCCCTCTCTTTTTCTTAGGGGGTTGTACATTTGATGATGGTCTGGGGCCCTGTGATTACCATCAAGACTTGTATGATGACTTTGATTGGGTGCACATCAGCGCTCAAGAGCCTCATTATTTGCCTCCTGAGATGCCACAAGGTGAGCACTACTAGAAGCGGAATAGCATTGCATGACTTCTTAGTTTAATGTTTTTTATTAATTTTTGGTGTTTGATTGCTGGAAACAAGTTTTCAACTTGCCTTGAATCAACAATTATCATGTCAGTTAATCTGCCCCGAGTAAATACTGTATTACCCATCTGTGACTAACAAAAAAATCTTCTTTATTCAGTTTTTCATAGGTAAGGGATTTTAAAAAGAGCTTTCTTTTTTTTTTTTCTTTTAGTGAATGCATTTTATTGTCATATGCATTTTATTGTCATATGAAAGATTTATTGAAAAACAGACATCCCCTTTCATTATGGGCAACGTGGCATGCAGTAGCTACATAACTGTGTAATCGTAGTAAAATTGTTGGCCATTGTTAAAACTTTTTTGTTTTGCCTTTCATACACGATTCAGCTGGCCTGGAGCAGCAAGATTTTTTTTTTTTGGCGTTAGAATGAGTTCTTTGAAATTATGGCGTTTTACTTTATGCATTGGCCATGTAAATTAGTATATTTATCCTCCAAAGTCTGAAAGAGGATGAAAAATGAGTGAGTGCATGTCATGAATGATAACACAGTATTTAACGAAATAGCAGCTTCCATGCCATGATGGACTAGATAGTATAATCTCATCTCTTATAGCTTTCTGAAAGTGGGATATAATTGCATGTTGTTGGGCGTGGGCAATGTTAATGTTACAAACATCATGCATGATTATAGTCTGAGTAGCTCTCCTGGAAGCTTTTGTTTTCAGCTTTGGCAGCATCAGTAATACTTTTACACCAAGTCACTGAAATAAAAAATCACTCCCCTCTTACTACTTTCCAATGGCATGTGCACGCTCACCCCCCCCCCCCCCCACACAAAAAAAAAAATATATATACCAAGGCATAAAACTTGACTTTGCATCATCATATGATAATCGGAAAGATGCTGATTTATGGAAATGTTGCCATTGTTAATTACTACTGAGGACAGGTAATGAATAACTGAAGAGGTGCAGCCTCAGTGACCTTGCCTACTCTCCTCTGATGAACAGCTTAATCGGCTGTTCTCAGGATGATTTGCAGAGAAAATGAAAGTGTTCGGAAATTCAGCTGTTTTCTTGTTAATAGGATATTAAGCAATTAATCATGAAAAAAGGAAAGTCACAATTGCTTTATTTGGGATCCAGTAAAGCTTCTGTTGGATTGAGAAATGTAAAAACATCCTTTGTTTTTTTTTTTCTAGGTTCTGTGTTTGGTTTTGTGCTTAGTGGATAGTTACAGGCACCCTAGAGATCTTAATCCTGTATTCATCGATGGGAGAGAGGAGAGTGCCCTACTAACCACCCATTCCCATTTTTATCTGTTAAGGTTCCTCACTTAAAATGTCTTACTTTGCAGAAAGATGATAGAGTAAAGTGGTAAATTACTGGGGTAGCAGGTTTGAAATTCCTCCTTGGTTCAGTGTCACTTTCCAGGGAAACAGTGTGTTCTGTGTTTTGTGACAGTGCAGTCCTTGTTTGTAGGAATGGTTCATCCTAGTTTGTTCTGAGTCATTATGGTCCATTTGTGCTTGGCTAGTGCTGCCACTGAAGCATGAGAGCAATTAAAAAGGATTTGTCCCAAAGCTCAACTTTCATGTCAAACATTGGGGATATATGTCTGCAATATGGGGGATAGTCAAACACGGGGGATATATCTGTCTGCAGTGAAGTGTGAGGGTTTATGATCTTCATAAAAACTTCATGGAGTATTTGAATAATAGTGAACAATTTACAGGCCACATCTTCAGGCAAAATGCACCCTTTATGCAACAGTTTAAATAGGTCAGGTTTTTGTTCAGTAGAACGATATACTAAGTCTTCAGTGCTGAGGCGATAAATGCAACTAGGCACACATAATGGCAAATCGTTCACAATAGAGTGTAGCTGTAGGTGGTAAAGATGATACAGCCGCCATTAAATATCATAAAATCTCCTAAGGTGTGTTTTAGTTTGAAGCCCTATTAATTACTAATCCTTTCTCTGCTCCTTCCATAAAAATTCAGTCCCCTTTGGATTTTTTTCTTCCCCAATTGAAGAGTTGTAAAAATTTGAAGAGTTGTAAATAGATTTGAAGAGTTTGAAGAGTTGAATTTGAAGAGTTGAAATAGATTTGCATACAACTGAGGCAGTGTGTGTGCAGGTCTCGCTCATGCATATTCATTAAGGATATCCTGAAAACCCGACTGGTTTGCAGCCCTCGAGGACCGGAATTGCCCACCCCTGTTTTAGAGGGTGGTGCTATTTTGTCAGGTCTTGGTGCTTTTGCACCTAAGCATAAAATTATTTCATGTTTGGTTTTTTTTTTTTTAAATTATGTTCCACTTCAGTATTTTTCTGTTGCCCCAGTGCACTTTGTAGTTGAAATGCACGCACAAGTGTATGAACAATATCTCATAACCAGTAGTATACATAGTTGATAAGCAGGTATAAATCTTCCATAAAGCATGGGTGACAACACTAACATGGATCTAGCTCTTAGAGCTCAGTAAAAGTCTTACTGACCATACACTGGAATTCACACTTATGCACTTTGCTTTATGAACATCTTAGTCTTTCTTCATCTGAACTACTGTGTGGATATGTTCCCATCTCTCTATTTTTGGCTTTGTATTTTTGGGCCTTATCTCTTTGATTCGAGTTTGCATCTTCAAACTATTCTTTTGCCATTACCTTGGCAGCCCCTCAACACAACCTTATAAATTCTACCAGAAAGAAAAGTTAGAAGAAATGAGAAACCCAAGACAAATACTCCTGCATTGAACAGGCATAAGGTCTTTGATTGTGAGTGTTGCATCACGACCAAAGGTCCTAAGCGAGCCTTGCTAATAGCGCTGCCAGTTAGCTCATCACTATTTACACCATGCCTGAGCCCTACTTAACCCAGGCTGCTCAATACCTCTGTGCCTCTTCATTGAGTCACCTTGGCTCGCTGACCTAGGCATCCCTAACTGGTTATCCTGCCTTGCCTTGTGGCTTACCCAGGCTGCCTTGCCTTGCCTTGTGGCCTCTCTTGGCCTCTTGCCTTGCTTTACAGCCTCCGGGCCTGCTAAGTTTGTTTATATATATTTATATATATATTATTTTGTGTACTGATATTCTGATAACAATCATAACCGTTTACAGCATCAGTATAAATAAGATCATACAAATGTAAAAACTGAAAAATGTTTTTAAAGTAAAACGACTAAAATATAAATACAAATAATAATAAAAAAAAAACTACCATAAAAGTTCAGATAACATAAAAGTCTCATTTTTGTTTTTATACAATTGCTCTAATCTAAAGTCTATATCCTTTAATTTGCTTTATATTGCTTCCTCTCCAAATGCTCGTTTAAATAACCTTTTTTTTAAAGCTTTTTTTTTTTAAACTTTGACTGTAATCTTAACTCAGTTGGAAGTAAATTCCATAATTTAGGTCCATTTCTCGTAGCCAGCCTTATACCCTGTTGGGCTTCCATGTTTGTTGTCTGTTCTGTCTTGTCCGTTTTTCTGATCTATCTTGTCCATTCCTTTTCTAAGCCCTGTCATTGTCCAGTCCTTGTTTTCTTTCGCTGCCCAGTCCAGTTCCTTGTCTATCAGTTTTTGTTCTTGTCCATGGTTCAGCCTTGTCTATATCCAGCCCCTGCCTGCCCTCAGTCCCTGGTTCCAGCCTCCTGTCTGTGCTCTCTGCCCAGCCCCCTCCCAGTACTTGTGTCCAGCGTATGCCTGCCTGCCTTCTGTGCCCAGCCAGTGCCTGACTGCCATCTCCTAGCCTGCACTGAAGCTCCCAGTCTGTTTCTGCACCATGATGATCCACAGAAGTGTCCTACCTGCCCCCAGAACCCACGGGCTCAACCTATGGGGAAGGAAGGGGCTTGAATAGGCAGAAGACCAGTTCCAGTCCTGTATTGCCTCTGTGGGGGTGCTTCCTGACTCCAGCCTGCCAGTCCATGACATTAATGTGGACAAGTGCAAGGTGATGCATATAGGTAAAAATATCTAGGTGTCATAGTGGACAATACATTGAAATCATAGGCTCAGTATATGGCGATGGTCAAAAAAGCAAAGTTAGGAATTAGGAAGGGAACTCTGAGTAAAATGGGGAATGTCATAATGCCTCTCTATTGATCCGTAGTGAGACCACAGCTTGGATACTGTATGCAGTTCTGGTCACTGTATCTCAAAAAAGAAATAGATGCGAGGAGGGAATAAAGTGGCTGGGCATCTGAAGGAAAAGATCACACAGAATCACATATTGAAAATCAAGAGCAGGGATGGTACTTTTGTTTATGAAAGTGAAAATGTATCAAATGTATCAAAGCGTGATTTTCTGGGGAGCTATACGACATGGAGGAAGGTATCACTGAGGACTCTAGAGAGTTAACTGGACATTGTCTCTTTCTTCTCTTTCTGAAGAGGGGCAACTATTTTTGGATAGGGAAATCAATGGGAGTGAAATATCACAGGTGATGTAAGATTTGAAAATGGAAGTCACCCAGATTGGATGGCTTCAGTGCCAAGTTTTATAAAGTGTTTCTACCTGTACTGCTTAATGCTCTAACTTCCATGTTTAATCACTTAAGGGATGAGGGTTTGCTTGGTCCCCACTCAAACATGGCAGGCATTACTGTGTTGTCAGAGTGGTAGAGACTCCACATTAATTGGGTCATATATTCCTTTATCCATGATTAATATAGATCTAAAAATTTTGGCAAAGATACTTGTGCTTCATTTGAGTAGGGTGGTTCCAAGGCTAATCCACAGTGATGAGTCAGGATTTGTCTCAGGCCATTTGGCCTCTGGTAATGTATGTAGAGTGTTAAATCTAATTTGGTGGGTAAGGGAACAAAATACCCCCTTGGTGATTTTTACAGTTGATGCTGAGGCTTTTGACAGGGTACACTAGACCTTTTTATTTAAAGTCGGTCTTGAACAAATTAGGGATAAGTACTTTATCAATGGAATTAAGAAATTTATACTCTGGTCCTCAAGGCTGTATAAAAATTAATGGGGATTTCTCTGTGTCATTTGATGAGGGGGTGTGGTACCCGGCCGGAGTGCCCCCTTTCACTATTGCTGTTTGCTCTGTCTTTGGAGCCTTTTGCAGAGACAGTGCAAAACCATCCACAAATTAAAGGTATTCAGATGGGGGGTGGGGGTGCATTATAAATTCCCTGTTTGCGGATGGTCTCATGTTTACTTTAACTGATCCTGAGAATTCATTGCATGTTTTGTTGACTGAATTGCAGAGCTATGGGACGCTCGGGCTTCAAAGTAAATGAAAAGTCAGAGTTATTGAATATATATATATGTATATTATATTATATATTATATATTATAATATATATGTATGTATATTATACAGGAACTTCCGGTATATAAAAACCAAAAATAAATAAATAATATCTGTAACTGAAGATTCGGTGGCATTTGTGAAATTGCTGTTTCTTTTTTAAATGGGCCAAAGAGTGGTTAAAATACATGGGGATCCGCAATGGTATCCAGTCAGATCAACTCTTTAGGTTAAATTATGAACCCTTAAGACTGTCCATTTAGATTTAGAGAAATGGGTCAGGTTTAATTTTTCATGGCTAGGAAGAATAGCAGCAGTGAAAATGAATCTACCTCAACCATGTTATATATTTCAACTTTACTGGACTATATACATGGTAAGATCCTTAAACTGTGGCAAAAATGGATATTTAGCTATATTTGGAGGTGGTGACCACCTAGAGTAGCAGTAGGGGCCTTGGAGTTCCACATCTGGAGGGATACTATGTGGTGTCTCAGATTAGAGCAATGATAGTGGCATTGAGTGTTGGAAATTAAGCCTTGGGTTAAATTGGAGCAGGAGATAGAGGAAATGAGAGCCTGGCTTCTATATAAAGTATCACAACCCACGGTTTGGATCTTTCCTTATACCTGATATTTGGAGGAAATGGAAGAGGGTGCTTGTGGGGTTCAAAGCTTATTACTATCATTGTACTTTTCTTTGTAATGAGGATTTCCTCCTTGGTATATCTCCTGTTTGTAGAAGATGGCAGACTTTAGGAGTGGTTACAATGGAGCAAATCTTGGATGGGACGGGAATTCCTCCTTTTTTTTTTTTTTATTATTTATTTATAATCATTTTACAAATATTACAAACGAAACATTTGTATGGAAATACAGAGATATTCATTCAAAACAGATTTAGACTAAGAAAACTTGTCTATATTTAACAAAAACATAATTGATATCTCAATCTCATATTACATAGGAAAAACAGGGAGAGGCAGACGGTAATCCACGAGGAGATATTTATAATACTGCAAGCATTTTAAGAAAAGTACTTTGACCACAATTTATAATCTATTCTATACCCTTATGTTGCTTCAGGAGGCCCCCTCCCAGAAATAAAGGCCCTCAGCTGATCAGGTACAAAGAAAACATAAGTATTCCTGGCCAGTTGAATTATGCATTTACAGGGGTATCTTAACTTAAAACTACCCCCTAATGCTAGGACCTCGGTTCTCATTAATAGGAACTCTTTCCTACGCTGCTGCGTAGGTTTTGCTAGGTCAGGGTACACTCGAATTTGACCACCTAAATAGGAAACATTCATATTCTTAAAGTAGCTCTTCATTATCAATGATACCGCCATTTCGTCAAAAAAAGTAACAAACAGGACCGCCCTATCCATTATTTCAACACTAGAATTTTCCAGATAGTCTGTCAGATTCTGGAAATCTGACTGTAGAGGTAATATTAAGGGTGTACTAGTTCTTTTAGGTAAAAAGAAAAGTTTTTTTATTGGTGGTATCATATCATTTGGAATTTTTAATGCCTCGATTGCATATTTCTTAAAAGACAAAAGAGGTGTTTCCCCAGCAATAACGGGAAAATTAAGTAAACGCAAATTTAAATGTCTCATATAATTTTCAATGGACTCAAGCCTTCTCAAGGATGATATTTTTTCTGAGACTATTACAGCGTTTGCATTCTGCAGGCTTTCTATATCTTCATTTATCTTTTTAATAGTTACCTTGTTCAGTAAATTTAGTTTTCGTGTCCGTTTCGAGGACCCTGACCTTAGCCGCTATCTCGTCCAGCTTTAGGGTCTGAGCAGAGGTGAGGACTTGCCTGGAAGCTGGAGTAATATCTGCCCCTGAAGTGGTACTTGTGCTTGCTTTCGGTGCCTGCCCGCGACCAGAGAAGGGACCAGAGCCCCGCCCCCCGACGCTCGTGACGTTAGCGGAAGGAACACCGGCGCCCATAAAATCGGTGCTGGAGAGAGACTCTGTTGCGGCTGAGCAGAGGTGAGGACTTGCCTGGAAGCTGGAGTAATATCTGCCCCTGAAGTGGTACTTGTGCTTGCTTTTGGTGCCTGCCCGCGACCAGAGAAGGGACCAGAGCCCCGCCCCCCGACGCTCGTGACGTTAGCGGAAGGAACACCGGCGCCCATAAAATCGGCGCTGGAGCGGCGCACCACCGCCACCAGCGCACCATCAAAGCCGCGCGCCGGCTTGTTCCGGCTTAGTCCGGAGAAGGACGGGAGGACGGGGGCTCCTCCTCACGGATTATGCCAGCTTGCCATAGGGAGTGACGGACTTAAATTGTACTTTGTCAGGGCGAATCGTCGTGAGTTCCTGATTCCAGTTTCTACTATACGTTATTTGTATTATCAAAATGCCTCATAAAAGGAAAGGCAAAGTTCGAGTCCATCCACCAGACCCGAGCCTAGCTATCGGGCAACGATTGATTTCAGATTTCGCCCTGCAACCACAAGAAATAAGGGCTTCAGCCCCCGTTGGTGAACAGGCGGGAGGAGAGCTCTATTCACCTGGGGAACTTTCACTGAGCCCTCCCGAGTGTAGAACACCACTGAGAACTTTGCCTCAAAAAACCGACCAAGGAGTTGTGCTGCTTGCTGAAAATACCATCAGCCAGAGCTTACTGGGTGGCCCAGACGTCGGTCAAATGAGTGGAGAGGAAGGAGCCTCTTCCAATCCCCAAAGACTGGAATTATCAGGAGGGGAAGGAAGGAGTAGATGTGTATCCCCCAAGACACCAACTGAAGCTGATGAAAGCTTCACTCATGGGGTAAGGAACCCTCCTCAGCAATTGAATAAACCTGCAGTGATAACCCTAGAGAACATCTGGGAACTTGTAGCAGGGAATTCCTCCTTTATATTCTTCAATGAAATTACCCCTTTAATATTCAAGATAGTTTTTTTTTTTAATCCAACCAGCTCATTTTCTGCACTAACCTAGAAATGTGAATGCTTTATGAAAGGATAAGACCCTTTGTGAAGGATATTGTGATCAGGTGGATAATGTTTCAAGAACTATAAGCTGTATGCTCTGCTGAATGTTGAATTACGAGATGAGACTAGCTAATTCATAACTTGGGAACAGGATTTGGGGGATGTCTTAGAGGAGGCTACTTGGGATCAGGGCTTTCTGAATATGGGCAAGAGGTCGTTCTTGGCTGTTCTGAAGGAAAGTAGTTATAAGGTTCTCTACCGATGCTACCTAAATCTAGAAAGGTTGCATAGGATGTATCCCTCAATATGGAACATCTGCTGGAGGGGTTGTGAGGGTTTGGGATCTTTTATGCACATATGGTGGGCGTGTCCAGAAATTGGTAAACTTTGGAATATGTCTATAGCTCTAACTCTGGATATATGGGGGTAAAGATCACCAATGGCCTAAACGTTTTGATAAATCTTCCACAAAATGAGGAGAATGTTTACATGAAAAGTGTGTGATTACAAATTGTAGTAGCAGCCAGATGTGTGCTGGCATTGGTGGAAGAAAAGTATGATCCCTCCCATGTCTGAGATTTTCTCTCATTTAGAGAACATTTTACCTGAGGAAACTCACAGCCACAAAGAATATTCTTCCTCAGTTTGAAAAAATTTGGTCATCTTATGTCATATGGAAAGGCAGATGTTAAGTGGAGTAGGGGCTGGGGAAGTATGAGGGATATTTTTCTGACTCTATTTGATATCTAGCATAAGATCATGTGGATTTTTGACTGGGTTCTAGAAAGGGTAGGGGAATTTGGATTGTTCACCCCTACTTTTTTATTTATATTTTATTATATCACTAATTTTACTCTCCTCATCTGAACACTATTGTAACCTATACATTCAAACTTATAAATGTCATTTAATTGTCAAGTTATTTGTTTTGAAGTTGAATGGAACTTTGTTCTTGTTTTCTTGTTTATATTTATCATTTTATCTTATGTAAAAACATGCATCTTTGTTATATCATGATACAGTGGGGGTGAGGGTAGGATGTGTTGATCTATTGTTAATTTTGCTGGTGATGGCAGCTATGAGTTTGTGTTGTATTTGGATCTGTGTTCGGTACATTTACATTCCAATAAAATTGTCAGCTATATAGTTAAAAAAAAAAAAAAAAAAAAAAAAAAAGAGATGACTTGGCAAAGGTACAGAGAAGGGCAACCAAAATGTTAGAGGATGGAACAGCTCCCCTATGAGAGAGGCTAATGAGGTTAGGGCTGTTCAGCTTGGAGAAGAGACAGCTGAAGGGGGGGGATATGATGGATTACAAAATCATGAGGACTAGAACAGGTAAATGTGAATTGGTTGTTTATATTGTCATAAAGTAGGACTAGGGGGCACTTCATTAATTTAGGAAGTAGCACATTTAAAATGAATTGGAATAAAGCTTTTCACTCAAGACACTTAAGTTCTGGAAATTGTTGTCAGAGGATGTGGTTAAGGCAGTTAGCTTAGCTGGGTTTAAACATGGTTTGGACATGTTCCTGGAAAAGTCCATAAATTGCTACTAGTTGAGTTGACCTAGGGAATAGCCACTGCTTATTGCAGTCATTAATATCATAGGATCTATTTAATGTTTGACCACTGTTGAAAACAAGATGCTGGACTTGATGGGCCTTCAGTCTGACCCAGTATGGTAACTACTTATGTTCTTAAGCCGTTGAGAAGAGAGGGGAAAGGATGGCGATTTTTCCCATGCAGTGGGAACCCAGAGAGTCCTTAGGCGTTTCAGACCTCACCTCAAGAACTACCACAAGGTAATGTGAGTCCATTTCCTGACTTGGCCAATTTGTCACCTCATGAGTTGAAAGGAGATTGAGTGGAATTTGCTTATTCTGAGTTCTTCCTGGTGTGATCATCATCATATTTAAAGTTGCTCCCTCAATTTTCTTCATTGTTACGGTCCTGACTGAGTGTCACTGGTCCAGTGAAGAGAACTCTACAGGGATGCATTCTGACCTGCTGCTTGACTTATTGTAACTGCATCTCCTCTAGAAGATCTGACCTTGCTTCCTTGATAAATTTGCCAAGACATTGTTCATTGATGATGGAGCAGGACAGAGAATGGATGTTTTCACCTTTTTAAAATGTCAGTAGCTTCTGGTGAACTCCACATTCATCCTGGTGAATGGCCTCCTTTAAGAGTTGCAGATGAGGATGTGGCAGGCTTCCATGTCGTACTTTCCAGTAGCCCAAAAAAATCGACCTTAAGTACAGAGTGCAGGGTTTCCCAGGTTTTGTTGTGGTGCAATTGCCTCACCACTTTGTAGTGGTGGAGTGTGCTCTAAAGCAGGCTAAAAGCTTTCAAGAAGGCATTGGACTTATTTGGGAAGAAGTCTTCCATGTTGAGTATGATGCAGTATTTGCACAGGTGTGTACAGATGCTAAAGCCTCTTGTGGAGATCACAGACCCTAGACAGCCAGAGTTCCAGGGAACTGTAGAGGATGAAGAATAAAGTGAGAAACATTTCATCTGCTCCTCCTATGAGACATTTGACACCTTGACCAGCACCTCAGCAGCCTCTGAAGCAACCAGGAGACTTGTGTGGTTGCATGCGAGTGGACTCTATGAAGATGTTCACAATCATCTAACTAATATGTCCTGAACAAGGGAGAGCTTGTTTAGGGATAAGGTACAGGAGCAGGCCCCTTTGTGCACCCTTTGTGTGGCCCTGGATTTGAAATATTTGTGCCTGTTAGTATTCTGATGCTTTGGGTAAGATAATTTTTTGCTTCATTATGACTATCACTGATTCCGAAACTTTCCTCCTTCCTTCCCCTATGGACCTGGGTTCATCCATTCCTGTTGCTCTTGGGCAAGGGCGATATGGTCAGTTGGGACCATTGACTGAGACATTTCAGAATGAGGAATGGATCAGTATCGAGCACTATTTATTTAGATGTTGCCATTATTTTAACAACTTGTATAATGCTCTGTGTTGCTAATTAATGCTCGGTCAGTTAAAAGATATTCCATTATTTCAGATATTCTGTCTAAAGATAACACACCTCTTGTTTATGTATCACAGAATTGTGGCTGATAGATCTGAATCAGGTTATTCTGAATCAGTGACTGGTAATTATTCTCAACCCAGATGAAGGAGAAGAGGGGGAGCTTTGCTTGTTCAGAAAAAACCAAAACAAAGAAACAAAAACAGAATCTGCATTTCTCTTTGGTAAAGAGACTTTTCTCAGCCTTTTGAACTTTTAGTTTAAGGTCTAAAGATTTTAATCTTTGGTGTATTGTCTTCCTGGGCTACTAGCCCTTAATAGGTCCCCAGTTATTGAGCTTCTTACTGATCTAGACCTAGGGCACAGTCGCATGATTGTACTAGGAGACTTTAATCTGCACATTGATATGCTCCCCCTTTCTCAGCCTTATGAAAATTTACTAGAAGCAACTAATGTGCTAGGATGGGAACAGTTAGTACGTGGCCCAACACATAGGGTAGACATTACCTTGACTTAGTGTTTATTAATAATAAAAAAAACCCCACACAGATTTTTCCTATACGGAGAGATGTGGTCCCGTGGTCTGTCCACTCCCTAATCTCAGTAACTTTAACTGCAAGTATGTCCTCCAAGAAAGAATCTCTTCATAAGACCCACTCTGAAGAGGAAACCCATAAATATGGATACATTGAGATGAGCTCCCTGAAAGACTAGAGACTTTTAATTTTGACTCTCTTCTTGTACTGAAGACTAAAATTCCATCACATTAGTTAGCTAATGAACTGTACCCCTTCCCTGCCAGTTCATCAGATGAAAGAAAAAATGTAAAGATTAAAGATCCATGTTTTTTTAAGAACTGGTTTTGGAAAGAAAAAAACTGACATACTGAATGCAAATGGCCAAAAGAAAGATCTAGAAATCAAATAAAGAGGTAGGTGAACTACATAAATATGAAAACACCAAGAGTGGTACACAAAATAGTAAATAGATAAAATATATGGATAAATATTTTAAAATGCTTGATAAAATATTACAAACTTATATCAATAATGGTATATTTGCAATAAAATCAAACATAAAATTATCATAAATGATGGATCCAATACACTTGACATGACCATATTTCGACAAGATGTCCACTTCAAAGGAGATTATATAATTGATCATCTTTAATCCCTCCTAGCTAAGAGAAGTGACCACTGTACCATGAACAAGCTTAAAAATCACAAAGCTAAAAACAGCTGTAAAAATTCCAATTCATTTTACCATTTCTGGTGCCTTTTAGGATGCCTTGGAAGAAGGCGAGAGATGCCAGACTAAAAATGGCCATAGTAAAACCTATTCTTAACATCTCACAGTTAAGCCCCACAGATCCTTCTAACTACAGGCCCATTTTCAATCTGTCATGCCTTGCTAAAATAATTGAAAAATAATTGCATAAACATTAATGCAATTATTTTGAAGAAAACTTACACCCAAGACAGTATGTTTTAGAAAAAACAGATGTATGGAAACACTTGTTATTCTGGTCAGACATATCTGTTGGTGGTGTTAGTCATTTCCGTGGCCTTTGATACCATAGATCATAAAATCTTGTTGATCCACTTGACAGAGTTCGGCTTCAGAGAGTTCAGCTGGTTTCAGTCTTTTTTCTCATCAAAATAAAATTTGCTGTTAATAGAGCGTCCAGTAGCACCACGTGGATTGACATTAAAACTGGGGTACCCAGGGTTCTAGTCTTTCTGCAACCCTATTTAACATATATTTAGCTCCATTTTGTAAACTTCTAGATGGCTTAGATTTAAACTTTCAGATTTATGCAGATGACATAGTTTTCCTATTTTTTCTTCTGTAGCTATAGTTTAGCAGGAATTAGAGATATATGAGACATCAATCTTGAGATGGTTATGGCATAACATATTAGCCTTAAATATCAAAAAACTGAAATAATCCTCATTTCACGGCAAATAAAGATTGAAGATGTATGTGATCTGGGTGTCTCTTTAGACACCATACACTCAATGAAATACTAGGCACAAAACCTAGACAAGTCCAGCTATTTAAAGAATGCTGAGAAGATTAAAATCTTTTGTAGAACCAGATGATTTTAGGCTAGTACTCTAAATCTTGATCTTTGCCGGCCTTGTTTTTTGTCGCTCTTTTTTTCTGAGAGTCTCGAACAATGCCATCAGATCACTTCAATTGCTGCAGAATTCTGCGGCAAGAAGTTTAACAGGTACATGCAAATATCGCATAACATCAGTGTTTAAACTACACTGTCTGCCGATACATATATAGGATATCATATAAAACACTCACTTTACTCTATTGCACAATTTCCAATAGCGATAAGTCATGATTAGGTACCAGATTACATTGGTATACACAGTCTTGGAAGTCTTTGATCAGCGAACAAATTTCTGATGTCTGTCCCTACTATTCAACAGCTGCATTTGGGAGAAGTTGAGGAAATGGCAGTATCAATAGCAGGGTCCATATTATGAAATAAAATTCCAGAAACACTGAGACTTGCTGCACACACACAACTGTTCTAAAAAGGGCTCTAAACTTGGTTATTCCAGCAGGTATTTCGTGAGCTACGAACTGGAATTTAATTGAGTGTTGCAGTCTGAGAGCTCTGCATAATTTCATCTTATGCAGTATACTTGTTTTTAAGTATGTTGCATTATCCTATGAAGTGCCTTGTTGGTCTTACATTGATAATGTATTTTCAATTTGCTAATTTCATTTGCTTTTTTTGGGTCATTAATTTTATTTTATGAATGCTATATTGTAAGCTGCTTTGACTGTTAAGAGGATAGAAGAAATTTTTAAACAAAATATAGTAATTACCTAAGAAATTGCCTCTCATACACACGCGCGCACGCACACACACACACGTGTGTGTATGTGTGTATATATATATATATCTCTTCATTTAACCTTGTTTACCAAATGAAAATGGGAACCAATTTTAAGTTTTGTTTTTTAAAACTGCAAAATGTTCAGTTTCCATTCCAAGATGCATGCTGTTTTAAGTATGTTGAGAAGTTGACCGAAAACATTATAAGTATATGCTAAAGCATTGCTGATGGTCATGAGCCCAGTCCGTATGTTGAAGCACTGGATATGTTGAATTGGCATTCCAACTGTACAAAAACTGTCATAGTTTGTGTTATGTCATGATTTTTCCTTCTTTGGCGTTTTCATAGTGATTAACGATCTAGGTTATAATTGTTGCAGTCGTAAAACCGACGCATAGACACGGATGAATAACAGCGAAGATTTTTAGTTTCTTCACATTAAAAGAATTTTTCCTTTTTAATAATATAAAAAAATTCAACACACGCTACAATCTGTCTATATAAATAAAAATGTTAAATAGTTTGTACCAAATCGCTAATCTCAGCAACCACTTAACCGATTGCGTTCAAATTTGGACACAAGTTTCACCTCACATATGGCAAGGATCTTCTACACTTACATTACATATATGTCACACCGGGGGCTGGTAAAAAAGTTTTAAAATTTGGTTCCACAAAACAGCGACATCTGGTGGACGTAAGTGGAAGCTCTTACACCTTGCACAAACGCTCACACCCCACACACACGTGACCAATGTTTGCGATTCACACACCCTCCGAGCAGACACAAATCCACCCTCCTCACACCCCCCCCGCACACATGCCAATTGTACTTATTTCACACACCCTCAAAAAACACACAAAAACCCACCAAATACCAGCATGCTACAGCGGGAGGCCACTCACATGCCACATGTTTGCAATTCCCACACCCTATGAACTCACACACCAACACCATCCTCACACCCCTCACGCACATGACTTTTCTACTTACTGCCCTCAACCTCCGAATGCATGGAAAACTGCATAATAGTTCGGGCTGCTCCAGCGGGGGGGGGGAACACCGCTCCGGGACACATCGCATACACTACGGCTGTCGGCTGCCAGCGATCAAAATGGCGCCGACTGCTCTTTCCCTTACTAGGACACTCGGGAACGCCAATAGCGGCAGTAGCCTATGTGACATAGTAAGGGCAAGGGCCCCTCGATGCCATTTTCTGAACTGGCAACCGGCGCACCTTCGCTCTTACTATCTCAGCGAGACGACCGCTCCCATTGCTCCACCTCGAGGGCCCGGCGCCAATACTTCCATGCCGGAACGAACGCCCGCTCCACCGACTACCATTTTTGAAAGGTATTGTCGGGCCTGCAATGGGGGGGGGGGGGGGCGTGGGGATGTTCTTGCGTCCATGTTCGGGGGGGTGGGGAGGCCAGGTGGCAGTTCCGAGATTCTGCAACTCTTGTGGGTTAGTCTATTTTGCCGACCTGGGGGGGGAAAGGGAGGGTGGGGGAGGCTTATATAAACACAATGTTTCTGTGGGGATTACTTTGGGGTGCAAAGGGGGAGGGCACACACAAACACATACACAAAATATGCACCATCTCCGAAAAGTTACAAAACAGCCCTCACCAGGTGGGGAGTCACTGAGTTGACAGTGAGGGGAGGGAGAATGAGGAAGGAGGTAACTGTCAGGGGAGGAAGAATGAGGGGAGAGGTGAGTGTGAGGGGACAGGAGAGGGAAGGGGGGGGGGGGAGTGACCAAGGGGGAAGAAGATGAGTGACTCAGCTAAATGAGCAAGGGGAAGGGGCAGGAGGGCAAAGAGTCTGACTCGGCCACTGCAACGCGTGGCAGGGGTCCACTAGTACAGAGATAAATAATGGGCAGGAGGAGGTTGGTTAATGATTATATTAAATACACTATGAGATGTAGTGATATAGAAAATTGTATGAAACCTTCCTTCTCTTTCCAAAAAACATTCTTTGAAAAAATATTTTCCTTGTGCTTGTCACATGTAGGTCATTAAATAGTGTAAAAAGTAAGTACACATTCATGAGGGAGATTAATAGAATAAAATATATACAAGAAAAATAATATTGAGAAAGGAGGTTATATCTTGTAGAATTGCGTCTTAAGGTATATATCCCTTGATACATTGTTGATAGTACATCTAATCTAATGATTTTTCCTTTTGGCATTTGGTAGCTACCATTTGGTTAGTCTTCCAAGCTGTTTGACATTTAGGCTGGATTGCACCTTACAGCTGAGTGTGTGGAATTCCCCTGTCTCTAGAATGATCAACTTTTATTTGATTAGCAATTGCCCAGCTGTTGCTGTTGTATTTTTATCTTTGCAGCCACTAGTATAATTTTTATTATGCAGTGCAGATACTCTATGTACAATCTATGTTCCATTAATCAGTCTCTCCAAACTGGTAATCAGAGGGCAAAATTCTGTTGAGTACATGCTATAATGATTAAGATAAGACATTCATTATTGTTTCTCCTTGTCCTTCCTTGTTCTAAATCTCTTGTGCCTGGAATTTTAACAGCAAGATTTGTGCAAGCTTTGCCTAGCAGCTTGGGAATATACAATCCTTTGCATATAGTTAGTGGATTCTGAGCATGCTGCTCTAAGTTTATAAGACTACTATTCCTGTTGATAGTGCTACTCCTCTAAAGGATGCCACCAGTAAGTGAATTGAAATGGCCTTGAAATGGACCTATGAGACTGCCAGCCATCTATGACCCATTGTGTATTGTGCATGTCTAAGTCCATGATAAAATGGTTATCAAAATATACAAGTGGCTTATTAATAAACTTGAGGTGGCTGTATCTGACCTACTCCTCCCTTCTTTACCAGCTATGGCTATGGTGGTACACCATAGCCATAGCTGATATATATATATATGTGTGTGTGTGTATATATATATATATATATATACACACACATATATATATATACCCCACTACTTCTCCTTTCCCAAAACTAAGTCCTGTAAATTCCAAACCAATACTTACCAATCCTCTTCAGCCACCAGCAAGATAATCTCTCAATGCTCCCACTGGATTGAGGGTTACTGAGCTCTTCCCCTGCAATATAGCTGGAATGGGACTGTTTCAGACATCTCCTTTACAAAATTAATAAAGGACAGGTCCTCTGGAGGAAAACGCTTCCTTTCATCAGGAGGAGAGGGCTGTGAAGGTAGATCATCAGAATCCTGGGACGAATCATCAGTCCAAGGATTATAAGGGTCATCACCAGCTCCCAAATGTTCTTCAGAAGGAAGTAACGGAGTTATTCCTGAAGGCCCTGGCCTGGGCATCGATGGTCCCGAAGGAGGAATCGAAGGCATCGATGGCGGCATCGCTGGCGTCGAGGGAGGTATCGACAGAGGCACCGATGGAATCGGTGACATCGATGGACGTGTCAGTGGCAGCACTCCCGATGGTGGAATGAAGAGCGATGTTTCTTCATCTTCCTCCGATGACAAGGGAATCGGCGAGGAAGGAGTCGGGTCCCTCGGTTCCACCGGTGGAATGCACCGATTAATTTGTCCATTCTAGCCAATAGCGGTGCAAGCGCCATGGGTATCGGATCAGTGACCGGAGGAGGAACCAGCACTGGTATCGATGGAAGTTGGAAGCCCTGGAGCGCTTTGACGATGGCCTCGGATCACCCAATCCAAATCCTCACGGAAACCTGGGGCATGAATACCCGATTCCGGAGTGGGAGGTAGCACTGGCGTAGCCAGAGGGTCCACTGGTGAAGGTTGAATCACTGATCCTGGCACCTGTCCAGGTGGGGGAACGCCTCGTGATCCAGAGACAGAAGAGGATGAAGCCTTTTCTGTACGGGGCTTCTTTCTCGGAGGCTCAGACGACGTCGATGTCTAGGGTTTACCAGTATTGATGGCCTGAGCTTTACGATGACGGTGTTGATGTTTTTCTCGATGTTCCTCCTGGTGTTTTTCCAGAGGAGGAACAGAGGGGGGGTGGGGTCGACACCTGTGGAGTCGTCAAGGCTGGTCAGATAGTGGATTCCCGGTGCTGGCGCAACAGACGGCACTGGCTCATACGACGAAGCTATCGATGGAGTCGGGGTTTTTGGCCGAAAGAGAAGACGACCCATCTTATCGAGCTGAGCCTTGCAACCTTTTGGTGTCATTTGGACACATTTGGTGCAAGTAAGGACATCGTGGCCAGACCCTAAGCACATCATACAGACCGTGTGAGGGACAGTGATGGACATTGTACAAGTGAAGTTGGGCATGGACGAAAACCTGACACATGGCTTCGACAAAATTTAGTTGCGGTGCGGTCGATGGTCGGTAGGCCGCGAGGGAAAAACTCAATGGGAATCGACCACAAATGGGCAAAAAACTTACCGTTCGACCGCGGAACAAAGAAATCAATAAGGGGACCCCTGTGGGGTAAAGTTTTTGAAATTTTTTAAACAAAGTTCTGTGAGGAAAATTCCTGAAGAGCTCCTTAACTCGTGTGGCTACAGCTGCGCGGAAAAAAGAAGACTGAAGGGGGACCCCTGCTGGTTGTAGGGTTGGTGCTGTGCTGGGCATGCCCAGTAGGAGCCAGTCAAAGTTCTGGAAACTTTGACAAAAGTGTTCCGTAATTGGGCTCCATCTTGATGATGTCACCCATGTGAGGACTACCATCCTGCTTGTCCTTTGAGAAGCAATATTGTTAAAAACACCTTCAAATTACGCATGGCAAAAAATTCACAGGATTATCCTTCAGTACTTCAAGCTTTAATTCTAACCAGCATAGACTACTGAAATGGAGTATTAATTGGACTTCCCAACAATGCATTAACATCACATCAAATAGTCCAAAGTTCTGCTGCTCACAGGAATGAAATTACAAGAACATATTACACCTACACTCGCAGCTTTACACCAGCTCCAAATTCAATTCAGAATTCAATGCAAGAAATTACATTGGTTCATAAACTCTTGAAGAATAATTCCATCCCATGGTTCAACTCTATAATGTAAATCTATAAACCTAATCGAGCCTTGAGATCGGAGAACAAAAATCTCTTAAGTATCTTCCATTGGCATTACCAGGAAGAGGGTTTTCTCAGTAGCTGCACCAGCACTATGGAACACACATTCAGAGCAGTTACAATTATCATGCTCTGATAAGATCCAGTTATGACAGGTTCTTATGATGAGGTAGCTCATGGGAAAGGAGAGGCTAATGTAAAAGAGTAGAGCCAGAAGGGTTAGCTTTAACTTACAGAATGGCCTGCCTCATCAAATGGGAAGGCAGCTGCAGATTTTCTAGCTGGTTTGGGGAAAATCCATTTCACAAATTTCAATCCTTGTCATTTGAAAGGGTTATCTCATGGTATGCTCAAGTGTATCATTTTTCGTTGAATTCCCTAGGAAAGGGAGGAGACTGCAGCACAGTGGCAGGCTTTATATCAGCTTGTGAGAATGAGGGCAATAATACCTGTCCCTGGGTCACACAGGTATACAAGGGTTTAGTCCAGCTACTTTCTAGTCCTAAAATAGTCCATGTGTGTTGGTCCCTTTTTGGACCCTAAAAAACTGAACTGGTCTTGTGTGGGATCAGCACTTATGGATGGATTCTCTTATTCGAGCAGTTAAACAAGAGGGCATCTTTGCTATTTAGATCTGTAGAGTGTGCCTACACATCCTGATTTGCCATGCATTATTATAAGTATTACAGGTTCATATTAAATAAATGGCATTATCGATACAGGCTCATCCATTTGGCTATGTTGGCTTATGTTTGATTGGCAGGCTCAGGGTACAGGGCCTGTTATCTTTCCATAACTTAGTGGCATATTTGTGAAGGGTGAAGAACACACCTGGAATGCTATGATGTTCCTACTGCGAAATGACAGATTTTCAGTTGAGCAAAGATCCTTTGAAAGTTCAGAGAACTCTATCTTAAGAGTGATATTCTACACCAGTTTGGGACTGAGTCTAAATACCTGTGGGAGGTGTGGCGTTTTAGTACTCTTGAATCTGTATTTATTGGTCTTTGCCTATGTATTCTGGGACTTGCTCTTCCCATCTTAAGAGAGATTTCCATAAACCTGATTATAATGTGTGAACACCATAGAATTGAACTATGCACATTTGGACTGCACCCAGATCAGTCCTGTATGTTTCACCTGAGCCTGAATAAGGAAGTTAGATTCTTTGCTCTTGTAGATGACTAAATCAAATGTCTGAGGCCCACTTTGAAAAGATTTATGCAGATAAAATTAACTTTTAAAATATCCCTACTTATGTGTAGACAGTTACCCAGACAAAAAGGAGATAGGGCTAGAGGCAGGTGAGTTGGGGGTCAAAATATTTAGCTGAATAGCACCATATTGAGTGCTATGTGGTAAAACTTGTGCAGATAGGTTGGTTTGCACAAATGTTTTGCCTAAAGGTTTTCTGAATAACTTTTATCTAGATAATCCGCAGAATGTTTATCCAGGTATTCAGTTGAACTTACCTGGTTATCTTATCCGCTTGTCAGAGTTTGAATATTCTGCTGTGTAAGTATACTACACTGTGCGCAAACCAATGAACCAGCCTAGGAGAATGAGGCAATATCTTTCTGGATTAGTCACCTAACAGCTTTGATATTCACAAGATAAGTTCCTTCATATAAGTGTTCTTGGCACTTTTTTTTTTCCAAGATGAGTTTCGTTGCCAGTGTGTGAAAATTTGGTGAAACTAATATGGTAATGGTAAGGTATTTGAATAAGTGTGGTGGCACAATTACCAGTATGACCCGTAAGATATTCAGGAAGCTGACATGGGTGGGAACAAACTTGTGTTTTCCTTTCACTAATTCCCATTTTGAGACATCCGAGTATGCAGGCAGATTGCTTGAGCAAATCTCTGATCCCGGGGGAGTGGAAGCTCGGTATTGATATCTTTTTGAACTCCTTTTTTGCTTAGTCGGTCACCCTTAGGATCAGCCTGACTTGTACTGGCCCTCAGCACGAAGCCACAGAGATTCTATGGCTGCTTCAAGCATGACAGGGTGGTGGCCATTGATAACTTTGGCCAGGGTCTGCAAAAAAAAAAAAAAAAAAAAGAATTCTCTCTTCTTTTTGAGTAACGTTGCCTTTAGTGCTAGCAAAGATGAGATCTTTCAAAGCGGAGGTGCTGCCGCCTTTATAGTCAAGACCTCCTTGGTTTCCAGAGCTGTTGTGAATCTGAGAATGGAGGAATCTCTCCTCAGAATTTCCAGACATTGAGGGTAGAAACTTTCAAGCTTATTTTCAATGTGAGACTCCGTGTGTGTGGGCTGAAGGAGAGTTTCAAGCCAGCTGGCTCTATCTTAAAAGCAGTTTTAGTGGGGCATTAGTGATCTGCTCCCAGTATCATTTTTTTTGGCTGGAGGTCCCTTTTTGTTTTTTCCTTGAAGGAGAGAGGTGACCATCTTGCCTTTCTGCAGCCACTAACATGCATACATTACTGCCACTAGTATTGTATGTTTTATAACTGTGGTAATCGCTTAATGAGTTATGAACTAAGGACCTAATGTCACGGTGATGGTCTAATGTGTTTTGGTAAATAGGACCGAGAATCTGTCAAAATGCATGCTGGCTAATGGTGCTTATTAGGGTTCAGATGATGATCATGCCACAGATTGCCCTAAAACCTAGAGATTCTGACTTATCACTGAAATTATTTTTAACTCTAAAACAGCAGTATGACTGCTGCTCAGCTTAGTAATATAGCTGACGTAAAATGCTAATTATGAAAAAAAAAAAAGTGACACATTGAGATTACCTATTGAGACACTCATATTGATGTTTGTTAGTACTGTGCTCTCTACTTTGTGGCCAGACTTCTTGCACTGATTTACCTTTTATGCTCATTTATTGCAATTTTGGCCAGGTTAAACTCTTGGGGGGCAGCTTTTACTTATGGGTTGGTTAATTAATGTGTAATGACAGCAGGTGGTCTGAGAATATGGATGCACTTTTAAGAAACCATGTCCCTGGTTTTTACAAAAATCCTCTATCTTGAAATGAGTTGAATGTTGCTTGTCTACTCCCCACCCTCACCCCCATGCCCACTCTCCCTGCAAATGGTACAGTTTAAAGCTTCTTGGCTAATGGTAGCCTTGAGTCACATAATTGTAGACAATAGTCTGTATATCTATATTTAGAAATTGTTGAATCTGTTCACTTTCAGTTGGTGCATTTGCCCTCAACCACTCCCCTACAGAACAAAGTTAATTGGTTGTATCATTTTTTTTGTCACATTTGGGCAGCCTTGGTGTGTGCAGTGAGTGAAAGTATAATGGACTGCTTGAGAGGGAGCCACCTAATGAATGCTGGTTTTTAATACAGGGCGATTACTCCCCACTGGTCACAAATGCAGGCCAAAAAATGTCTATATTGCAATGGATAAAAGTGGCATGCTGAGTGGATCATTTGCCTGCTCTTTCAGATATACATTAATGTGTCCAAATTAGATGTGTCCTAATCTTGCCTGGGGGGAAAAGTGTGAAAACAGTGGGGAGAAAAATGAATTATTATACTCATAGTGCAGGTTTCTTTTCTTCTATTTCCCCCCTTTTGTCTTTTCTGCTATACATTTTTTTCTTCAAGTAGAAGACAGGTACAATGGTGAAGTTGCTGACTTTGCTGTCCCTTTTTTTTTTTGTTGTTTTTAATATTTGACTTCAAATCAGAGTAGCATAGTTCCTTTATTTTTAACTGATGTTCACCTGTAATTTAAATGCCACAGCACATGAAAAGTCCTGTGACACTAGTTGTTCCATCAGTTGGCAAAATGATTGGCACATATAGTCAGAGGGCCTGGATTTTTGCTGTGCCACTGGCTTGGAGCACACATCTCTCCCTTTCCACTTCTGCTTGTCCCTTCTCTCTCCCCTTCCGATTCCCAATGCTGCTGGTTTGAGCTAACAGGAGGAGTAGAGTGTAAATTCTTAGGGTGATGACGTGGCCTTCTAGAAGAACAATATTCTTCTGCATAAAATAGGTGATGAACCACAACCAGTTTTCTGAATTTTGCTTGCCATTTTACTGGGAGCCAATGCAATTGATGTAAAACAGGGCTAATATGGTCCTAGTGAGTTCCTGAGCTGCAGATTTCTGAATTGGTTGGGTAATGTTGAATAACCTATCGGGAAGAAATAAAAAGTATAGCACAATGATTAATATATCCCAACACTGACTGGATCACAGTCCAGAACATTTTTAAGTTAAAGCATGACTTATGACTATGCTTAGATGTTTTACATGAGGCTTCATTGTTAAACCAGAATCCAACTAGTTTCCTAATCTAACTTTTGAGAGTATTCTAATTCTTTCCCTGGCAAATCAAATTTCACTTGGACACTGGCTTTCTACCATTCCACACTATCTTCGTCTTATGAATATTAAGTAAAAGACCATTTCTGCCAGCCAAGATTTCATAAGCTTTATATTCCAAGTGACATACTTGGAATATAAAGCTGAACATCATCAGCATAAATATATACCCAATGATTTCAACTTCAAAGCAAACGGGGCTAAGTACAAATTGAATAATGTGGAATGCCCACCCCTAATGACAAGACATCTGCCCCTAATTGCATTCTCTGCTCATGATCACAGAGGAATGATGTAAACCAGGACAGTACTTGTCCACCTACTCCAATGGCTCGCAACCTTGAAATCAGGATGTCATGCTTAACCTTATCAAATGCTGCAGAAACATCATGTTGCACTAAAATTCCTGTCTCACCACAATCCAGACTACCTAATAAAGAATCAAACAGTGAAGGTAAAAGCAACTCTGTATTGTGTGCCTCTCTAAATCCATATTGGTGGACATTGAGTGCATTCCTTTTCTTCAAATACTCTTCTAACTGCAATAGCACACTCCTCTCAACGATTCTAGCAAGAGTTGGCAAGTTGATAATTACCAACACCTGAAGCTGGCTTATGGATGTCTTTTACAGTTGGTCTAATGTCCTTTTTCAGTGGCCTGGGCACATCTCTCTCCACTGTTTTGTATTGATCTAGGCTTGCCTCCATGAACACTCCTGGTGGTCTGTTTAAAAGTGTTCATAGTATGGAAGCTGATGCAAACTTTAATCTGGACAGAAGGCAATTTTCAGAAGGCTTTGAAATTGTTCTTTTTACTTTTAATAAGCAAAATAAGTGCATCTTATTCAGTATGCTAAATGATGCAAATTTTTACAAATAGGCCACAGAATTTCAGAGACACCTACTGCAAAGGTTTCTAACTCTTGCTGCAAAATTTACCCCCAGAAGTGCCGTAGGAAACTGGGGGCTGTGCATATAGTTGAGATATTCTGGATCCTCATATTTGCCTCTCATGTAGGCTACTTGCTTTGTGATCTCTTAACCAAGTCACAAGAGAGCACCAGAACTTTCTATAGACATAACCAAAAGTAAGGTTTTTAAAATGTTTTCCCTTACCCTCCTGTGCTTTCTTGTGGTTCTTTCCACTAAAGTTTGGGGCTTTTTCAGCATTATCTGTAAAATTTCTTGACCCACTGTCTCATTTCTGTTGCACAGTCTGCAAGACCTTGCAGCTTATATTGCAGGAGGAGAGGCATGCCTACAAATTAGGGTAGTCTGAGATGGGTCCTGGTGGATATATTTAAGTGGTGCCTCAAATTGTTCTTAAAGTTTTTCTTGACTAATTTTGTGAGAGGCTTTAAGAATAATTTGAGGTCCTCATGAACGCATAACAAACTTTTACTTAATCTGTCCAAAACAGAAATGATGATTTTTGGAATGATTTCCTTCAGATGATTGTCCAACTAGATTTACCTTTGAACATCAAGTTATCCTATTGTATCTTATGTTAAAAGGTTAATTTGTGGATGCATCATAAGGCTAGAATCAAGAATCACAACTAACGCAGTAGTTATGTTCTTTAAGCTTAAAATGCCGAGGAGGCTAAACCTTTACTAGTTTAACAAGTTTCATACAGTTTTAAAAGCATTGTTTTTTGGGGGTTTTGGACTATTGCAACCCATTATATTTGGGAGTACCATCATATATGCTTAGAGCAGCATTTTTCAATAGATTCAAAGTAATGTGCCTTGATTTATTTATTTTTACCATTTGTATCCCATACAATCCATTGTTCTCAGAGGGTAATATATTCGTGTCAGTATTGAAAAGGTTCTTATAGGCTCCCAAGTATCTTTGCTGAGCTGTGTCCTGCTGTTGTGAGTCTCACTGGGCAGCAAGCTCTTGGGATTTTTTTTTTTTTAAATAGTCCTCTGAGACCTCTCGCGATGTATTTGAAAACATTTAATATTCTGCTTTTTTTTTTTTCCAAGAATGGTCATAAAGTGGGTTATGGTCATCTCATATTAGACTAACAGATACATGAGCAGTAACATACATTATTGTGTCCTGTGCAGTTGCCCTTGAATGAATGTCATGGTATAGTGGATGTTAATACTTAAAAATGAAAGGGCTGGGAAAAAGGATTGGTTAAATAGTAGTAAAGCTCTTACTTTTTTCTAATAAGTTCAAAGTGAAGTGTAGTGCTACCTTTTTCCAGATGTTAGGTACATAGCAGCTGAAAGCCCACAGTCTTGCATACTTCAGTTTCACAGTTGAGGGGGGGAGGGGTGGATAGAGGGACGATTAGAGATCTCTGGTGGGCATGTAATGAGTAAGAAGGGAGAGATACTCTGGAGCCTGTCTCTACATGTATTTGAAGATTTTATCCTAGTTTCTATTGGTCGCCAGTGCAATTTGTGCAAGATGGACCAAATATGGTTGGCAGCTTTGGCTCCTACCAGAACTCTGGCTGCAATGTTTTGTAGAAGTTGGAGGTATTTCAAATTGTACTGAAAAATGCCTTTCAGTAGTGAGTTATAATAGTTTGAATAGTGCATAAATTACTGTAGCCAGGTTGAGGTAGTGAGGTAGTTACATAGTTGGCGAATCTAATGTAGATACATGAAAGAGGTTCTTACTATCCTAGATGTGAGGTTCCATTGAGAGATTTTAGTGGTTGAATTCTGAGGCTTCGTACTGATTCTTCAGGTTGAAGAGGGGTTCCCGATGAAGGTAGAGAGGGGATGATGGTAGCTTAACCAGAAGATTTTGAATTTGGAAGGGCTTAGTTTAACTCTGACTACTAAGCTATTGGGCTACTGCATGAAGACATTTGTTGAGATAGGATCCAATCAAGCATCCTCCATTGCCAATTTTGACAAAAACTTGAATGTCATCCATCAATAGGTAGCATTTGATGTTGAAGGGCTGTATGAGATTGCAGATCAATCAAATATAAATATTGAAGACAATCAGGGAGCGGAAAGAGCCCTTTAACACTCCTCAAGTGAGGTTTTTTGGGGACCTATGAGTTGGGCTTTGTGCTGTTTTTGATAGCCCAGGAGGCAGTGTGTGCAAGAGTGAAAGCAGAGACTCCTATTCAGGTTTCCAATTCTTCAATAAGGTCAACAATGTGGTGATATTTGCTGTTTGCTGAAATACATTGGTTGAATAGATTAAGTTGAAGTGATGGAGAGCTTTGTTTTTGTTTTGGTGCAATTCGGTTGTTGGGTTTAGTTGCCTTATACAAAGTTGTTTGTATAGTGTTCTGTTCTGAGTTACCTGAATAGGCAGAGAGGTTTGTTGAAGCCCATCATGGTGGTAGGAATATTTCTGGGCTTCCTCTTCCTCACTTAGACTTTGTTAGGTAGTGAATTTGGGTAGTATAGGAGCATTGGGTTATTTTTACTGGTAGGTTACATCAGGAATTAGTGCATAGGGTTCAAATTGGCTAATCACATTAGAGCTGGGGTGGCTAACTCTCTGGTCTTCAAGAGCCACAAACAGATCTGGTTTTCAGAATATCCACAATAAATATGCATGAAATAACATTTGTATGCTCTGCTTCCAATGTATGCAAATATATCTAATTTGTATTCATTCTGGATATTCTCAAAACCAGGCCTGTTTGTAGCTTTTGAGGACCTGAGTTCGCCATCTGTACATTAAGGGTATAGAGCAGACCAGAAAATAACTCCTACAAGAAGGTGGATTGTCACATAGTAAATTACCCTATCTGGTTAAGAACCAAGTGGATACTCATTGTTGGTGGATGACAGGCCTCAGAGTAGAATTTAACAGTTGCTTTCAAATGGATGCATGCAGGGGCGCAGCCCTTTGCTGCTGTGCTCACCCACGGGAGGGACCAGCTAGGCAACCTCTTAAAGAGCCTTAAGAGAGGATGGAGGGCTGATGTGGCAGCCCATGGGAGGAGGAGCTCTCAGCTTGACTCTCCCTGCTGATGCAATGTCAGCAGGAAGAGGGGGGAAGTGGCCCTCAGGAGCAATGATGGGTCTCCCCTCCTCACCTCCAACTGCTGCTGCTCCTTGCCAAAGTGATGTCAGTTGCAGTTGTGTGGTCTTCAGCCTCAGGAGAGGCCGGAAGGCGGCTGGGTATGGGCTGTCAGGCCAGACTTTCCTTGCTGATAATGGTGGGAGGAGGCATAAGAGGCCCTTAATAGCAATGGTAGATGTTCCCTCTTCACCTCTGGTTCTCTTGCAGTTGATTTTATGATCCTCTAAGCACCCTCTTTCTACTCCAAGTGGATCTCCTCTTCTTTTTAAAGGAAACTTAAGGTTTTCTTTCCATAGGTGCATAATAATGAAATTATTTAAATTTTAACTAGTTTTGCAGTGCTCAGCAAAAAAGTGTGTGTGCTAGAATTGAAAGGGTGCTGAAGAGCCAGTGAAACTTTGGCTGTAGAAGAGGTTTTTCTTGTGCCAAGGAATTTCCCTTGATCCCTCCCCTCAAAAATAGCAGGGTTGTTTTCCTGCCCCTTTTTCCTGGTCATGTAGAACAGTTAGAATAATCATATTTTTTTTTTCACCACACCACAGGATCTGAACTTGTATGCTGTGGTTCAGTTTGAGTTGAACTGATATCCACCCTGGACCACCAAGACACACCAGAAACTATTACAGAATTGTTTGTACTGACCCATAGCTATTTCAACTTCAGTAATGACATCTGTCTATAGATGACGGGCACCAGGATGACACCTCTGCATGCCAACCTTTTCATGGTAGAAGTGAAGGCAACATTTTGGAATGGATATAAGCTAAACTTTCAAAACTAGTATAGTGATGATGATGATTTTATTCTTCTTGCATGCTTTAGTGCAGTGGTTCTCAACCGGTGTGTCGGGGCACACTGGTGTGTCACGAGTTCCTGGGAGATGTCGCAGGGCCAGCAGATGGCTATCTCATTATTAGCCCAGGAGGGAGTTGGTTTATTTCTCTTATATTGGGCCTAATGAGAGGCTACTCAAACTTCCTTCTTTTCTTTCTGGCCTGGTGGGAGGCTGTTTCCTCCTTCACCCAGATCAGAGTGAGACGTTGCCAGCTCCTGCTGTTCTGGGCCTGATGAGACGCAAGCTTTCTCTTCCCCTGCTGAGTCTGGGAGTGATGCTGCGGCTGACCTCTTCACCATGTGGAGGGTGGGGAAAAGGAGGTTGGGGATGCTGGGAAGATGAAGATAGAATGGAGAGAGAGTGTGGGGACTGCTGAGCAGGAAGGGGTGGGAAACAGGGGGTTGGGGTAGCTGGGCAGGCAGGGAGATGGGATGAAGGGGGTAGGGAGAGTCAAGCAGGGGAGAGAGGGAGCACAGGGAAGAGGGTGTGGGATGGGGGTCAGGAATGCTGGGCAGGGATGTGAGTGTGAGCGGATGATTGAAAGGGAATAATTGGGAAAAGTGAAGGATGGTGGGTGGCATGGAGCGGAGTGACGGGGTGCAAGAGCCGTAATATTCAGTTTTTGGAATGTGCATTTCTTCTGTCTTTGTACTTAGTGTAGGAGGATAAGTATTTCTGTTTCTAGCTCTCCAGTTTTGCAGTCATGCAGAGTGGCTTTTTGAGGTTTCCATTCCAGTTTTTGTCTCCACATTTGTAATTTCTGTATTTGGTGAAGGTCAGATCTGTATGTGTGACTGAGGTAAGGTATTTTACTAGTAGGTAGGGATTTGTATCAATCTTCTTAGTTGTGTTTTCTTTCTCAATAGGACATGCACTGGTTGTGCACTGCTGCCTTTCCATAGGAAGGGCTATTGCCATTTGAGTTCTTGGAATTAGTGTTGCAATGGTATGGAAGGTTTGCTACATATTTGCTGAGTGTTTTTTTATTTTCATGTTCTGAATTTTACAATGTGCCTGGTAGTAAGGGAGTTTGTTTCTGTTACTGAGAGAGCCCCTGAATCAGTATATCTTTTTTTATATAGTGAGTGGTATTTCAAATATACTATTTCTGTTCTGCATTCATTGTTTTGGGGGGCGGGTGCAGGTTCCTGTGGATGCAGAGTATGTGTTTATATTTAGCTCCATGATGGTCAAGTGTTCAGTGTTCATGCCTGTAAGTATTATCTGCCAGGTGTGTCCCCATAGAAAAAAGGTTGAGAACCACTGCTTTAGTGTGTTAGGTACAAAGTTATAAACAATATATTAAATACAAGAAATAAAATGAAACATGCATATTAGAATAATCAAACATAATAGCCGAACCGATCATCCCAAATGCAAAAAGCTCAGATTCCTATAATCAACGAACTTGGTACAATTCTGCTACCTAAAGCCAACATCATCTAATCAAAATCAGAGGCAAAAGCCTTTTCCCTTAGAGAAACACCTGGGAAAATAATCATGTCTTTAACACGGGAATCTCCATGTACTTAGGAATTTTTAGGATGTGGACAAAGGGAGAAGAGACACTCAAATGGCTTCAGAATCCTTTTAATATATTCCATTCAATCAGATTCAAAATGAACTATTCCACAGAAAGGGTTCATTTTTTGAACAATACAGTCTCAGTTAACAAATAGTATACCAACATATGCACGCAGAAAAATCAGCAGACAGATGACGCTATCTTTACAGTTCCAGCTTCCACCCTTTGGGGCTGATGTGTAAAAAAAAAAAAAAAAAAGCGCAGAAAGCGGGCGCTGAAAAGTCAGCGCCCATTTTCTTAATGCACGCATGGCGCCCACAAGGGGGGCACCAAGCTACATTGTAATCACGGGGTCGTGTTAGCAAGGAGGCGCTGGGGGTTGCTTGCACGCCCCTAGAGCCTCCTTGCTAACACGAACCCACGGCGGCTGTTGCAGGTTACAAAAATAGACGCCGGTAAACTTGGCATCGGTTTTCATAACCAGCCGTCTGCTAGTGATGAAAACGGATGCTGAGTTTACCGGCGTCGGTCTTCCTAACTCTGTGGTCTGCAAAGGTATTTTTTTTCTTTTTTACTTAAGTACAGAAAAGCCATTTTTTCTGCTTTTCTGTACTTCTGTTACACACACTCAGCTATTAACGCCTGCTCCAGGCAGGAGTTAATAACTGGGAGCTAAATGCGTGTCTGGGACGCACATTTATTTTTTTGCATTGGAGTGAATGAGTAATAGCCTCATTCACGTGCATTTACATGTGATAAGCACTATCTCATTCACTCCGCGTCGGGCGCGTGTTAAATAGGCGCTAATCCCCCTATTGCATTCGAGGGGGGGAGGGGGGGTGGATTAGCACCTATTTAACCCGTGTCCGACTGCGGGTTATACAGTGCGCTCAGCTGTATTTTATCGCCCCTTTGACTACAAAAAGATCCATTAGACTAAACTAAGCCACATTGTATCACCTTGGGGGGGGGGGGGGGGTGTTAAACTCATGACCAGAAATAATCCTATTGCCTGTCTGTCACTTTCTTAACATCCTTCCTCCTCAAACCTTCCTCCTCCTCCCAGCCCTATCTTGCCCCTTCTTATTACCATTGTATATTGTTTGTTTTTTTTTTTTTCAATTTACTTATTTTCTGGAAGTTTTACTCATTCTGTTCGTTTGAGGAAGGGAGTGTTAAGTCTTGACGGCTTGTCAAGAAGTATATGGAGTCTGAACAATTAGAGAGAACCCAACATTCGGCTGCTATCTGGCTGAACAAGTTAGCCAGATACACTTATCCTGCTAACTTGGCAGAGATATTCTGCAGTGTGACTGTGCCGCTAAATGTAGTCCACTATCTTTAAGGACCTTCATTTTCGGTTTTTGTTCTTTATTTTTCCTGGGAATTTATCAGGGTTTATTATAAGAACAAAAACAGGAGATAAGCAGTTGAAAAAAATGACTTTTTTTTCAGGTAAATATTGGTGTTTATTTTTGTGGACAGAAGCCAGAATAATAAAACTTTTGTCAGATTCTCCCCACCCAGCAACATTCCCATCTCTACTCCCTTCCCCTGCATAACATGCCCCTCCCTCTCTCTCTCTCTCTCCTCCGACTCCATCAAGAAACTCCCTCCCGCCCCCCCACATACTGTAACAGCATTCATCCTTACCGGTGGTGGCTCCGGACCTCTTCTCGCTCCCTCGGCAGCAGGCTTACCAAGGCTCCCTCACTCTGCAACATTGCAGTACTGCTTTTATGCAGGGCCAGGGATCCTGCCGGAACGTGCTTCTGGTGGACGGGGGGGGGCCTGCTTGAAATGCATTCACGGCACCAGACAGCAGGCACTTTGGCTGCCTGGGGGGGTGAGGAGGTGGGACTTGAAACGCAGGATGGAGATGCTTTCATTGGTGGAGGGTGGGACTTGCAACACGGCATGCGTTTTGGCCCATACGGGCTTTCAGCAGTAGCTGGAGGCCTTGAATCACTGAATCTGCAGTTCTGGAGCAATTTTTTAATCAGCGTAAAATTAGGGTGAATATCTGTTAAAACAAATTGTCACCTTTGGGGGGAAAACCCCAGGAATTTGTGGGTGAAAATCACTTTAAACTGAAAATGAAGGACCCTGACTATCTTATAGTTAGCCAGATAACACCACATGTCGGCGTTTATTCAGAAAAGTGCCTCTGCCCAGGATCACCTTTGTTCCACACCTCACGGGCCGATACAGTAAAATGCGTGGGAGAGCTGGCGCTCTTGAGGCGAGCACCCACTCTCCTGGGCGTGCGATTTAGTATTCAAATGAGGGCCTGTGGTAATAAGGAGGCGCTGGGGACACTAGCGCCGCCTCATTGGCAGAAGCAGCGTCTGTCAGCGGGTTTGACAGCCGACGCTTAATTTTACCAGCGTCTGTTGTCGAACCCGCTGACAGCCACGGGTTTGGAAAACGGACGCAGGCAAAATTGAGCATCAGTCTTCCAACCCATGAGCCACGGGCTGATTTTTTTTTTTATGATTTTTTATTTTTTTTTTATTTTTGGGGCCTCAGACTTAATATCGCTATGATATTGAGTCGGAGGGTGTACAGAAAAGCAGAAAAAACTGCTTTTCTGTACACTTTCCCGGTGCTGGCCGAAATTAACTCCTGCCTTTGGCAGGAGTTAATTTCTGAGTAAAATGTGCAGCTTGGCTGCACATTTTACTTTCTGGATCGCACGGGACTAATAGGCTCATCAACATGCATTTGCACATTGCGGGCGCTATTAGTTTCGGGGGGGGGGGGGGGATTGGCTGCGTGTTTTCCACGCGCTATTATCCCTTACTGTATAAGGGGTAAAAATACCGCGTTAAACGCGCGGCAACCATTCTGCATCGGCCCGTTAGCCTGCTAACTGTTTAGCAGGGTAAATAGACAGCTAAGTGACAGCTCCAGGCCTAGCCTGAATATTGAAATGCCTCCACTTAATCAGTTAAATCTGAACTTAATCAGCTAAGTGACACTGTATATCTATCTTGGAGTTTTTAAATCCTTTCACTTGGAAATTCTTACTAGATAACTTTATCATTGATTTTGTTTTTATACCTGTGTATTTAAAAATAAAATGAAATTGAAAAATGCTGCTTGCATAAGTATTCAATCCCTTCAAACTAGTACCTGGTAGAACCAACTTTTGCTGCAATAAGTCTGTTGGTGTACAAGCCGATTGTGGCTTTGGTTTTAAGTGAATTGTGATATATTAAATTGAACTAAACTAAAACTATTAGGTTATTTCATTTGTTAATCTTTATTTCCGTTAATTTTGCTGAGAGAGTGAATTGTTTTACTACTAGCTGAATCACCACAGTGATGTTTGAGGCATAGTGAAAAATTCTGCCTACCCCTAGCTGCTGTTGGCTGTGGGGGTTTCGCTGGGAGATGAGACTTTTAGTAGTCTTGGCATTTTTTATGTGACGCTAACTTATTAATGATTATCACAGCCCATATATCAATACGTGGTAGCAACATGTTTAATATTAACTGCGTAGCTAGTGCATGAAATGGAGAACTTCCACTAAATCAAAGCCTATGCCTCATCAAGCATGTCATTCCTACCAAAATGAAATCTTTTTTTTTTTCCTTCCTTCCTCCTGCCTGTATTAATCAACTTGGTTTTCATATCACTTTAGCTGATTTCTTTGTTTCACTCTTCTGATTCTGGGAGATGGAAGGTAAGCATTTCAGAATTCGAGATACACTTTCCCCCCCCCCCCCCCCCCCCCCTCAGAAGCTGCATTTGACACATTCAGTACTGAAGGAGACAATTCAATGATCTTTAGAAAAGCAAATTGTTGTGCAGTAGGTGTTACTCTGCTACTCTTTACCCTCAGGGTCAGGTGCTAATATATCTTGGGCTTTTATGAATGGGACATGATCGCTTGTCAGCCTGCATAATTTGCCTTGCAGTAAACATCACCTTTCTGGCTAAGGATGGGATTCACACAGACTTGGTTCTTGTTTTGGAATGATGATTTATTGTATGAAAACTGAAGTCCATTGTTCTCTCTACAGGCAAGAAGTAGTAAATGATTAAATATAAGCCGTGTAGGTTATGGTTGCTCTGCAGTGAAAGAATGCGGCACTTTCTTCTTAAACAGCACTAGAGGATTATAAGAAAACATAGCCATGTTTCTGCACTTCCCCCCTACCACCACCACCCTAATTGATTGGTAGCCAAGCAGAGGTGGTGCGATTTTTGCTTTGTCAAACAGAGCTAGCAAGAAGGTCGTACTGAGTGTGGGACTGTGATCTGGTAGCATGTGCTCAAGAAGTGGATGGGAGCTGTTAACGGCGAACACATGCTACCAGCTCACAGTCTCATGACGGCTCCCCACGCCTCACACTTAAGAACACTAGTCACACTTTGATTTTGCAAGCAGTATTCTCCAGAGTTCGTAAAGTAACTGGATGACACCCTAGTTTTTGCTCGTAACAATATTCTAAACACATATTCAGTTAAATGAGGTATTTAGAATCAAGAAAGGAAACACGGTAACCTAGTAAATGATGGCAGAGAAAAGACCAAGTGGTCGAACTAGTCTACTGAGCAGATTGCTTACGGTAGTAACTGCTACTCTATGCAGCAACGCAGAAATGTTACACATCAGTTAATACAGGTTACCCCATTTCTTCAAATCCAGCTTCTTAGGGATGTGCTGTGATTATTCCATGCCCTCTTTAACTCCATTACTGATCTTGTCTTCACTACCTTATCCAGGAGGGCATTCCAGCCATCCACCACCACCTCTGTGGAAAAAATAGTTCCTGATTCTGGTTCTGAGTCGGTTCTCCTGGAATTTTATATCATGACAGTTTCCTTTCCAGTGGTAAAGATTTGATGTTTGTGCATCATTAATCCTGTATAAGGGTCACTTCCTTAATCGTGTACACACAGACAATATTAGGACTGTTCCTCCTAGTGTATTGAATTCAAAAGTTTCTATTGAACCGTCATACTGATCACTCCTGGTCAAATAACCTTCATTGCTTTACTTATTTATAATCATAGGTCCTGTTACTCCAACATTTTTTTTGTAGATAATTGATAAACAACTTATATGGTTGCTTGCAATATTGTTCTCCCGACATGTTTCAAAACTTTTGTCTGCATCAGGGGATTGGAATATTCAGCAAATTTCTTATTCAGCATATTTCTATAAAGAATAAAGGTATTGAAATAGAATGCAGGTTCTAGTACACAGGGTGATGACCTGCACTTGTCACCTCTTTCATAGCCATCTTCCTCAGGTTCAATTCCAACTCCGGAAATACAAAGTGCTCTTTATAACCTAACCAATTCTTATGCTATACCAGTAATTAAAAAAAAATAAAATAAAAATCCACAATGACCATCAGTATTCAAGTTCATATTTTAAATTAAACGAACCAGTCAGAGAAAACAAGCAGAGGTGTTGTATGATGTTGCTGGTATCTATCACCATCTGTCAGATGAGGGAATATCATTCGGTGTTCAGGCCCTGAGGGGTAATGGAATTTAAAGAGTATATCTAAAATTGTTCTCTGAAGTTTAATCTGCATCTAACCTCTCTCCTTGGGTTGAGGGGGGGAACTTGATCAATTATCCACCACCGCAAATCTGTAAACTCATATGAGAATTCCATGCAATGGGCAACCAAAGGTGCTTGTAGTTAGTGTAAATGCAGATTTTATGTTCTGTCAGATGAGTTCTAATCGTTCTTCTAGCTTGTCCTACATACAACAGACCCACGTGGGCATTTTATGGCATAGTCCACATTTTTAGATGTGCAATCAGTATGTACTCATAAGTACATCCCGAAAGAGGGTCTTGCCATAATGTAATTCTCAATGTGGTGGTGCCCATCGGACAATCTCCGCAAGGTCCATGTCCTCTTAATCGAATAATCTGGCTCTCTGTATTTGGAGGAAGGAATGACCTGACTATGAAGTCTTTTTTTTTTTAAACTTTTTTCTTTCATGTAGGTAACCAGCGGATAATCCTAAAATACCTTATGTAGCTGCACATTATGCCAGTGTTTTCGCAATATACAGCTATTGTGTGCGCTTTGTCCGAATCCTTTATTGTACGAACTGATTTTCTGAAGATCTCACATTATCCAAAAGTAGCCACTGGCGTTCTGCATTCAGAATATTTTTGTATGCTGGTTTTATAGCATGCATTGGATAACCTCGCTGTAATTGTCTATTACAAAGATCCTTAGTCTGTATGTAAAAGCTTTTTGTTTATTAGAACATATTCTACTTAAACGCAGGAACTGACTAATTGTAAACTAGACTGAAGGCTATATGGGTGGAAACTGTCAAACCTTAAGACTATGGTCCACTGGAAACAGTTTATAGAAAACCAGCGTTGTTCCATGTTTATAGATCGAATATCCAGAAACAATGTGTTCTGTGTGAACCTCAATGGTAAATTGTAAATGTCAGTCCCTTAAATTATGCCATGTCACAGACCTTTTTAACTCTTCCACCATAGAGGACCGGAGAAAAAAAAAATATCACTGCATCTTGACCAAACGTGTATTTTTGCAAAAAATAAAAAATAAAAGGTGGTGGATACACAAACTTCAAAATCAGCTACATATAAGTTGACTATGCTGGAGCCATAGCTCCCATGGCAATGCTATGTTTCTGGAGATAGATTTTGTCTTGAAACATAAAATTGAGTCAGAGCAGTCTATGCCGGCTGAATAATAAATTCTGTCAGTATTCTGAGTATTCTAGGTCTTTTTTCTTAGACTGGCTCCATAATTGCCAGTGATTCAAGTTGGGGGACATTGGTATATAAGGATTGATCATCCAAAGATACTAAAAAGCATGATTGTATATTCACTTTTATTGTGGCTAATCTGCTTAACATATGTTTTGAGTCTCGGACATATGATTTGGCTAATTGGACCGGTTATTGTAATAAAAAAAAAAAAAATCTACAAAGATTGACAATAGTTCCAAAATGGATCCCAACAAAGAGACAATCAGAGAACCAGGAGGAGAATCTTTGTATAAAAAACTGGAATTTTTGGGTTCTTTTGTTTCAGAAATTCACGTTGTGTCAGAAAATCCACTTCTTCGGCTGTGGTTACTGCAGGTCCCATTAGTTCTGCTGTTCCTACAGTAGGGTCTGCTGAGTTTTCATAATAGATTGAATTAGACAGCTGAATCTATGATTTCTCTAGTATAATCTTCCCTGTTTTGTACCACTATGTCACCTCCCTTATCTGCTGGTTTTACCACTAAATCCATATCATTTATTTATTTTATGGCTTCTCTTTCAGCCCTCGTGACATTGATAAACATGAGTCTTTTTGTTGTAACTTAGTTATATCGTTCAATACTAATATATTACAAGCCAACCATATTAGGTAAGTAGTTTTTCAAGTTTATTTGCAAATGAGACAAAAAAAAAAAAGGTGGAGTAACAGGACCTATGATTATGAGTAAAGCAGTGAAGGTTGCTTGACTGGGAGTGCTGAGTATGATGGTCCAATAAAGACTTTTGAATTAAATACACTAGGAGGAATAGGTCTAATAGTGGTTGTGTGCATCATTAATTCCTTTCAGAAATCTGAAGACCCATATACTATCTTCTCTGCATCTTCTCTCCCCTAGAGTATACATATTTAGATTCTTCTGCCTCTTCCCACACCATTTTTTGATACCTTTCTCTGGACTACTGCCATCCCGTTGCTATCCTTTTTAAGATATGGCCTCCAGAACCGAACACAGTACTTCAGGTGAGGCCTCACCAAAGGCATGATTACCTCCTTTTTCCTGCTGGTTATTCCTCTGTGTGTGCAGCACAGCATCCCTCCGGCTTTAGCCACCGCCTTGTCACATTGCTTCGCTGCCTTCACATCTCCAGACATAATCTCAAGGTCCCTCTCTATCTGCGCACGTCACTCTATTAACCCCATCACGTACATATCCTTTGGATTACTGCATCCGAAATATGACTCTGCACTTCTTGGCATAGAATTCTAGCTGCCAAACCTTCGGTCACTCTTCAAACTTTCTTAAATCGCTCTTCATTTTCTCTACTCATTCAGGCGTGTCCATTCTGTTGCAGATCACAGTATTACCTGCAGAAAGACATACGTTTCCCTCTCCACCTCCGCAAGTAATTACAAAATTTTTGATTTCTGTGGGTGCTGTAGAAGGTCTGAAATTCTAATTTGCTGCTTCAAGTATTGATATATATATTTTTTTAACGTATTCTTGATTGTGATCCAATTTGTATTCTTTTTTTTTTGTTTGTTTTCTTGATCTTTGCTGATAGCATATACTGATTTAAATGGTAAATGTACACTGTATCAGAAAGATACCATACTAGGGTGTCTTCAAAAGCACATCAATCTTTTACCTGCTTCGTACAGAATTTGTAGTTGTAGACTTTTTAAAGAAACAATTGCCAGGTATTCTACTTTTATGTTTGTCTGCATTGTCTTTCTTTTTTAAAATGTTTTAAAAACAAATATATAGTTCAGCATACATCCATATCTTAGCAGGGACCATAAATATTCTTATTCTCTGAATTTTGTCAGTGGATTTATTTTTCATAGAAACACAATAAGATTAGTTACATTCAATAAAGCTTAATCTTTTAGTGTTTTTACCTGCAATAGCCACTCCCCACCCACCACCACATACTGTAACCTTTGTGCTTCTAATTCATGCAGCACAACTAGGATGTAAAAATGAATCTGAACTTGAACCAAAATTTTAACCCAAACTTTTATTTATTTATTTACCCCCTCGCCCCGAACCAAAACATAACCTGGTTTGATGGTCTCTGTGGAGCCTTAACAGTTTGATGGTCTCTGTGGAGCCTTAACAGGAGCAGTCATGCAAAAAGAAATTCTAGTTACTGGTTCAGAATAAGGGTCAGCTAAAGAAAACTGATTTAGTTGGGTCACTGGCACCAGAACCAGAATGAATCGGAATGCGCACACAAAACCAGTATCTGGGAAGATTTATGTTTTGAGCTTTACAGTGCATTTTTAAAATGAAAATTTGAAATTTAGTAAGTACTTGGCATTTATTCATGCTTCATTGTACTTATGGCTGACAGGAGCTGTAACAGATTTAACTTATCCTGCTTCACTTTGCAAATGATCACTATGTAATGTGCTTACATTTTAAATGTTTCCAGTGTAAATCGGATCTGAGCTAATTAGTTCATGTATGCTGAACTTTATCAGCCTGAACCAAACCAGAATGGCTTTCTTTGCAGCTGGATTCGAACCAGAGCTCCTTTTGTCATCTTTGCATGTGCTTCCTCACAGCAGAGCATTGTCATTCAGGCTGATACAATACAGTTTGCTCGTCTGAGCACACGACTTTACTGGCGCTTGGACCCCTCATGCAATAAGGGGATTAGCGCATCCTAACAAGCGTGAAGCTAATAACGCTCATCACATGTAAATTCATGTTGATGAGGCTATCAGCTATTACCCCCTAATGCAAAAAAACCAAAAAAATAAAAATGTGCACCCAACATGCACATTTTTACTCTTAATTTTTTTTTAACGCCTGCCCTGGAGTATGCATTAATTCTTGAGGAGCCCCAAAAGATTACAGAAAAGCAGAAAATACTGCTTTTCTGTAGTTCCTCTGATTAATATCATGGCGATTTTAAGTTGGAGGAACATAAAAAAGAAGTGCCACCAGTGGTCAGATTAGGAAAACAGACGCTCAATTAACGAGTGTCTGTTTTCCTAACCCCGTGGCAATGCATAGGTTAGGAAAACAGACGCTCATAAAATTGAGCGTCTATTTTCCTAACCCGCTGACAGCCACCTCTCCTGAGTGCCTAAACCTGAAGAGGCACTAGGAACGCAAAATTTTCCCTGGTGCTTCGTTTCTACCGCAACAGCCCATTTAAATATTAAATCAGGCACCTGGGAGAGGTAGATCGGCGCATGTTGAGTGAAAACTCAATCATGAGCGCCAGTTTAATGTGCATCGGCCTGATTGTTTGCTATTCATTAACAAGTTGTGGAGATTAACTGGTCTAAAGCTAATTACAGATGAAAGTATAGATTGTGGTTCTCTCCATATTGTGCTTTGCAGAGTCCCCATCCCCAAGTCTCCCACAGCATTTTAGGGAATAGATTATGTGGTAATTAGAAAATTCTGCAGCAACTGTGGTATAATTACATTAATTATGATAGTGTTAGATTTACTTAATATTTGGGCATAGAGTCAGTCAAACATTCTAGCTAGTCACTGGGAGTTTCAGACTGGGCTTCTGTCCCATGGTGGCTCGTATTGTAGCATTGGCAAGGTTCAGAGAGAGAAGGGGGGGAGGATGGGGGCCAAAGCAAATCTAAGGAAGGGGGTGTGATGGTTGGAAGGGAGAGTAGTTAAAAGGAGAGGAAAACTCTAGGAGAAAAAAATACAACATTATGTAGCATTTTCTGGAGACATGCGTATTGGTGGCACTTGCTTCCACGATAGACACATTAGCACATCTTGTTCATTCATTCATTCATTCTTCCTTCCAGCCAGACTGCAATCCTTTCCCCTCCATATTCCCTCCTCTGACTATACCCACATTGTATTTTTATTTTGATGTGCTAGCAGTAATTGTGTGGTTTTTGCTATATTTTTAGGTATCTTTGTTTTCAGTTTTTATTTTTTTTTCTTGGGAATTTCAATGTTGTAACAAAAAAAAAGGTAGAAAAATGAACTTCATTGACTTTTCTACTGTGTGTTTGTCATTATTCCACCAACTTTTTTTTATTATAACATTGAAATTCCCAGGAAAAATAAAAATTGAAAATGAAGATCTGTAGTGATACTGCAAGAGCTTGGAGTGAAAACCTGCACCGTTTACATGGCACACACAGAGCTGTGCGGACTGCTAAGCAGCAGCCAGTGGGGAACAGGTGTGCATATACTGGTACCAGCGGGAGCACACCAGTGGGGACAGTGGGTGTGCATATACTGGTACCAGCGGGAGCACACCAGTGATTGCAAGGATGAGGAGCCAGTAGGTAGCAGTATGCAGACAAGTATGTGTTTGGGCTGTTTATTGCTATTGCATAACAATTTCCAGATTTAGTAGTAAAAGGCATATTCTGAGGCTGTTTCTGTGGAATCAGAATTGGGGCCCTGTTATTTGATACATATAAACTTTATTATTTTCCAGTATGAATCAATGTTTGGGGAAAGGTGCATACCTGATGGCACATTGGAAATTCTTCCATTGACATATAGGACAGGTACCATAAGGTCAGAGGCAACCCAGTCTTATATTTACAGTACCATGTCAACATGCCCCAACCAGCTGCAAGGCATGGCAAAGTGGTTTATCTAAGAAAATATTGAACAGAAGCTGACTGGCTTAGAGAAATCCTGGTGAACCCAGGAAAAAGTGAGCCACAAGTAACCGAGCTTAGTAGGCAACCAATAATCTATTACATTTCTCAATCATTATTTATTTATTGCACCTATTTTCCACCATATCCAACAAGTTGATCAAGGCAGATTATAGGAAACATTCATAAGTTAAACATAACAAAACAGTTAAAAACAACAAACATTTAAATATCACATATAAATCATTTCTTATATATCCTTAAAAATTAATATGCTGTTCAACATACAAACATAAAATTAACAAGAATAGTTTAAAAGTGAGACTAAATTTTTTTTCCTAAAAAATGTATAGTCTTCATTTTAAGCTGATGATCCAATGAGTTCCATAATACTGGGGCCTTCTGAGAGATGGCTCAAAATGTTGGTTTCCTGTATACGACAGCTTTTAAGGCTAGGTACATGCAAAAAAATGCTGGCTGTCAGAATGTAATGTGCAGGTAGGCATATAACCCTCAACATTAAATTGATTTATGAAACAGTGCTAATATTTTAAAGGATATTCTATCACACACCAGTAGCCAATGTAACATTTTCAAAATTGGAATTATTTGCTTGTGATATTTAGCATCAGTTAATACTCATGCTGCCACATTTTAAATCAATTACAAAACTCTAAGCAGTACTTTAGCTAACGTGATATAAAGGGCATTACAATAGTCAAGTTTATTAAAACAAGAACTTGTACTACTGTTCAAAAATAAAATGGGGACAAGAATGGCTTCAACAGATGAACAGTCTATAATTTGTAGAAAGCGGTTTTTGCAACTATACATATATGTGGTTTCATAGTCAATTTACTGTCTTAACAATACTCCTAATTTCCTAGCTTTACTAACTATAGGAATGGCCACATATCCAAATTTAATTTCATGAGTCATCCATATTCTGTTGACTGACCCGCAAAACTACAATCATTTTTACATTTAAAGCTAATTCATGTCTACCCAGCCAAGTCTATATAACTGTCATATATTCATTGAATTTCTGTATTGGCAAAGTTCCATCCACATTATGATTAAAACAAAATTGTAGATCATCAGCATAAATACGATAAGATACTTTTAATGATCAAAAGAGTGCCCTTATAGACTGTAAGAACAACATTAAACAGTGTCAAAGATAAAGAAGATTCCTGAGGGACTCCAGATGACACTGCCACGCAGAAGAATTACTTCCAATAACAATATGCTGCTTTCTGCTAGTTAAGTAAGAGGCAAACCATGTCAAAACTGAGGAAACGCCAACAGCGTGCAGCTGAGCCAACAAAAGCTCATGATTTACCAAATCAAAGGCTGCTGCAACATCTAACTGTATAAGCACAGAATAACATCCATCTGAGGCAGCAAAGAAACTGAAGTCTTTGTCCCATAATATTTTTGAAGCCCCATTTGATACCTATCTATCATGCTATTTTCCTCCGTAAAATAGTCTAACTGAATTGCCACTCATTTCTTGAAGAACTTACTAGTAGTAGACAAATTAAAAACAGAATGATAGTTAAATTTGACCCAGAGAAATTAACATTTGTCTATGGGTTGTAGCACTGCAACCTTCAATATATCTGGTAAAGTACCTTCAACTTATTGACTATCTGCAATATTAGCCCATACATATCCTCCAGCCATACTGGTAAGTATCCAAAAAAGGTACAGGATCCAGGGGTGAACTGATTGTGTTCAAATGAGCTGTTAAGTTTGACACATCCATATCTTGCATCAGCTTAAATTCAGCCCATATGTTCACATTGTTTCCATTAAATAACTGCAGAATATCTAAAAAAAGTGTATTGCTTCTAAGTCCCCTGCAAATGTATCAACTTTTGAGCAAAGAAGGCTTCACTATCAACTTCCATATCCAAATTTGCAGGTTTATTTTTTTAATGCTAATTACTTCACTGCTGCAAAAATTCCCCTTGTCCTACTAATAGAGATATGCTCAGTATAATCACTCTTCGCTGCCTTCACTTCTACCCTATCATTTTTTTAAAATTCAGATTTAGTCCTCTTCCTTTTCTGTTCTAACTCATGGACCACTTTTCTTTAACAGCTCAAAGCTAAAGAGAACCAGGGAATTTTGTTTTTTGGAAACATTTCTTAAAACCTCACGCTCGGGGAGCTACCTGATCATATACTCTTTAACTGCATAAACCACTGATTAGCTAAATCAATCACTCCATCTGATTCTACACTTCCTTAAATTGGATGGAATCTACCTTAGACCTAATCCTCTTCAAACTCCTCCCCACAGCTGCCCCCAGCTCTACAGCCTCATAGCAGCATGCAAAAGCATGGAACTCTTTAGACTCGTAGAACTGTATTTAATTTTTTTTTAAGGTTTTATTAAAAAGTATCCACAAATATGTGTAAAATACTTCACAATCTACAAAGCCCCAACATCAACAGTGTTTTGGCAAAATTGGTGCTTGATGCGCTTTTCCAGCAAAAGACTTCAAAGCGAGTTATGTCAAATTATCAGTGTTCAGAAATGTTACATTATAATAGCAAGTTGTATATTTATTTATTTAAAAGTTTTTTATATACCGCACATGGGGTCACTTATGTGTCCGTCTTGACGGTTTACAAGTTTACATACATAATAAAACAAATTTAAGTATATAACATAAACATAATTCACATACATAAAAATAAAATAAAATAATTCTTTCATAGCAAGTGTCAAACGGATATGGATAATTCAGGATATTTATTTAGGTGATAGTACTGTAATTGTATGCATCGTTGAATAGAAAAGTTTTAACCAGCTTTTTGAATTCGTTTCGGTTAGGTGTCATCCGGATATTGTCTGGTATTGAGTTCCACAGAGATGGGCCAAAAACTGAAAAAGCTCTTTTCCTTGTTAGGGCTAGGCTGGTGGATCTGACTGACGGTATTTCTAGTAAACATTTATCGGTAGATCGAAGTTGTCTTGTTGGTTTATATATGTGTAGCATAGAGCAAAGCCATACAGAATTAGGGTTATAAAGTAAATTGTGAATAGTGGTTAAGATCTTGTATTTTATACGGTGAGTAATGGGAAGCCAATGTAAATGTTGTAGTATTGGAGAAATATGTTCTCTTTTTGAAAGGTTGAATATCAGTCTAGCAGTAGCATTCTGGATAAGCTGAAGTGGATGTAAAGATGATAGTGGAAGTCCAATGTATAGTGCGTTACAATAGTCCAGGTTTGATAATATTAAAGCTTGTGTTACCGTTCTGAAGTCTGATGGCAACAAAAGTGGTTTTAGTTTTTTTAACATATGTATTTTGAAAAATGATTTTTTGACAGTTTCTGATATGTGTTTTGATAGGGATATCAAAACACATATTGAAAAGAGGTATGGCTCTACCAGGATATTATCTAATGATGCAGAGTTTTATTGTCTTCCTGGTGGGGTCAGGGTGGGTTGGGCAGTTTGAATGTGCCACTCGAAGTGAATTGTTGGATCTGCTATGTGACAGTTTGTTGTTCAAAAGATTCAGTAAGGCTCTTAATAGTTAATCTCTATATAATTTGGAGTTTTTAAGGGGTTCAATAGTATGAGGCTGGACCCTGCAGAACTGCAGGGACCTTAGAATGATATCCCAAAGTGGACTTGTGTTCAGTCTTACCAAACAGTGATCTTTAAAGGGCTGAGATCAAGCTTAATCAGCTGAGCATATTTTACTACTGTCGTCATGAAACATTTTAATAGCTTGATAAAGTCGAAGTACAGCATGACTGAGAATGTAGTTTGATCAAGCATGATGTCAACTCTTTGAAGACTGTTGCTTGATTTAAAAAAAATATATATACATTAAATAGCAGTGACATTTTTTAGTAACAATCGGATCCCTTAGAAATGCATCTTTTTAATAAGGAATCTGAAATTTTTTATTTCAAACAAAGATTGTAGTATATGATGGCATTCTGTATGCTTGAGTTTGCACTGTGCTATGAGACATTGTGTATCGCATCAATTTGATTAGCTGCTTACCAAATTCATTCAACTTTTTTGGTAGCTGACGTTTTTCTGTTTGTAAAGTGGTTTGTTTTGAATGTCACACAGTCTATGGTCAGCTAGAAAGAAATGAACAGTCAACTTATTGCACAGATGCCATTGAACAGCTATTAGCACAGGCTCTAGAGCAGGATTGAAGCTCCCTGTGGAGAGGCAAAACCTTGGTTCCTGTTTGCCAGTTCACGAAGTCATTTGGTATCATCTTTGTATCTCTTATCACTTTTTTTTAAATGGACCAGGTGGAATATTTTATTTTTTTATGCATTGGTCCCTTAAACCTCTTATGTTTACTGGAAACAGACTATAGAAGGGATTGCTTTTAAGTTTTATTGATTGAAATGCCTGATGCACTATTGGAGATGCAAATAGTCCCAGCTGGAAATCTTATCCAATTCTAAGTGATAGCACTAGTGCTGAAACTGTTCTCTTTGCCCCTTCCCCTCTAGTATACACTTACATTTTAGGTTTTTGTGCTTCTTTGGACTGAATAAGTGAGACAGATTGCAAAAAAACTTTTCACGTATAAGGATTATAGCTCTGGTTTCGTGGGTGAATGTTTTTCCATAGCCAGCGGGCAGCAAGTTTCTGTCTCGAGCGACTGCATCACGTTAGCTTTTTTTTTTCCCTCCTCCATTGAGTACCTAAAATTTGCCTGTAAAGTTTCTTGCCATCCTTTGACTTAAAAGTAATTTGAAATGACCTGAGCCACCCGTGCCAGGAAACAGAGATTACATAAAACATGCACGTTAGTTGATCTCAGAGACCTTTATGCAGTGCTGATCGGTACTGACAGCAAAAATTTAATTTCTTTACTTTCAATACAGGTAAATGTTTTTTTTTTTTTGTCAGTCTGTTCTAGAAGAAAATAGAAATGCTTACTCCTTCCCATCAGCCTTGCTTATTGATGCCATGAACTAGAAGTCTGTTGGGAGCTCTGTATAACTCCTTCACATCCCATGCCCCCCCAAACCTCACTTAAAAGAATGTTTAATTTTTCCTTCAAATCCCCCCCCCCCCCCCCCCCCCCCCCCCCGCCTGGGACTACCAAGCCATCTTGATCTCTTCAGACGTGAATCTGGCCAGTTGCAAACCTAATTGGGACTGTGCTGTGATGTGAAACTGGCCTCCAGCAAAAAAACAGCATGTGCAGCCAGGAAAGTGGAGTAGTAAGGCACTGTTACTGAGCAATTTTACTTGAAGCATCAGTTAATATGAAAACACTTTTTGAACAGTTAATTTGGAAGTTGTCATTAAAATTCCCTTCTTTTTATTTTATTCTTGATTAGGTATTAACAGTTGCTGTGAAAGTTCAGCGTACTTGTGCTATTGTGCGTATACACTAAGTTGAGGTGTTTCTGTGCTGAGGTGCATTAGAACCTCACTCAGATTTCTTCATGATAAAAAAAAAAGATAATGCTATTGCAAGAGTGTGACCTTCCTGGTTGCCAGCTCGCTTACGGAGATTGGGAATTCAAAGTTGGCACCAGATGTACCATAGTAGAAGACCATAGGGTCGCACAGAAAAGCACTTCTGTCAAAGGCTGCTTCTGCCTTCTCATGTGGCCTGTTGGTTATCAGTGGGAGTGCTTGTAGCCAATATGGCTGTAAAAGCTATATCATTTTCAGGCCCTCAACTTGGAATGCACTACCAGCAGGTCTGAGGGAAGAAAGGGCTTTAAAGAAGTTTATAAAGCAACTGAAGGCTTTATATTTCAGCAAGGTATATAAGAAATATATTATTGTATTTTATTTGCGCTGTCTCAGAAATTGTGAATGTTTGAGAGATAATCTGCCTTGGACCACATTGGGTGTAAAGGCAGAATAGAAGTAGGTTTAATTAAATAAAAAGGAGATGGGAGCACTAGCTCTTGTAAGCTTTTCTTGCTTTGCCTCACACTGCCACCTTTTTTTGGCGCTGCAGTGCTGGCATGGGTACTGCATCAAGCTATACAGCATGAGAAAAAGGGGGGGGGGGGGGAGAGAGTGAATGAGTGAACCAGCTAGTAAAGTGTGATTGTGAAGGGGGAGAAATAGAAGAAAGAGAACGAAAAGGGTGCAGGGGCACGAGTCCAGCACTGTTGTGGGGAGGAGAAGCTGGGGCTCTGTGCAGAGGAGCACAGCCCTGAATTTGTTAGAAGCTGCTGTGAAGGGATAGTATTTTGATGTTACTGGTCTATTGTCTTATGTTTTTTGGTACTTTGTATTTCATGTTTTTCTTGCTGTATTTGATGTTTTGTTGTATCTCGCCTAGAATGTTTTGGAAATTATGGAGAGTAATAAATTTATTAAATAAAGTAGGAAGAATTGAAGGGGAGGGGAGAGTGAGAGGAAACGAAGAAAAATCTTGATGGGGAGAGGATTCTGCATTACTTGTTTGTTTCCTGGGACACAGTGCTATGGCTTTAGTAGGTGTTGCCAAGAAGGTGGATCTCCTGTCATTTTTTTTTTTTTCACTTTATCTGCCTTACATGACTGTGGTACGATTACAATAGATGGATCGAAATTCCTTCTGCCCCAGTCTCTCCCCTCAAAAAAAAAAAGTTCAAGTTTAGCAAGAATAAATATATTTTGGTTTGTGCAGTTGGAACCAAAATTTCATGCCCTAGCTATTTTAATAACTGCTGAGTTGACAGACAGGAGAACAGCTTTATAAGGTGAGGGGCTGTGCCAGTAGTGAAAGATGGATACCGGGGGGAAGGCAATTCTGGTCATTGAGTGCTGCCAGCTGGTCTGGTTTTCAGGATATCCACAGTAAATATTCATGAGAGAGATTTTCAGGCCTAGCCTTCAGAGTAAGCAGATATACCTTGTGCATATTCATTGTGGATATCTTGAAAACCAGATTTATTTGTGGTGCTTGAGGGCAAGGGTTGCCTATACCTGATGTATAGAGTCTGCAATTTCCAAAGGCCGGTTATTAGGTAGATTTTCTACCAAATTTAACCAGCTATGTTTTTAGATGAAAATTCTTCTAAATTAGCTGGTTTGACTGGCTAGATTTAAATGACTTAGGATGATTTTTGGCATTAAACAGCTAACTGGCTAAGTCTTAAAAAAAAACCAAAAAACCCTGAGAAAAAAACTTTCTTCCCAATATTCTATTTAAAATGTAAAGAGCTACCCTGCTCTTCTTCCTCTCCTCCTTCACCCAATTTAAAAATAACCTCCTTCCATTTCTAATTACTACCCCCCCAAGAGCTCTTAAGGTCAGTCCTGGATAGGTGGGCAGGCAGCAGATAGGACTTAATCTCAGTTACATGGTGTCTAATACCCCCTCTGGGGAAAAAAACCAAAACAAACCTTCAACCCATGTTATTCACTTTGTCCAATTTCTACCCCCACATCCCCTCTTTCCTCCATTACCCCCCTTATCTATATCAAGGCCCTCCCCCTCTATCCCATCCCCATGCAGCCCTCATTATTCTCCTTCATGCTCCTTTTCCCCTCCCACTCCCCTACTGTCTCCCCTCGTGACACTTCCTCTCCTATTTAGGACTGAAACTGCTCCCCATGACTGGACTGAAGACATGGCCACCACTTCCTTTTGGGGCTGTCTCATCAGTCAAAATGTTGAAACCCTATCAAACTCATCTCAAACATGTGTTTTAAAATAAATATGGGGAGAGAGATGAATTGCCCTCGCCCATTATCATTTGAGCATAAAAATGGTAAGTCCTGATGGAATGAGAGCACAGAATCAACCATTTAAAAATGGCATCTGTGAGACAAGAAGTATGAATTGTGAAGGGGTAGTTGTTTTGTTTTTTGTTTTGTTTTTTTTTTAAAGTAGTTTGAGAAAAAAAAAATAGAACCATAGAGAAGCAAGGAATGAATGGTAACACATCTTGAAGATTCATATGTGCAAATAGTCTTGTCAACAAAAACATTGACCTGAAGACAGCCATTCCTGAATCATACTTGGATGTAATTGTAATCGGCATTCTCACTTTGGACAAGTTTTGTTACCTGGTAAGGTAGTATATAGCAAAGTGAAACCATATCGGGAACTATACTCTCTTCAGAAAATGCCATAATATGCAAAAAAGGGAGAAGAGCAACTCTTTGCATTATCATTGAGAGGATAGAAGCAGTTTGCACTTCATAGGAGAGCTTCCACAATGGAACAGGACTTGCCATACAAATCATACAGGTAAAGGCTTAAGAAACTCAAAATGTACTCCTCGTCATTTGATACATCTTTCCAACAAAGTGAGTTATATCAGATTATCAGTGTACAGATAGTTACAGAATAAACAAGTTCAGATATTGTGTGCCAAAATAAAAGTAAAGTGTGCTGCACTGGGGTTTCATGCAACAACATGCAAGAACACATTTCAGATTATTTGACTAGTGATGATTGGAAGGGGTGACTTCTTCCATCCCCAGCAGGACTCCTAAGGCGTTTTCTGTGTGACCACCATGGTTTGACATGTCAGAAGTCTGTATGTGGTTGTAATGGGATTAAGATTAGCTAGTGCTGAATGTTGCCTCAAAGGGCCAGGTATTCAGTTTTTTTGAAGGTAAAGAGGTCTGGGGCAGACCTGATGTATGGGGTTAGGGTCAGGGCAGTAACTACAAAGGTTTCTTTTCCTAGTGTTTGAGGTGCATGGTTCTTGGGAGGTGGTTTTGGGTCCTTGGGCCTGAAACAGTAGGCATAGCGTATGGGAGGGTTTATATGGGGAGAGAGAGCGAGCTGCTAAGGTAGACTGGAATCAAATCTGAGGGATTTGTAGACCAGGATCAGAATCTTGAATTTGGTGTGGTAGTGGGCAGTGCAAATCTTTTAGGATTGGGGCTATTTGGTCAAACTTATATGCATTCATTATTATGAGGGTAGAGACATTTTGTACAAGCTATATGTGGCCGTTTAGGGTGTTGGGGATTCTTACATACGGTGCATTGCAATAGTCCAGGCATCATCGTATGGTATCTCAAATAGTTACAAAGGCTGTGTTGTTCAGTAATAGATGGAGATAGTGGAGTTGGCAGGGATGGGGGGAAAAAGCTGCTTTGGTTACTGCTTGCACCTGGGTCTTGGTGGTCAGTTCGGAATCTAGAATGAAGCTTAGGCTTCAGACTTGAGGGTGAGTGTTATTCCCTCAAGGATCACTTTTGGAAGACTGTGATCAGGGTCCTTTTTCCTGATCCATAACGTCTGTCTTTTGGGTTTTAGTTCTGGTGCAACCAGTTTGAAATGTTTTCTTGTATTTGGATGACGTATTTGCTAACTTGAAGAAGGGAAAAGGAGGGATTGATAGAAACGATCAAATATTTATTTATTTTTATTTTATTTAAGTTTTTTTATATACCAACATTCAAGACGGTAGTCCCATCATGCTGGTTCACAAGAAACAGGGGTGAAACTCAAATAAACAAGAAACAGGGGTGAAACTCAAATAAAATAAATATAAAAATATACATCAAGCTTTCTATAAAGTTAGAGAAAGTAGCTTTTTTCCTAGAGAAAAGAATCCTAAAGATGAAAGTTTTTTGTAACTTGAAGTTAGAGGGACACTATGAAATTTGAGAAGATTCTTCACTATGAACATAGTGAATACTTAGCCTACTAGCAAAGGTAGTAAAATCATGAAACTTCAAGCATACTTGGAACATAAGATAAATTTGGGTGGGTGGGAGTTCTTTGATCTTGCCTATCTGCCCAGACTGGAAGAGAGCTAAAAGTGGAAGCCAACAAGACAGAAAGATTAATTGCATGAGGTGGGGGTATAGCTGTGTCAAGCTCCCAGGAGGAGGTGGCGGCAATGTTGAGTTGCATGGATTGGAGGTAGAGTTATAATATAAACTCAAGAATAATTGGGGAGAGGTAACATTGCCTAGCATGGGCAGCTTGGCTGTACTGCACAGCAGAAAGAATAAGGAATGATGATTTGTAGGCAGGGCCGGCACGTTCATTAGGCGAACTTCGGCGGTCGCCAGGAGCGCCGAAGAGCAGCCACGTGGTGCTGCAAGCGGGGCTTATCCTGCTTGCGGCAAAGAAAAAGAGACTGTTTGCTTCTCAGGGCTGAGAGCACGCTGCTCGCGGCCCTGAGAAGCACACAGTCAGCGCTGAAACAGGTGGGGGGGGCAGTGCAAGGGTCGCCTAGGGCGCCCAATACCCTTGCACTGGGCCCTATCCGTAGGTAGTTAAGTTTCCATAGCTGACAATTGGGAGGTAGTACTTAGCAAGAGAAGTGAATACTTAAGAAAAGGTGATGACCAGAGCTAGACTGTTACCTTCGAGGGAAACTGTTTAAAGCTACCGGTAAATGGTCTTCATCTGCTGATATCCACTGTTACGATTGAGACACAATAGTAATTGCTGAAATATAGAGGTCAAGGAGAAGCTGTGTTAATTTTAGATCATTTTTTGAACATCAAAGGAAGGCTTCTTTCTAGAAACCCTCAACAGAGAAATAAAGATGAATTCCATCCGGATGGAATACATTGAGAGGATGGCACACAAAGGTAGGTGTTGCTTATTAGCAAATTCAATTTACTAGATTAGTACCTACTGTTGATGCTATCAGCTAGGAGTCGAAAAATCTTGGACAAATGAGAGATGCTGTCACGGAATTCACAGCAGGGAACATTTGTGTTTTAGTGCAGGGGCTCTCACAGCAAATATTTTGGTGGTCACATTTGGCAATCTTTCCTAAAATACTACCTTAATGTTTCCATCTGTGATGGATGCAAAAAAACCCCATCTGCATTTGAGAAACATTGGAGCATGATTCAGCTTTAAACTCTGACCAGAGCAGAACCATATTTACAGGTTCTGGACTTTAAGGGAGGGATGACTTAATGGTGATGGAGTGTGTTGAGGAAACCCTATCAGAAATTGATTCTGTGTGCAAAGGAAGTGTGGTTAGCAATAAAATAGTAGTATCAAAAAGGCAGCCAATCTCTATGTAAGGTAGGTAGTTAAGAGAACAAAAATAGAGAAAAAATTCTTTCCCGTGCAGAGTTCTGAGGCTTGAGATAGAACTAATGAGTTCTCCTGTTTGGCGCACATAGTTGTCCCTTTAGCCCTCCCTTTCCCATATCTGCTTGTATATAACCCTGGTTTTAAGAAACTGGTTGTTAAATACTGGTCCCAGTGGGCAACCTTAAGCGAGACCACCTATATCTTAGTTTTCCAGCGTGTGGCTCTCAGTGATTACTGCTTAGCTTCTACAATTATCCTTGCAGTCAGTCATTTTGTCTGGTCATCAATAAAAATTAGTTTATTTATAATCTGGCTTCTGGGTGCTGTCTCCCATTACTGTGCTCTAGAGACCGTTAGCAAATATAGCTTTACTTCTGTAATATTGATAAGGGCTTTTATGTCTTCTTGCACAATGGTGATTTAATTCTTTTAGTAGGCATAAATTCATGAAAAGAATTATATAGGCAGAAATGCATGAAGGACGAGGCCTGGTTTAGCAGAAAAATTGAGCAGATCCTGTTTAAACTTGTGTCCACGTTTTTATGCTTCCCTTCTGAAGCCCCATCTTTGTTTTGTACATCAAGTAATGTGCTTCAATTATGTTTTGTTTTAAAATCTGCCAGAGAAATAGCAGGAGAGAAATTGCATGTTATGTTGCTTGAATTCTCAGATTGAAATGAAAGGCTTTGTTTGACCACTTAATTCACTTTTATGACAGTAGCGAAGGTGATGTACTAACTACAGTGTAGTTGATGATAAAAGGTTGTTCCTGCCCCCTTCTCCTCCGGAACATTATGGAAGGCATTTTTTTATAGATTTGGTAAATCTTAACTAAATGTTACTGCTCATTGATGTTTTTACTGCAACAAAATCTTTAATCTACAATATGTCAATAACCTATTAGCTGGTTTTTTTTGAGATCTAAAAATGACGTCTTGAAAAGCAAGCTTTTATCAGGCATCGGGATTTTAGATGTGAATCTTTATTCTGAATTTCTGTTTTATTTTGCTCTTAGGCTTATTTACTGCTTTATTGGCCTCCACAAGGGGGCCCGATGGGGGTTTACCTCATATGAGTTAAAATACATCAGTACAGCATACACATACACACAATGTAAACCAGCACTTTGTAGCCAATGTGACTCCATTTTAGCCCTTGAAAATTCACATTACTCCAGAGGGCAACCATAACAAATTAGCAGGTGTGCGGTTCCCCCTCCAGCAATCACTCCACTCTCCCTTGCCAGACTCTTAACTGTTCCTCTTTCTCGACCTTCACCCCTTTCAGAAAATCTCCTCTCTTAACCACCTCCTCCCAACGGACTCTCAACCGCCACCCCTTCAGCTGATCCCCTTCCATCCCACAGCTTCCTGTCACTTCCCTAGACCACCACCTCCTCTCTCTCATCCCTTCAGCTCTTTTCGCATCCGCCATGCCCTCCTTATAACCCCCAATTGATCTTCTATCATTCCTTTCCTCTCAGCCCATTCCCTCTCTTATCATCTCCCAGCCTCGCCACCCTCCCCTCCAACCCTTCTCTCACATTCCCCCAGCTGAGCCCTTTTTACACCTCCGCTCCTCTTACATCTCCCAGTCAGTCTTCTTTCATTTCCCTTCTCATACCCCTATAACCAACCCCATACCAGTTGATACAATCTTCAAATCCCTCCCTTCAAACAGCTTCTTCTCTAAACATCCTCCTGAGTCAGGGCCAGCAGCAATATTTTACTTTGAGCCTCGGGCCAAAGGTAGGTGAGAACTGGGAAGACCTAGGGCAAGGTGATGACAGGGGGGCAATATTTTTTTCTTGCGTAGGATCAGCGGTGGGAGAGTAGAAAGGAGTCATGGTAATCTTCACCAGCCTGTGCACACTTGCACTCCCTCCCTTTCCCCTCATGGCTGGTCCAAAGCCCGACAGATGAGCTGCAAGTGAAGTCGTCATGGGACCTGTGAGCAGTGCCAGCTCCTGAGCCCAGCAGTGGCTCAGTCGCTCTTCTTAGGGCCTTCTGTTACCACAGAAACTCATGCAAGGGTGGAGCCACTGCAGGTTCAGGGATTGTGTGCCGACTCTCAGGCCCCATGCTGACTTCCACTCCTAATGCTGCTGTTTCTGGCACCTGAAGAGCACTGAAAAGGCAGCAAGGAAGGTTGCTTGATAAAGCCGTGAGAGCAATAGTACACAACAAGCAACCAGATGTCCGATCTTGTAAAAATTTATTATGCAGAAACCAATGTATGCAATTGAGCCCCATTTTCATTATTGTAAATATAAACAGTGGTGTATAAATACAGACGAATCAAAGCATACTGAAATTAATCCCACCCGCAGCCTTCAACTTCCCAGCATGTTCTAAACCCCCAGTCACTTGGCTGCTCCCAAAGGGGGGGACCCCTTAAATTTGCCCCTTCAGGAGCATACCTGCCCAGGGTGTCCTAAAAGGTTCCCCCAGATAACGGTGGTGGGGTTGGGAGAGGGAAGGGTTGGTGCGAACATTGGCGGGTAGAAAAGGGAAAAGCCTCAGAAGGAGCAACTGAAGTAAATCATCTGCAGGCGAGCTCTGACCTCCAGCTGCATAGTCTGAGACGTGTGGGTCTTTATGCTGTGTTGCAAAACCAGCTTTAAATCTGCTTCTTTGAAAGTAGCAAGGTAGCTCAAGGTTTGAATTCTAACCTTTTTTCAGTCTTGTTTAATTTGTAATGGATTTTATTTCTTTGGGTAATGTGCAGAAAAAAATGATGAGCTTTTCGCCTTGACATAACTTAAATGAGTGTGTTACCTCTTTCTAAACACCCTCGTCCCCCCCCCCTTTAACTCCCTGTTCCATACATAGGAACAGGCAAGAATGATTCTGATAAAAATAACCCTTCAGTACCCCCCATATCCCAGAGCAGTGCATGTAGCAAGAGGCTCGTCTGACTTAACTGTTCTGCATGTCTCACAGGCTGCAAAGTACAATACTGAAACCCGTTGCCTCATTTTAGCTCTGTCAGGGACTTTGGTGATTCTTCTCTAGGTTTGAAAATTTAAAGAACAATGGGGTGCTGACAGGTGGCAGTTTAAATTATTGGGTGCGGGAAGAGAAAATACTGCTGTATAAATTACTTGCCGTGGTGGAGTAATTTATACAGAAGAAGTTGCAAAATGTTTGCAGCTGTGTGAGTCCCAGGAAAGGCAGGACGTTTTGCACTCCCATCTTTTTATGAAGCCAGCAACAACAGCAACAAAAAAAAAACAAAACATCTTCCTAGATGATACTGGTCCACTTTTGGCAAACTCTTTGCTGCCTTTTTCCATTGTCTGTGCAGCAGAGGATGGAACTTTTGAAATGAATGACTATGGCTGCCTGAAATGACAGTTTTACAAAGATTGAAAATATTGTGGTATTCGGGGGGGGGGGGGGGGGGGGAATCCTCTGCTTGTGCTAGAAATGAATATTTTGGGTCATCCAGAAACCTCCCTCCTCCCCATGCCTTTGCTCTGAAATGCAAACAGGCTGTAATTGAGCAAATCATGAAAGGAAATGATTTCCATCACTAGCTTGGCAGAGAAGAGAATCTCGAACCTGGAGTGAACAAGTGATGCTGGCAGGAGGAGTCAAATATGAGTGGAAAGTCCAAAGAGTGAAACACACAATTCATTTTAGTTTAGTGTGATTCAAAAAGAGGCAAGTCTGGAATTAAACTCATTCATTAATGTCTTTTTTTTCTCTTTCTGAGATTTAATTCCTGAGGAGATTCTGTACTATTAGTTTTTCAGTTTTGCTCATAAAGCCACACTGCCACCATTTTGAGTCTAAAGAGAGGAACTGATGTGTTGATCTCTTTCATTGCCCTGCATCAAACTGATCCATCTAGCAAGTAAACTTAAAGGTGTTTTGAAAATGCATGGTTGTGCTCAAAAGATGCAAGCCTACTTATTCCAAACTAAATAGTGAAATATATATAAAAAATATATATAGTTATAAAGACAGTGTGATCAAAGAAGCAAGAGCCAAGAAACAGATAAATGTTTTGAAGAATCTAGTTAGTATTGTTGCTAATCATAATTAGGGCTTCAGATTTTAGGTTTTAACCAATAAACCCTGATAAAATACCCCAATGCAAAAAAAAAAAAAAAAAAGTTAAACACCAGAAACCCCCCACTTCTCCTTGTACTCTCTAATCCCCTCCTGTGCCTACTTTGACTCTTCTGCTTTGTTTTAGTGCTTTTTCCATGCTAAGAACCCCTAAGCTATACAAATGTATGTATTTGCTTTAGCCATAAAATAAACACCTAAATTTACAATTTATAAACATCTAAAATCAGAAGCCCTCATTGAGTCTCCTCTATGGATGCACCAGACTGACGTTTTCCTAATGCCTTTCTGCGTCTTGCATGTGTGGTTGAAAGTATCCTGTGGTACCCAATAGAGTATAAAGGAAGAGGGAGATTTTTTCCTTGCCTCCTCTTTTTCTATATATAGTACTTTGAAAAAAAAAATTAATGACTTTAAGCTTTAATCATCTCTCGACTTGATTAGATGTCATGCATTTGCAAAATTTTTGACCTTTGATGTATATGTAAATCAAGGAGATTTTCTTTCCACCAATTTTGTTCCTTTGAGAGGTAATCTTGACAAATGTTCCAAGCCCCTAAGCTCACAAATGACATTCACAGTAGGCAAGTATAAACATGTGCATAGATATAAAAATACAAATATGAAAATGCCAGTCAGAGTATTGTTAAAGGACAATAGTCTGTATCATGGCCTTCCTCTTTGTTTATATTCTTCAAATGAATGGCCTGTAAGATGTTTTTTCTTTCTCAGTGATATGGAAACCTATCAAAGATAAGAGTCCGAGCTTCTGAATTAAATCTGTTTAGTTGCTGATAACGTGACTGGTGGGAGGTGGTTCTCTGAAAAACGGTCACACGTTGATCTTCCAAATCCACTTCAGTCTGGTAACATTTAGTTGAGGCATTTTTTTGAGAACCTAATTCAAATGGACTAACTCGACAACCACACTGTTGATAAGAGGGTATGCATGAATATGTGATATTACCACTCATGATCTAAAACTAGTCAGTTCTCTGGAAAGTTCCCATGTTTCTAAATCAGACTCACTACCTTTGTTGTGTAAGGTAATGAGTAGTGTTAGGAGTGGAGCCGATGTAATAAAAACCCATGCTAAAATTGAAGTGAGATTTTAGCGCTGGTTTTGTTCAACACGCACATTAATAAATGCGGTTCTTGTGGGATGCAGGAAGCTGACATGCAAATAGGCGAGGAGTTAAAATGTGCCTTTTTTTTTTTTTTTTTTGAATCGTGGTCCATTTGCATGCCAATCCATGCAAGAGAAAAAAATTCTCTGACTTCCCTGAGTGTGGAGCTCCCTCCCTCCCTCTCTGCTTGGTATGGCCGGGTTGACCTGACAAATCCTCCCTCCACGGCATGCTGAACCCTCTCCCCCTCCTTCTTACCTATTAAAAAAAAAAAAATGTCTGGGCAGGTTCCTGGTCCAAGTTTCCTCCTCTTCCTCCCAGCCTCCTCCCTCTCAGAGAATCCTGCTCATCAGAACTCCAGCCCTCCAAATCCCTCCCTCCCCCGCTAAGATCTCCTGCCAGAGAGTTGACCTTACCTCCTCCGGCAGGGCTGTTCCCTCACTGACAGTCGATTGGTCATTCCACAGTTTCCTCCTGAAAAGGGGATTGATCCTTTCGCTGACATGTGAGTGGAGGGACCAGTTGGCAAGCAGTGAAAGATTAAATTTAATATTATGTGCCCAACAGAAGTGAGAGGGGAGGGGGTTGGGCATGCTGGTGGAGGGAGAGAGGACTTTCTGGGCCCAGCCCATGAGAAGTTTAACTCCTGCCTCTGATCGGTCCTTAAATTACCTGCCGTAAAAGCAGATGAGCTAGGCAGCCTCCTCTCTAGTTCACCGCCTTGCATTGCAGAGTAATAGTTAATGAGGTTTATTACCTTGCAGTTTGCATCCAATGTGTTTAATTGCTGTGGTGGTTTTTTTTTAGCACAGGTTTTTTTGGCGCCGAATCCCTTATTACATAAATGGGCAAGATTGTCGAAAAACCCATGGTAGGATCGGCACGGCATATTATGTCAGCCCCCATAGAGGGGTAAGAAATAGAAATGGCTAGCATAATATCAAAAATGACAGAATTGACAGTTCAAAAATGCGGGGTGTAATGCACATTCAGTTGATTTCCCCCTTATCTTGCCCTTGCCGCTCCTCTCCCCGACCTCCATCAGCCTTTCACTTGCCTCATAACCAGTCCAATCCTCTCTCTTGCAGGAGGAGGAGGGAAGTGTTAAATGGGGCATCATCCACTGGGTCAGATTTGCGGTTTAAGCACGTGGGGTCCCATACATACATACATATATACTGTGTCCTGCACAGCTGAAAAGAGTCTGTCGCTGGTAGCTGGAGGAAGAAGAGAAACTATCTTCCGCCTCACACTGTTCTGCTCTTTTCTCCTTCTCATACTTCCTATCTGGTAGTTGATCTACCCTCTTACCCTCTCACATATTTCCCCCCCTCCCTTTAGCTCATACAAATCTCCCCCTCACCGGCATGAGACAAGTGTTTTTCATATCTGCCATCTCTTGCTGCCCAGGTAAGTCTGGACATTCAGAGGAGTTGCCATTACAACCTGTACTGTGATCCATGCTCAATTCCTGGGATTTAATTTGACCAATAGGAAGTCTCCTGCTTTATGGACAAACACTTTTTTTTTCTATTTACGATTACTAATCTGTCTAAGTTAGGGGTTCTCAACCCAGTCCTGAGGACACACCCTACCAGATGTGTTTTCAGCATATTAATATGCATATGAGAGATTAGCATGCACTGCCTCCATTTTATGCAGTTCTATCTCATGCTGCTTTATTGTGGATATCCTGAAAATCCGACTGGCTGATTTAAAAAAAAAAAAAATAAATAAATCACTTTGTGCCATTTCACATTAAAGTAGCAGTGTTTGTGAGGTGCTCAGGATCTCTTGTGCTCTGCTTTTTTCCAACAAGGGAAACACTTTTGAATTAAAAACGTTTTTCCCCTCCTAAAGTAATATGTTGGGCCAGTCCTGTGGCTCGGGTCAAAGTACTGCACGTTCCAGCTTGGGAGGATCCTAATATTGCTCCCCCCATTCTTTGGGCTGGTCTGGCCTGCCAATGTGGTATGGTAACCCCTGCCAGCTGAATGGAGTGGTGAGAGCATGCCTGTGTTGGAGGTGCCTCTCTAGCCCTTGAGCCACTGAGGGCTTCTCTGAGCAGTGCACTCTACCTCCCTGAGCAAGGCCTCTTCTGGCTCCCAGTACTGTAAGAAGCATGAATTGTGCTAGTAGTTGGCCTCTCCACCTTCTCATGTGTCATCTAATTGGTGCTGTTTTTCAGATCTTTCACGGATCAGGGTTTGAGTAAAAAGAAATCTACGTTTTAGAATATTATGGGTATTTGTGATCCAGATGGTCCACTGTCAAGGACAGTATGCTGAGCTTGATGGACCTTAGTCTAATCCAGCATAACATTTGTTTTAAGCAATACATCCCAATAACAAATCAAAACAGACATAAAATATAACATAAGAACATAAGAAATTGCCATGCTGGGTCAGACCAAGGGTCCATCAAGCCCAGCATCCTGTTTCCAACAGAGGCCAAACCAGGCCACAAGATCCTGGCAATTACCCAAACATCAGGGGAACACTCATGAAATATTAATAGAATAATGAATCTAAACAATAATTAAAACACCTTTTTATTGAAAATACTCTTGTATAAAATCCAAACTATGGTAAACTAAACATAAATTTCCTAGCGTGTAGACAGATGGGTTATGCTCCCCTGCCAGCAGATGTAGACGGAGCAAGCTGACGTCACAGTATATATACTCCTGCATTCTTAGATCCGACTCTGTCCTTTGGCCCTTGAGAGCACTAATTTCCAGCACTTAACAGTAACCAGCTTACCTAAGAAAAGGCAACACTGAAAATATTACACCAGGCCTTAAGATACTGATACGTCTCCTAGTAGGAAAACTGCCCAAGTCAGGCTGCTATAGAGCCCTACACAGAAACTACACGTCAGCAGAAAACCTCACCTGAATCACATGCTGACCCTCACCTAACAAAGAATAAAGAGACCAAAATGCATAACTAGAAGCATGCAGACAAAAACTGAATTGGAAACCACAACAAGCAAGAGTCTCTGTATGCAGTGCAACAAAGGAAAAAAAGAAACCACCCATCCTTATAAAACAAATCAAGAAATATAAAATCAGTAGCAGTAAAACCATACTAACAAAAAGAACAGATTTCAAAATAGCTGATGAATGGAATATCCAATAATTAAAAAATTCATATCAAAAATTTCTAGATACAAATAAAATATTTCAAACTAGCAGACACAAAGACCCAATAATGAAAAATAATGATACAAAAAATGTTTTGCTCTGTATACTTGGGAACGTTTGATATCCAGGTGCCCTGAAATTTTTGAATTAGCAGGAGGAAGTATGGTTTGCTTGCAACTTTCTCCTCTCTCTCTCTCACACACTGGCTCCCAATCGCTCACATATACACATGCTTTTTCTCTCTCTTATATAGGCTGTTAATTACACATTTAAACACATGCTGTCTATCTTTTCACGCTTACACAGGCTTTCAATCACATACATACATGCTGTCTTTTTCTCTCACACACACACACTCATTCAAATGCTTACAAACATGCTCTCTTTTTCTCATTTATACACAGGCTCTCAATCACATACTCACATGCTCCCTCACCTAAACCAGCTCTCAATCACACACATACTCTTTCACATATACAGGCTCTCAATCACACACATACTCTTTCACATATACAGGCTCTCAATCACACACATACACGCTATCACACACACACACACTCTCTCTCTCTTTCTCTCTCAAACACATATGCTTGCTCATTCACTCGCTCCCCCCCCCCCCCCCCCCCCCCCCCCCCCCCCTGCCGAACTAGTAGCAGCAGCCTCCTTCATTTTCAGCCCTTGTGGAGAAAGGAATCCCATCAGCCATGAAGGTTGACGTTGTTCCTCATTTTACTCTGAGCTGCGCTGTTCATCCTTCAGGCCGCGCCTCTCTTCTTTTCTTCGGGCCCATGCTGCCTGCACTAGCATGATCTCTTCTTCCCACACACGCACCTGCTGTTCACCACTTCCTCTTCCGGGGCACGGGAAGAAGAGAGAGAATGCTTGTGCCGCTGACTCCAGCTGTCCTGCTGCATTCTGCCCAGGCCATCACATTTTAAGCCCGGGCGGAAGACCTATTTAGCTTGGGTAGGGGGAGCAGCTGGGTCAGTGGGGGACCGGGAAGTGTGGCAACACACCTGTGTGTTCTTGCTAACACACTGGTTGAGAACCACTGTTCTATATGATTTCTGCATTGTCCAGCCAATTGTTTTGAAAGAGATAATATTTTCCTAGAGTTTTTCCTTCATTTATTAATACAAAATGAAATAATGTGACCCCTTAATACTACCTTAGCAGTGTTCCAGAAGTCCCCTGCTTCTATTTTTTCTAAAGAATTTAATTCTTTATATTCTTCCCATTTTTCTTTTAAAAATGTAATAAACTCTTTATCTTCAGCAAGCCAAGGAAGCATTTTCCAAGATCCTTACCCTTGAGCACTCACCCCCAAAGATATAGTTATGAGAATGCAATATCTAACATCTCACTATTTATTAACTTTTCAAAAAGTGACTCAGATAATATATAATCAGTTCTTGAATAAACTTTGTGAATGTGAGAAAAAGGAATATTGTTGAGCATTTATGTGCATAAAACACCAGGCATCAATTAAATGTAATTCTTGCATAAAAAAAATCCTATTTCTGTATCAGCCTTTTTTTTTTTGGCATTTTTGCTGGCTTACAATTGAAAAGTGGGCTGTCTGTAATAAAATCACTGTCTAAAATCAAGGAATGTTTCCCATTGGATCACCTTGGCTACCAAAAAATGAGCAAAAACTATGAGAATAACAGTTTGGGGCATATACATTAAGTGAAAGATATTTTTGACCATATGTTCTAGGCTGCAGGTAAAATATATCGGCCCCCTGGATCTACTATTTTGCTCTACTTGAAATATATTTTATTAAAATAACTTCCCTTTGACTACCAGAATGATGCAAAATGACTCTACTCCACCCATTCTAGACTCAATTTCTGATGTTCTATATCTGTGAGATGTTTCTTGGAGAAATGCAATATTCACCTTTCTTCGTCTTAATTCTGACAGCATATTTTTTCTTTTTGTTGTAGAATGTAGACCATCTATATTAAGTGAACATATTTTTAAATCACCTTATTTTGTAATTTAAATATATTTTTAATACAATTTTTACTATCTGAAAAGGTGAGAGCCCACCTCCCCAGCTTAGGCTACTCTCCCTTATCATTAAACACTCTTTTTGTGTTTTAAAATTCCAAAAAAATGGCATCAACCACACTCGTATCCATATTTTCTTTCAGACTCTAATACTAAGAAAAACAAATGTGTAATCAGTTTTGCAGATATGTTTGAAACAATCTTGTATGCAGAGCTGATGAGCTACAGTAATTGCCCATAACCAGACTCAATATTTATTACCCAAAGAATATTGGCATGTTTTGGCTAGAGTACCTAGACGCGTGTTGTAATAACTGATTGCAGAGGCTGAAGCACATACTCAGTTAATTACCTGGGAGAATAGATAGGCAGTTCAAAGAGCAGGTATACATGTAGAGGCAGCATCTGCTGCAAGTGGCTAATGTGATAAATAAAAATGTTAATGTAATGTGCCATCTCCCTAAAGCAAAAGTATGTCAGCAGTTAAATTCCTCTACTTTTTAAGTGGTTGGCTTGAGTTTTGAAACCATAGTGCATAAATGGCAAAGCTACGTTTCCTCAATAAATTTGTAAGGGTAAATTATAGAATAATTGGGAGAAATGGTGGCTTTAATGTATCAGGAGAAAGCATTTTAAATTTCCTTCCACTGCACTTGTGAATCCCATAGATCCATATGCAAGAATACGGAGAGGGGCACTTTTCCATTGAAGCACTTTAGTTAAAAGGATCCTTTTACCCTATGGCAGGGCAAGGTACTAACATGAGACTAATTTACTGTGTAACATCAGGGTTTTTCTTAAAAGCACTGATTCTGCCTGTTCCTCCCTTCCTTGCCAGGGCATCTTTTCTACCTTACCTTAATTAAATCAGCCTAGAAGCCAATCAAAGAAGCAGTCTTTTTAAGGTCAAAAGAGAATACATACCCCAGGATAGACAAGGTTGTGTTTAAAACAAAATGTAATCTGCCTAGGGTGAAAAATTCCATGTGTTCAAATTTTGGAAACAATTTCATAACTTTTATAAATGAGATAATCCATGTTTAAAAGAAACTTCTCATTGTTTTTTTAAATTGAGCTTTTGTCAAACAAATGTTAATGATTCTTCTGAAAGGGGGGGGGGGGGTAGTAGCTCTAAGTGGTGTTTTTATTTGTTTGCTTCTGGACAATAGACTAGAGAAATACCTACAGTACCTGAACGAAGCACTGCAAAAAGCAGAATCTAAATCTAAATAAATAAAATAAACAATATAAAGCCATAATAAATAATGACTTTAGACCAAATAAAAAAAAAATAGTTGGAAGCTCTAATTCAGGTGGCTCTTAGGTATTATCACTGTACTCGTTTTTTGTCAAGTTGAATGCCATAGCAGTAGTATCTTGTTTTTTTTTCTCTCAAGGGTAGCGCTTTTTTTTTTTTTTTTTTCATAGTTAATCAAATAACTATTTGGGTTCATCTCATAGCTTCATCCCCTGATTTTTCTCCTGGAGAGGCCCCGTTAAATTTTACCTTGGCACCATTGCCATAAGTGGAATGAATCATTAAGCCTGCCTCTCCTTTATGAAATTTTGCAGTGCGGTAAGTTTGACTCCTGCAGACATTTTGCTACACTTCAAAAGTCCATTATTGAGGCCTAGAGATCTGTGAATAGCCCTTCCCCAGATGTAGCTGAAACTTCGATTCCACAACTGTTTTTCCCTGTTGGAGTTAATATGGCTCAAACAAATCTTGCAGTAGTGCCAGAAGAGAAGATTACATGTTTCTCTTCATATTGTCAGCAAGAATCAAACTATGTTTCTTATTTTTCAGCAGATGACTGTCTTGCTGGAAGAATTCTTCAATGCTAAGAAAAGCTTGTGTTCATTTTGAGAACAGCGTTGATAATCAGAAGCCATGCTTTATTTCTTTTATTTTCTTTTATTATATGTGGGGAGGGAGAGTTTCTTGAAATAGATTTTTTTGGACCCTGGATTCTTTTTTTTTTTTCCCCCATCTTGTGCACTCTTCTGTATTTTATCATCTGTCTGTGTTAACTTCTCTTTGGGGAGAAGAGCAGTATTTTGTTCTGCAAACTTAATTTTAATTTTGTTTAAACCATTTTTATTGCTTTGGAAGCCTTTGACTAGCAGAGGCGGGAAGGTTAAACTTCATATTATAGCTGACTCGCTTTTTTTTTTTTTTTTTTGCTAGGTATGTATGACTGGGAGTTAGGGAGGAGAAGGGTAAATTCTCTAGCAGCAATGCTAACTGGAATCTTGAAAATAACACACCAGGGATTTTTGTTTTTTTGCTTAATATTTTGGTTGTATTTCTGTGTGCGTGTGGTCCCTATTTTAATATATTTGATTTCTAACAGTTTTATACATTTTTAGAATAAATGTGTAACTTAGTAGAATGCCACATATGTGGATTTTAAAATTCTTCCCCAGCCCTCTCCTTACCGGTAGTATGTACTGCATTTGTTCTATGAAAAATTTTCCAACACTGCATTTCAAAGGATAAGGCAAACATTTTGTTTGACACAGAATTGGGTTGGCCTAACAATTGCTATGCAGTTCTCACCATTGCCCTCCATAGTCAGTGAGAGAGCACTGCCTTGAGTATCTGCCTGTTTGGGAAAACAGATTATATAAGGCAGAAATATCCATAGTTGTTAACCAACTATTCTCTGGAATTTCCCCAATTCCATCTAGTATATTTTATTTATTTATGTGCAGTTTTTATATACCGACATTTGTTTAGTAACCTCACATCGGTTCACAATTAACAAACATTGCAGCTGTGCCAAATAGAACGAACATGAGCAACAGTGCTTTACAATAAACAATAAGCATATATATATAACATATCTGATGTATCTTGAATATATGATTGTAACCTGTTTACTCCATCCCTCAAAAAACAATCTATAAATTTGGCTGAAGGTTCTAACAATAGATATCAATAAATCTATAAATTTGGCTAAAGGTTCTAACAATAGATATTAAAGAACCCACTAAAGACACATGGATTTTTGGCACTCCATAAAAAACAGAGGTGCTGAGAAATTTTACCTCTAAAGATCATTCCTTTGCTGTCAAAAATCCTAACACATTCTCTATCTTTAATAGAGATTGAATAGTCATCTATATATCATTTGTAGGATCACTCTGTAGTTTTTGATACCTGACATCTTGTAACTGATAATTAATGTTCTACACATAACTGGATCTATCTAATAGAACTACAACTCTGACTTTATCTGCTGGATAAATTATAAGATCATCATTCTGAGATAACTGATGTAATGCTAATCTGTTTTTCCTTACATTAAAAAGTCTTCTGTGAATGCTCCATCTCTGAAATGTATTTGTATTGTTGTCCGTTAGACCAGTTGGGTCTCTAACTTGAAGGTCCTTGAATGGTAGACATATCTGACACTCCTGCTGTTGTATCTTGAAAAAAAATACCGTGCTCTGCAATTTCCTGATAAAAAAAAAAAAAAAAGCCACCCAACAGTTAAAAGGGTCATGCATATTGGTGGGGAAAAAAGGATAAACTTTGGTTTAGAACCAGTTTATATGCTTCTGCCATTTGCATTTTTGAAAGATTAATTACTTGTTTGCCAGGCCGATGCATAGGTTACTGGTTATTGCCATTCTTCTGTTCCCACATACGCTGTTCTGGCTCAGGTTTTGTAAAATCTTCTCTGTCTTCTGCCTTGACATCTTCTATAAAAGCTCTAGGCAAATATGGCCATGATGTCTTACCCGAATTCTCTGCTCCACTAGAAAACTTATTTGAGGAGGAACTGTCAAATATCACTTTTTTTATTCTTATCTCTAATCTTATCGCTGTGATCCTTTCCCATCCTTTGCATTGCAGAAATAAGGATCCTACTCAACAAAGGACTATCCCTGACAGAGAAACTCTCAAAACACTGTTCAGCATCAATTTAAAGCGTTCCGGCATGTTGAAAATAAATGTGCACAAAATTATTGAAGGATTTAATTGTAATGAAAAACAAGTAAAAAAAAAAGATACATGTTTCTATGGAGACCTGTGGTGATAAAAGTCCCCACAGAGAAAAACAGTGTGGAGGTTAAGTGTTTGGTCCCTTATTACTTATCTAATAATGTGAGATCTTATAGTGAGGTGGATTAATAAGGTTGTAATTGTTTTACCAGTGTGGTTATATCATCGGCAAGTAGGAGTAAATAGGTGCCAAGATATTAAGCTCCAGCATGGCTGAACCCGCCTGCTCTTGAACTATTGCTTTCTGGGATTGATAGGATTTTCATCCTGATAGAGGGTGTGTTCTTTTTGGTAGACATCATGGAAGTGTATGCTCTCTACCCTAAAAACAGGCCTATAAGGTTAAAGAGCATGTCTTATAGTCTGCAGCCTGAGTCCTTTACCAAGGTGGCTGAGGCTCTGCAAGCGGATATCAAATAACCAGTGCTGAATGTCAGATCCCTGACATCCTCTGTCACTTACATGGGTCAAGGCAATGAAACTTCTCTGATATTGCCTACACCTTCATTTCAATGTCAACTTAGGCAATATTATGTTATATAATGTTGTATTACACTTATATTCTGCTGTGATAGCTTGAGCAGTACATGGCTTGGTAACAGCCAGAGGAAACAAGTAGACTCTGGATGTGGCTTAAGTGCACTTTTATTTACAGTGGAAAAACAAAATGGCAGCAGACTTTCAGTTCAGGTATTTCAAACAGTCTGTGCAAACAGAAAAACAAAATACTTTATGGAGTTCACCTTTACCTCAGATAACGCACAGTCTTTAAACAGTAAAGTCTTTTGAACAGAGTTATTTGAGAGTCTTTACCAACCTTAGACATAGCAGGTCTTTGCTTAAGCAGGGACTCTTTTCTAGGCCCTCAGGTCTTATACTCTGGTGAAGGGCTCCTCCCGTCACCCAGGATTCCCTGCGGGTCTCAAGCTGAAGGAGGATTGGGCAAGACTGCTGGGCCCAGTCCTTTAAGTAGTCTGAGGGCGTTTCTTTACACTCCCACAACTGCCCTTCTTGAATAAAACTTTGACCTAAAGCAGAAGTGGTCTGTGGCTTGAGGCATGGTGAGCTGATGCCTCTTGGAAGTTCTCCTTTAAGGCAGTAATCTCTTTGGTTGCCATGTGAACAAAATTGTCATTAATAGCAGCAAAAGAAAAAGGTTGCAGAGAAGGGTGACGAAAGTGATAAAGGAATGAAATCTCTCTTATAATGAGAGGCTGCACAGGTTAGGTCTCTTCAGCTTGTAAAAGACAGCTGAGAAGGGACATGATAGAACTTTTATAAAATCATAAATGGGATGGAATGGGTAAAGGATAGTTATTTACCCTTTCAAATAATAAATAAAGGGGACACACTAAGAAACTAGCAGGCAGATTTAAAACAAAGTGTAGAAAGCACTTTTTTAATCAGCACACAATCTAGAAGCAACATATCTGGGCACAACATATTAGAGCCGTAACATACAGTCAAATATCCTCAGGTGTAACAGCTATTCTGAAGGTGGGCGTTAAACTTAAAAATACACCATGTTACATCTCAGTAACACACATATCTCAGCAAAACATACATTTTACAGAGAAAAATGAAATGCAAGAAGAAAACAAAGTGTGCATATTCCTCATGCAGCCCACAATTAAGGGAAATTCAAGAGCAGAAAACTTGAGGTGGGGGTGACAAAATACCAGAAAAAAGTAAAAAGAAAAAATTAGAATGGCATGAATACTTCACCTGGTATGATACAAATGAAATGCAAATAAATGTATTAGTGTGTCAATCTCCCTAACTTTGGTACCTAAAAACATCTTAGAATTGAGAAAAAATACATGATTGAGAGGTTTCAAAAGGTTTATTTTTGCCATATTTTAAATGTTGGGAACCAAGATCAATGGAACTAGGGCATTTCCAGTGACACATTAGAAAAATCTGTGGATATAGTGTTGGCAAAGTTCACTTGATTGGTGTCTGTCTTTGAACAAGACAGATTTGTCATCTTTATCACTGCAAGAATGTTTTCTTTATGGGAGCAGAATATATGAATATTGCTCAGACCTTAGTAAAACAACTGAAGACAGAAAAATATTTTTCTGTGTCTAGAACCTTGGGGTAAGAGAAATTTATCTGACTTTCTTGCAAGTGACTTGAGGAATAGTTATGCTATGGAATAGCTTCACTGAGAACTTTCATAACAGGACATTTTTTAAGCTTGCTGAGAATGTCAGAGGGTCTTTTGGAAAGTCCAGATATCCCATGCTCAAATGCCTGGCAATCTTCTTAGAATTTAAAGCGTATCCTATGTTATAATCACATTCACTAACTCTAGTTTCCCTGTATGCCATTCTAGACCTCCCCCCCCCCCCCCCAATTGTCTTATCTAGATTTCTTCATTTTCAGTTTAAACTAATTTTCACTAATTATTGCCAGGTTTTTGCAGAGATGAAAATTGGTTCAAATTTATTATCCTCTTATTTTCAAAAACTGCAGGCTTATGATACTTTCTAGCATCTCCTCCACTAGAAAACCCAAGTCATGCATAGGAAGAATTAGACTATACACACAGCAAATTAAAAAATTCAGCAGCCACTAGTGCATACCCACACTGTAAGGGGAAGAAGGAAGCTGCTGCTAGAGGAGGGAGACTAGATCTACCACCAGAGCCAACATTGCCACTGGAGTTATACCAGAGGAGGGAGGACAGAGCTGTTACTGCCATAGCTGCTGAGGAGAGAGGCTGGAGTAACCACTGGAGCGAGTCGGAGTTCTGTTGGGAATAAAGGTCAAAGCTGCTGCTGGTGCCACTGATGAGAGAAGTAGGCGCATAAAACTACGCCCCTCCAGGAGAAGGAGGTAGGAAGGGAACACTGGGAGGGGTGATTAAAAGAAAAGAAATACTGGGGGGAGAGTGGAAGAAGAAGTAAGACTGGGTGATGGGGAGATGCTGAGGAGAGAGGAGAAATGTTTGTAAGTGGGGAGATACTGGGAAGAAAGGGGAAAGATGGAAAGACATGCTGGAAGAGGGGAAGGGACTGAAAGATATTGAGAGAATGGGGAAAGAGGAGTGGATGCTGGGAGAAGTCATTAACATTTTATCTAGCCCTGTCAGCGAGGATTGCTTCCATCTTATACTAAAGGCCTTCATCCTTTGTGGGGGAGACAGGCAAGGCTTTGGCTCATACTTTAACAAAAATGAACGGGCTGTACATTAGATTTAGCCCTTTGGAAAGGCAGATCTTTAGACTTCAATAAATCCCTACCCTGTGAAGTACTGATTTGTTTGCTATGCCCCTTTCACCACTTGAATGTTCCTTACCATCAATTAGCTCCTACAACAATCAAGAGAAACTGATCCATTTACCTATGCTAATTGTGAAGGGTATTGCCAGTAATATGTAGGTGATGTTTCTAAGTTTTTCCTTTACTCTTGCTGCTGAGTTCTGTACCACCTGCAGTAAGCACATGAGCAATCTATGGTTACTCATGATGTATTAGCAGCATCCCCCCTCCTACATCGTCTTCACTGGCTGCCTTTTAATTTATGGGCATATCTTAAGAGTCTGTTTTGTTTTTCAGTCATTGGAAGGTTTGGGTCCAAGTTATTTGTGTGATAAATTGGAATGGTGTACTCCTTCACGGCAGTTATGTTCAAGTCACAGCAAGTTGCTTTTTGTTCCTAATTTTAAGGAGGGGAGAGTTCTCCCCCCCCCTCCCCCCAAGGGATTGATCCATCTCAGTGGAATAAGCTGATAGCTACTTGGATGAGAGCCAGCTTTATCTTTCTGGAAACAGCATAAGACTAATCTCTTGCCAGAATTATGAGTTGAGTTGGCAGAATGGCGATATTAAGATGCAGAGATGAACAGATGATTTTGTTTACTTTTAGTTGTAAAAATTGTGTATTACTATTACACCAACTTGTTAGTTTTTTTTTAATGTTGTAAGTCACCTTGAGTGATCGTATATAAATTGGGGAGGTGGTCTATAAATATATTAAGTAAAGTAACTATTTTTTTTGTGATGCTGGTCTGTTGCATGCCCTGACTACCAGGAGCTAATAGAAAAACAGCTTACAGTAAGGAAAAGTCCTATTTTTATTTGGAATTTGAATTGGCAACTACATAGTCTATAAATATATTTGGTATGCTATCCTAGCAGTGCTGTGAAAGAAAGACTTCGTAATGAGAGTGGTGTACTCAAAAAAAAAATAAATCTTTTGGCAGGCACATACCATTGCTTTTAATGGAAATAAAGATTCTTGCATTTTAACTGCAGATGTACAATGGAATTCTGCCATTAAGATGAGTTTGAGCAGATTTCAGTTCCATCACTAGAACCAAATGATCTCTACGTATCAGGTAGAAATTGCATTTGAAGGATGGGGCTTTGCAAGGGCAGAATGGGTCACTGTCTGATTCATCTTTAGAAACCATGTCATTGGATTAGTTACACTTTGTGTTTTGTATCTTACCAGCAAGAAGTTTTGGGGGCGGGTGCAGGGTGGGAGGAGGAAGCATCTGTTTTTTTTTTTTTAATTACCTAAAAGATTAGCAAATAGCTTTAATGCATGAGTTACTGCAGTTCTGTATTTCAGGATATCACTAAATTTGTTTGAGACTATTGTTGTCCTTAATTTATAATTTGAATGGTTTTTAGTTAGTTTTGTTCCCCTTAGGCTTTATCTAATAATTAAATGGTAATCAGAGTATCTCTTATTCTCAAACTGTTAATACCAGGGTTATAGATTTTCCTTTCATATGTGCTGCTCCGTGGGAAGTCTTATGAAACGCTATTGTTAATCACTTTGAGCCTTTATTCTTTGCAGCTCTTGCTTCAGAATACCCAATAAAAACAGATTTATAAAGGCTTCATTTCCATTAATTTCCAGTTGCGAGTCCTGAGCTAAATAGTAATATTTAAGAGTTATTTTCAAGCACTTTATCACAAAATTGGAAAATATGCGGAGCACTGTTTATTTAAGGTATCTTATATTCACAGCTCTTAGCGGCTTCAGTTTAGAATTGTATTTTTTAAACAAAGTAAATATTTCTATTCCCTTTGCATTTATTTTGATCCAGGCTGTCACTGTTGTGATGTGGAGGTAAGGGGGGAATCCTGGGTTTCCTCTCGATAAGCAGGCATGAATTAGCCATAATGGATTGATGATATCCGAAGGCATCACTGCAGACTTGACTAAGCTGTGAGAGCTGGGTCAGCACTGCCAGATGATGTCACCTGCGTGTTATGGCTAATTCATCCTGCTGTCTGTGGAGAGCCTTGTTTACAAGTAAGGAAACTTACTTTTCTTTTTCTCCTTTTATCTTTTTAACTTAATCTCTGTAGTGTGAGGAAGTCAAAATATGAACTCATTAGTAGTGTTCTATCATAAGTGCAGTATTAGTTCCCATTAGAGTGTATGGTTTTCAAAGGCATTTACCCATGTAAAATGATCCAGCTGAAAATTGCCTTCCATGTGTACTTTTAGCTGTGGGGAGAAGGCAGTCCTGTGCGAAGGAAAAGTCATGTCTGTGCTTCATGTTCAGATGTATATGTGCCATTCTACCCACCTCTTACCTGCTACCCATACACAGGCCGATACAGTAAAGTTCGTGGGAGAGTGGGCGAGCGCACGGGCCACTCTCCTGTGCGCGCGATTCACTAAAACAAAATATTTAAATTAGGGCCCATGGTAAAAAGAGGTGCTAGGGACACTAGCGCGTCCCTAGCATCTCTTTTTGGACAGGAGCGGCAGATGTCAGCGAGTTTGACAGCAGACGTTCAATTTTGCCGGCGTCTATTCTCAAACCTGCTGACGGCCACGGGTTCGGAAACCAGACGCTGGCAAAATTGAGCATCCAGTTTTCAAGCCGTGGGCTGATTTTAAATTTTTATTTATTTTTTTTTTATTTTTGATTATTTTTAACTTTTGGGACCTCCGACTTAATATCGCCATGATATAAGTCGGAGGGTGCACAGAAAAGCAGTTTTTACTGCTTTTCTGTGCGCTTTCCCTGTGCCGGCAGAAATTAACTCCTACTTTTGGGTAGGCGCTAATTTCTGAAAGTAAAACGTGCAGCTTGGCTGCACATTTTACTTAGTGAATCGCACGGGAATAACTAATAGCGCCCGCAACATGCATTTGCATGTTGCGGGCGCTATTAGTTTCGGGGGGTGTTAGACGAGCGTTTTCGACGCGCTATTACCCCTTACTGAATAAGGGGTAAAGCTAACATGTCGAAAACGTGCATCCAAATGCGGGTTAACAGTGCACTCTGTCGGCCTGACAGGTGCAGGGACACACAGATACTTTTAGCCCATGCACTTTGTACTTGCTAATTTTTAAAGTGAAGCAATGGAGGTAATTTCTCTTTGAAATCTTTCCTAAAGTACGGGTGTTAAAACAGTCCATGTAGTTTGAAACTGTCCCTCAGAAAGATGATCTGGAATTATGAGGTTATCTTCCTTTCAAATGGAAAGAGTGATGAAACTGAGCTATTTTTCAAAACGTGTTTGGATATCTGGGTACATGGATAATACCCCAAGCTGTGCAAAATAATTGTAGTATGGGTAAAAACTATGCTAATGTTTTGCAGATTATATTAGAGTGAAGACATGCATTTTGAGCCTCACATACACCCTTGGAATAGCAACTTATAAAATGCCTAGTGTGCTTGAAAAGGAAGATCTAAATCTTGCATATAACAATTTTTGGACGTTTTTATGTCACTTTCTTCCTCTACAAGAAAATATGAAGTCTAAGCAGTTTTTTGACAGTTACTTCATGAAACCATATGGGAAATATCAAAAGTTCCTCTCACAAAAATGCAATTGTGCTCTGCAGTTAATTTCTAGCTACTGCAGACAGTAAATGCAAAACATTTTAATTTCAGGTACCATTTATTTAAAGTCTTTTGACCAAAGTGTTTATCAAGTACAGCAAGCAAAAGAATAATCAAGGGCATGTAAACATTGAATTGCAGTACCTCACTAACTCAGATATTCCATCACTGAGTTATGATCTCAAGCTGTAGGTCACAAAATCAGTGGATGGAATCACAAGAAAAGACTGTTTCTTCCCAGGCCTGGCATGACCTGGTGTACATACCATATATTTGCATGGGGTGGCAGCGGCAACAGGAGAGGCTTGGGTGGAGCCCATCCTGCAGGTGACTAAAAATGAGGCCGCAGTGTTGCCTGTAATTTGTGTGCACAGCTTTGGCTCCACCTCCCTCACCCAGTCGCAGGATGTTGAAAGGTTAATTCTACAATCCCTTAACCTTTCTGACAACGTGTCCCAGGTCCTCGTAGCTTCACGGAAGCCTTCTACTAGGAAATCTTATCATTCCCCCACAACAAGGTTCCTGGACCACCTCTGGTACCTCTCTGAGTCTGGCCTACAAACTTTCTCCATCCAAGTGCATGTCAGCGTCATAGCCGCTTACCACAAAGGTGTAGGAGGTGCCCCGATTTCGGCGCAACACCTTGTAGGGCACTTGAGAGGCTTGCTACAACTGAAGCCTCCACTGCGTCCTCCGGTTCTGGCATGGGACCTCAATGTTGTGCTAGCATGGCTCATGTGACCTCTGTTCGAGCCTCTGCACTCGTGCGAGCTCCGTCAACTCACTTGGAAAGTGCTCTTTCTAGTTGCTATAACATTGGCTCACAGAGTCAGTGAGCTACAGGCACTGGTAACATAGCCACCTTATACCAAATTTCTCCATGATTGTGTGGTACTCGGCACTCACCCTAAATTTCTGCCAAAAATAGTCTCTGATTTCCACTTGAATCAGTTCATAATATTTCCTACCTTTTTTCCAAAACCTCTCACATGCAGGTGAGCGGGCCCTGCATTCCTTGGACTGTAAACGTGCGCTCGCCTTTTATTTCGACCGCACTACAGCCGATAGGAAGTCCACCCAACTTTATATCTCCTTTGATAAAACCAAACGGGGAGTTCCGGTGGGCAAGCAGACCCTGTCCACCTGGCTGGTGGACAGGGTCTGCTACCCTTCTGGTATTACCTTCTGCTACCAACAAGCAGGCCTTCCGAAAGCGCATTCGGTCAGGGCCATGTCAAGGTCAGTGGAGCACCGCCATTCTGTACCTATTCTTGACGTCTGAAAAGCTGCCACATGGAGATCTGTCCTTACCTTCGCAGCTCATTGTCTCTACAAGTCTAGCAGGGAAGATACCTTCTTTGGCTAGTCTGTCCTACGTAATTTGTTTCCAGTTTAATACCCAACGTCCTACCTGTGACCCACTGTAAAATTCAGGCTGCCCTCATACCCAACATCACCCCTGTTGTGCCGTTGCACTTCGTTGGGTGCTTTTGGTTCACTCTATTCAGGCAACCTGTAGCTCGCTATTCACCCATATGTGAGGACTACCCATCCACCTTGTCCTCTGAGAAAGCAGAGTTGCTTACCTGTAACAGGTGTTCTCCCAGGACAGCGGGATGTTAGTCCTCATGAAACCCGCCCACCATCCCGTGGAGTTGGGTTCGCTTACGTTTTCTTATTTTATTTTTTGCTCGTACTTTTTGCTACAAACGAGACTGAAGGGGGACCCCTGCTGGATGCAGGGTTAGTGGCATGCTGGGCATGCTCAGTGTACCAGTCAAATTTTTAGAAACTTTGACAAAAGTGTTCCGTGATACGGCTCTATACCGATGATGTCACCCATATCTGAGGACTAACATACTGCTGTCCTGGGAGAACACCTGTTAAGGTAAGCAACTCTGCTTTCTGCAAAATTCTGGATATTTTATATTGGTCTAAATAACACAATATACATGACGGACTTTAAGTAATCTATTTAAAATGTAATACAGAAAAAAGTTATTACTTAAAGATGCAGAATTTTAAATATTTTGAGCAGTATTTCCCTAGAAGTTCACTGTAAGTCTCTTCCAGCCTCTCTCCCTACTTCCCTGGCCACTTTGCCCTCTCAGGCTCCAACTCCTCCACATGCCACTATCTCTCCCCTCTCCTCTAGGCTCAACCCCTTCTACTCTATCTCCACTATCTCCACTCCCAGAGTTTGACCCATCTTTCAGTACTGCCCCTCACACAGGCTCCCTCTGTCGCTCTCTCACACACATACACAGGCTCCCTCTCTCTAGTGCACATGCACACCTCTTCATGCAGACTTCTTCTTTCTCTCTCTCTCGCACACACACCCTCATACAGGCTCCCTCTCTCACACAGGCTACCTATGTTTCTCTCACACAACCCTGCACACTGGCTCCTTCTCTCTCACCCCCCTACACAGTCTTTCTCTCTCTCTCACAGGCTCCTCCTCTCACATATTCCTTCACATACAGACAATCCCTTTTTTTTTTTACACACTCCAGCTCCCAATCTCTCACACACATACACACTCCTTCACAATCTCCTCACATAGGCTTCCTTTCTCTGGCACCTATACCCCCTCACAAATGCTTGCAGTCTTACACACACAGACTCACTCTCATTGGAGCCTGCTCCAACTTTGCTGTGAGCAGGATAGCCTCTGCTCGCAGCATGCTGGGGGCCTGCTCCATCTTTGCCACGAGCAGGACGACCTCCACTCGCTGCACGTTGGGGCCTGCCAAATTCTACACAGAATTTGCGGAGCTGGGGAATTCTGCGGGAATTCCCCGCTCTGCAGTAGCGTGGAATTCCCCCAGGACTAACTAGCACTGCTTCAGTATAGGTACAGCTTAGTTACTTAATAGATTCAAGCAAAACTTAGCTCAACAGTTGAAAAGTTCACCTGGCTTAGGCTCCTCATCCTCTGAGTTGACCCATGGCAGACAGGCTATGCTATGATGTGCTGTCCTCCTCTCCTCCTCTGTGCTGTCTGTTTGCTGCCTTTTTATGGAATCTAGCAGCCTATAACTGCAGGGGTGGGGGGGGTGGCTCTTCTCTGATTAGATGTTCACTGGTGACATCATCCTACAGGCTGACCTTGGGAATCCTGGGAAATTTTGTTCCCTAGGTGCAGCTACCTCTGCTTCAGATTAACCTGCACCTAATTAAATCATGCGTCAGAGCTTTAAATTCTCTTTTGTGCAGAGACTAATATATATATCACACATGCACAACATGTGTGTGCATGTGTATAAACTGCTTCAGTAGTTTTACTGATAGGCAGTATTTAAACTTATTAAATAACTAAATTAAATACAGGGATAAAGTGAGGTAGATGCTGGAAAATGTGTGGGATGTGTATGGAGCAGGCTACTCTCTTCTCTTCTTCCTGTTGGCAAAAGCCTTAGTTGCCTCATGCACACAGGTACACCTGGCAACATGGAAGATCCAGGTACGTAGGGTACACAGCCCTCTCATTCCCAACCCATCTGCTAATCCTCAGCAGTGGGAGTGAAGAAGGGGAACTACCATCCTCACGTTTCATTGACATCTGTATCTGTGCTGAGTCCAACCATGTCACATCCTACCCCACTGTTTCCAAAGTACTGTTTAGCTATAGATACACTTCCTGCGGAGCTTATGCTTTCATTTAACTTTTTTCTAAACCAGCAGCCAAACTTCATTATGTTTTCCTTCTGTGAAATTTTGAGCTAGCGCTTACTATGGGAGGATGTAGGCATTGACAGCATCTGAAAAAGTTGGAGACGACACCTCAGGATCTTCATTGGTACATTTTACACTGGTTGAACATTTAGGGAGTGGAAATGTTTCCCTTTCTCACAGGACAAGCAGGATGGTAGTCCTCACATGTGGGTGACATCACAGGATGGAGCCCAATCACGGAACACTTTTGTCAAAGTTTCTAGAACTTTGACTGGCACCTACTGGGCATGCCCAGCATGGCAGTAAACCAGCAGCCAGCAGGGGTCCCCCTTCAGTCTTCTTTTTTCTGCGCAGCAGTAGCCACGCGGGTTAAGGAGCTCTACAGAGATTCCTGACAGGAATTTTCCTCACGGAATTACTAAAAATCTTTCATACCCCACAGGGGTCCCTCTTTCGAATTTTTGACTCCGTGGTACTCCAGTAAGTTTTTTACCCGTTTTCGGTTGATTCCTGTTGAGTTTGGCCCTCGCGGCCTACTGGTCGTCGATTGCACTGTGGCTAAATTTTTCAAGGGCCATGGCATCGGGGTTCCATCGGTGCCCGGACTGTACTCGCACCATGTCCATAACAGACCCTCATAAAGTCTGTGTAATGTGTCTCGGGTGCGAGCATGATGTCCTGACTTGCACCAAATGTGCCTTAATGACACCAAAAGGTCGCAAGGCCAGAATGGAGAAAATGGAACTTCTCTTCCGTTCTCAAACTCCAACGCCGTCCATTGCATGGACGTAATCTGAACCAGCACTGTCCACTTCGCGCCAGTATCGGCCACCGGCTGGTGACTGTCCGGCGTCGACGACTTCTCGGCCTTCAACTACCTCTACTCCCCTTCAGGACCGAGGAGATCACAGAGAGAAACATCGGCATCGACACCGGAGGTGTCGGACCATCGATGAAGAAAAATCATCGACCTCGCCATCGTCTGAGCCGCCATCTAAGAAACCCCATCCAGAAAAGGCATCCGGGTCACCGAGGCAATCCTCACCCTGACGGGTATCGGGAGCCGCAACTCCGCCTTTAACGGTGGTCCTTCCGGCTATGCCTCTGCCTCCTTCTTCCCTTAAGGAGCTGGGGCTGCTTGCTCCAGGTCTCCGTGAAGAACTGGACCGGATGGCGATGCAGACTCCAATTCCCCCGGCACCGCAATCTGTGCAGGTCGCGGAACCGACCATCTATCCCATTCCGGCAGCATTGGCACCGCTGCTCTTAAAGATGGAAGCGCTTATAGCCGCATTTCCACCGATGGATCCTGGGTCACCGATGGCTCTGGTGCCTTCCCCGCTTACCTTGTCATCGGGAGGAGAAACACCGTTCCGTATTCCTCCATCGGGAGTCCTGCCTATACCTCAACCAGCAATGCCAATGCGCCCATCGGCGCCACCGATCCATCCATCGATGCCTTCATCGGTGCCTCCAGTACTTCCCTCGATGCCCTCAGAGCCTAGACCAGGACCTTCAGGAATACCATCGTCCCGTCCTCCTCAGGTTCCTAGAGGGACAGGTGCTGATCCCTATGACACCTAGACTGACGATTCATCTCAAGACACCAATGATTTACCATCGCCACCTTTTCCTACTTGAAAGTAGGAAGCATTCTCCTCCAGAGGACTTGTCGTTCATAAATTTTGTGAAGGAAATGTCTGAATTGGTTCCCTTCCAATTACAGACTGAGCAAGATGATAGGCACCAAATGATGGAGCTGTTACAATTCCTGGATGCTCCCAAGGAAATAACCTCCATCCCTATTCACCAGGTTATTTTGGATCTTCTCAAAAAGAATTGGGAACACCCTGGTTCCGTAGCTCCAGTCAACCGAAAGGCAGATACCACTTACTTGGTACAGTCAGCCCCAGGGTTCCAGAAACCTCAGCTGGATCATCAATCTGTGGTTGTAGAATCTGCCCAAAAGAGGGCACGACTCTCAAAACCCCATTCTTCCTTCCCCCCTGGGTAAGGAGCAGAAATTCCTGGATGCCATTGGCCGGCGTGTCTTCCAGGGTTCAATGCTCATCTCTCGGATCGCCTCTTATCAGCTCTATATGACCCAATATAATAAGGTCTTATTCAAGCAGATACAGGTCTTTGCAGAGTCCCTGCCTCAGCAATTCCAGGAACAAACCCTGATACACAATGGTTTTGAGGCAGGGAAGCATAAAATAAGATCCTCTTATATCTTCGACACCGCTTCCAGGGTATCTGCAGCTGCTATTTCTGCAGGAAGATGGGCCTGGCTTAAGTCTTCGGACTTGAGCCGACAGTCGCTCAGCAGCGCATGGTTCGGAGAGATGTATCTTTAAAGGATACTAATGATGCATTAGAATTAGGGCATCCCGACAGTGAGGTTCCAATAATTAGAAAAGTAGTCCAAGTGCCTGTAACTAAAAACTCACCTGAGCTAAAAAATTCTAACTTATCCCTATCAATTAAAAAGCAGAATAAAAATACAATCAAAAAACAAACTTTGAAATGTTTGTATGCTAATGCCAGAAGTCTAAGAAGTAAGATGGGAGAATTAGAATGTATAGCAGTAAATGATGACATAGACTTAATTGGCATCTCAGAGACATGGTGGAAAGAGGATAACCAATGGGACAGTGCTATACCGGGGTTCAAATTATATCGCAATGACAGAGAGGAGCAGTCGGGAGGAGGTGTGGCGCTTTATGTCCGGGATGGCATAGAGTCCAACAGGATATATATCCTGCATGAGACTAAATACAAAATTGAATCTTTATGGGTAGAAATCCCTTGTGTATCAGGGAAGACTACAGTGATAGGGGTATACTACCGTCCACCTGGTCAAGATGGTGAGATGGACAGTGAAATGCTAAGAGAAATTAGGGAAGCTAACCAAATTGGTAGTGCAGTAATAATGGGAGACTTCAATTACCCCAATATAGACTGGGTAAATGTATCATCGGGTCACGCTAGAGAGATAACGTTCCTGGATGGAATAAATGATAGCTTTATGGAGCAATTGGTTCAGGAACCGAGGAGAGAGGGAGCAATTTTAGATCTAATTCTCAGTGGAGCACAGGACTTGGTGAGAGAGGTAACGGTGGTGGGGCCGCTTGGCAATAGTGATCATAATATGATCAAATTTGATTTAATGACTGGAAAAGGAACAGTGTGCAAATCCAAGGCTCTTGTGCTAAACTTTCAAAAGGGAAACTTTGATAAAATGAGAAAAATTGTTAGAAAAAAACTGAAAGGAGCAGCTACAAAAGTAAAAAATGTCCAAGAGGCGTGGTCATTGTTAAAAAATACCATTCTAGAAGCACAGTCCAGATGTATTCCACACATTAAGAAAGGTGGAAAGAAGGCAAAACGATTACCGGCATGGTTAAAAGGGGAGGTGAAAGAAGCTATTTTAGCCAAAAGATCTTCATTCAAAAATTGGAAGAAGGATCCAACAGAAGAAAATAGGATAAAGCATAAACATTGGCAAGTTAAATGTAAGACATTGATAAGACAGGCTAAGAGAGAATTTGAAAAGAAGTTGGCTGTAGAGGCAAAAACTCACAGTAAAAACTTTTTTAAATATATCGAAGCAGAAAGCCTGTGAGGGAGTCAGTTGGACCATTAGATGATCGAAGGGTTAAAGGGGCACTTAGAGAAGATAAGGCCATTGCGGAAAGATTAAATGATTTCTTTGCTTCGGTGTTTACTGAAGAGGATGTTGGGGAGGTACCCGTAATGGAGAAGGTTTTCATGGGTAATGATTCAGATGGACTGAATCAAATCACGGTGAACCTAGAAGATGTGGTAGGCCTGATTGACAAACTGAAGAGTAGTAAATCACCTGGACCAGATGGTATACACCCCAGAGTTCTGAAGGAACTAAAAAATGAAATTTCAGACCTATTAGTAAAAATTTGTAACTTATCATTAAAATCATCCATTGTACCTGAAGACTGGAGGATAGCAAATGTAACCCCAATATTTAAAAAGGGCTCCAGGGGCGATCCGGGAAACTACAGACCGGTTAGCCTGACTTCAGTGCCAGGAAAAATAGTGGAAAGTGTTCTAAACATCAAAATCACAGAACATATAGAAAGACATGGTTTAATGGAACAAAGTCAGCATGGCTTTACCCAGGGCAAGTCTTGCCTCACAAATCTGCTTCACTTTTTTGAAGGAGTTAATAAACATGTGGATAAAGGTGAACCGGTAGATATAGTATACTTGGATTTTCAGAAGGCGTTTGACAAAGTTCCTCATGAGAGGCTTCTAGGAAAAGTAAAAAGTCATGGGATAGGTGGCGATGTCCTTTCGTGGATTGCAAACTGGCTAAAAGACAGGAAACAGAGAGTAGGATTAAATGGGCAATTTTCTCAGTGGAAGGGAGTGGACAGTGGAGTGCCTCAGGGATCTGTATTGGGACCCTTACTGTTCAATATATTTATAAATGATCTGGAAAGAAATACGACGAGTGAGATAATCAAATTTGCAGATGACACAAAATTGTGCAGAGTAGTTAAATCACAAGCAGATTGTGATAAATTGCAGGAAGACCTTGTGAGACTGGAAAATTGGGCATCCAAATGGCAGATGAAATTTAATGTGGATAAGTGCAAGGTGATGCATATAGGGAAAAATAACCCATGCTATAATTACACGATGTTGGGTTCCATATTAGGTGCTACAACCCAAGAAAGAGATCTAGGTGTCATAGTGGATAACACATTGAAATTGTCGGTTCAGTGTGCTGCGGCAGTCAAAAAAGCAAACAGAATGTTGGGAATTATTAGAAAAGGAATGATGAATAAAACGGAAAATGTCATAATACCTCTGTATCGCTCCATGGTGAGACCGCACCTTGAATACTGTGTACAATTCTGGTCGCCGCATCTCAAAAAAGATATAATTGCGATGGAGAAGGTACAGAGAAGGGCTACCAAAATGATAAGGGGAATGGAACAACTCCCCTATGAGGAAAGGCTAAAGAGGTTAGGACTTTTCAGCTTGGAGAAGAGACGACTGAGGGGGGATATGATAGAGGTGTTTAAAATCATGAGAGGTCTAGAACGGGTAGATGTGAATCGGTTATTTACTCTTTCGGATAGTAGAAGGACTAGGGGACACTCCATGAAGTTAGCATGGGGCACATTTAAAACTAATCGGAGAAAGTTCTTTTTTACTCAACGCACAATTAAACTCTGGAATTTGTTGCCAGAGAATGTGGTTCGTGCAGTTAGTATAGCTGTGTTTAAAAAAGGATTGGATAAGTTCTTGGAGGAGAAGTCCATTACCTGCTATTAAGTTCACTTAGAGAATAGCCACTGTCATTAGCAATGGTTACATGGAATAGACTTAGTTTTTGGGTACTTGCCAGGTTCTTATGGCATGGATTGGCCACTGTTGGAAACAGGATGCTGGGCTTGATGGACCCTTGGTCTGACCCAGTATGGCATTTTCTTATGTTCTTATGTTCTTAAGTACAAGACAGATTGTCTGTTCTGCCCTGCATAGGAGACAGTCTGTTTGGCGAACAGATTCAACGGATGGTGGCGGAACTCAAGGAGCATCATGAGACCCTTTGCCAACTCTCTCTGATGCCTTCTGAGTATTCTTCCAAACAGCCATTCAGGAAGGATACTAAAAAGTCATTCTTCTGTCCAAAGAAGTCCCATCCACCACCGTCTAGAACTCGTTCCACAAGTCCTTTCCAAAAAGCCCAGTCTCGTCAACCTCGGAAACAAAAGCCACAAGCAGCTCCTCAGCCGGGCCCTGCTTCCGGCTTTTGATTCCTGCATAGAGAGCAGCAGCCAGCTTCCACTGCCTCAGATACCAGTGGGAGGTCGATTATGCCATTTCTACAACAGGTGGCACACAATTACCTCAGACCAGTGGGTCCTTGCCATAATCTCTCAGGGTTATCACCTGAACTTTCTCTCCATCCCACTGGACTCCCCACCTCTGCTAACATGGGGAACATCCGACCACTCACCACTCCTGGAACAGGAGGTCTTCCTCCTCCTCCTCCAGTCCAGGACAATAGAACCAGTGCCCTTCTTCAAACAAGGCCTAGGATTCTATTCCCGGTACTTTCTAATCCCCCAAAAAGCAGGTGGCGTTCGTCCAATTCTGGACCTACGTGCCCTCAACAAGTACCTCCACCGAGAAAAGTTCAAGATGGTAACCTTGGGTTCCCTTCTTCCTCTTCTGCAAAGAGGAGACTAGCTCTGCTCTCTCGATCTCCAGGACGCGTACACACACATTGCGATAACTCCATGTCATCGCAAATTTCTGAGATTTCTGGTAGGCCCCAAGCACTCTCAGTACCGAGTTCTACCATTCAGCCTGGCATCTGCACCATGAGTCTTCAAGTGCCTCGTAGTAGTAGCAGCCTTCCTCAGGACTCAAGGTGTTCATGTCTACCCCTATCTGGACGATTGGTTGATCAGGGCTTCCACTCAGCAAACTGCTCTGTCGTCCCTACATCTTACCTTACATACTCTGATTTCGCTAGGATTTCTCGTCAACTACGAGAAATCCTGCTTAGTTCCGTCTCAAACTTTGTCCTTCATAGGGGCAGACTTGGACACCCTTCAAGCAAAGGCATTTCTGCCTCGACAGCGTGCTCTCACTCTCATTTTTCTCGCACACCAGCTACAGTCTCAGCACCACTCGACTGTACGCCACTTCCTCATCCTGCTGGGACACATGGCATCCTCAGTACAGGTTACCCCAATGCCCGCTTGGCCATGAGAGTCATGTAGTGGATGCTAAGGTCACAATGGACTCAATCCGTCCAACCTCTATCGACCATTGTCCACATCACCGACCCACTTCGTCAGTCTCTAGTCTGGTGGAAAAATCAGATCAATCTCCTCCAAGGCCTACCCTTCCAGGCTCCAGATCCTCAAATAATTCTCAGCACTGATGCTTCCAACCTCGGCTGGGGAGCTCATGTCGCCAAAGGTGCTTGGTCTCCAGAGGAAGCCAAACACCAAATCAATTTCATGGAGCTGCCAACAATCAGGTATGCTCCCAGGGTATTTCAGGATCACCTTTCCAACCAGGTCATCCTGATTCAGACGGACAACCAGGTGGCCATGTGGTACATCAACAAAGAGGGAGGGACGGGCTCCTACCTACTATGTCAGGAAGTTGCGCAGATATGGGCGGAAGCCCTCTCCCATTCAGAGGCCACCTACTTGCCGGGAGTGGACATTGTGTTGGCAGACAAGTTGAGTCGTGCCTTTCAACCACACGAGTGGTCCCTTGACCCCACAGTGGCAGACTCAATATTCCAACATTGGGGTTATCCTCACATAGACCTCTTCGCGTCACCTCAAAACCGCAAAGTAGAGAACCTTTGCTCTCTCTCGCAGCCAACACTCTCAGCCAAGAAATGTGTTCTCCCTCTCATGGGCAACCGGTCTCCTATATGCATTCCCTCCACTTCCACTTCTCTCGAAGACTCTCATGAAGTTACGGCAGAACAAGGGAAGCATGATCCTGATAGCACCTCACTGGCCTCGCCAAGTGTGGTTTCCAGTACTTCAGGACCTTTCCATTCGCAGGCACATTCCCTTGGGAAAGGTCCCGCTTCTGATCACTCAGAACAACTGGTGCCTACGCCACCCCAATCTTCAGGCCTTGTCCCTGACTGCCTGGATGTTGAACGGTTAATTCTTCAGCCACTTAACCTTTCGGAGCCAGTTTCCCGTGTCCTGATTGCTTCACGGAAGCCTTCCACAAGAAAATCTTATCTTTACAAATGGAACAGGTTTAAATCATGGTGTTCTTCTCAATCCCTTTACCTGTTCCACCACGAAGTTTCTAGACTATCTCTGGCACTTGTCAGAATCAGGTCTAAATCTTCCTCCATCAGAATGCATGTCAGTGCAGTGGCCACCTTCCATAAAGGTATTGGGAATGTTTCCTATTTCAGTACAACCCCTCGTAACACGTTTCTGAAGGACTTGCTTCACCTCAAGCCTCCACTGCACCCTCCGGCCCCTTCTTGGGACCTCCATCTGGTTTTGGGTCGGCTCATGAAACCACTATTCGAGCCTCTCCAATCCTGTGATCTTCGCTTTCTCACATGGAAAGTGATTTTTCTTTTGGCAATAACATCTGCTCACAGAGTTTAGTGAGTTACAGGCCCTAGTTACCTATCCGCCTTACACTAAACTTCTGCAGGACCAGGCAGTACTCTGCACTCACCCTAAGTTCTTACCTAAGGTAGTATCGAAGTTTCACATTAATCAATCCATTATACTACCTACCTTCTTTCCCAGGCCCCACTTCAATTCATGAGAACAGGCTCTGCATACCCTTGACTGTAAACGTGCTCTAGCATTCTATCTAGACTGTATAGCTGCCCACAGGAAAAGCACTCAATTGATTGTCTCTTTCCATTCCATCAAATTGGGGCAGCCAGTGGGTAAGCAAACTCACTCCTCCTGGCTAGCGGATTGCATATCATTCTGCTATCAGCAAGCGGTCATTCCGCTTCAAGTCTGTGTTAAAGCACACTCTGTGAGGGCCATGGTGATGTCAGTAGCACACCTACGCTCGGTGCCGCTTCCTGACATTTGCAGGGCTGCTACCTGGAGTTCTCTCCATACCTTTACAGCCCATTATTGCTTAGACAAGGCCGGAAGACAACGTTCCATCTTCGGCCAGTCTGTCTTGTGCAACCTTTTTACATCTTGACGTTCCAACACCCTTCCACCTGCCCGTTAGGGTTCAGGATGCCCTCTACCAAATTCCACCCCAGTCCTTGTGCCTATTGCACATCTTGGGTACATTTGGTGCATTTCTCGGACATCCTCAGCTCAGTACTCACCCATATGTGAGGACTACCATCCTGCTTGTCCTGTGAGGATGCAAATGTTGCTTACCTGTAACAGGTGTTCTCACAGGACAGCAGGATGTTAGTCCTCACGTAACCCGCCTGCCGCCCTGCGGTGTTGGGTTCGTTACGCTTCTTATTCTATTTTTCGGCACTTCCTGTAGCTTTAAACAAGACTGAAGGGGAACCCCTGCTGGCTGCAGGTTTAGTGCCATGCTGGGCATGCCCAGTAGGTGCCAGTCAAAGTTCTAGAAACTTTGACAAAAGTGTTCTGTGATTGGGCCCCATTCTGTGATGTCACCCCATATGTGAGGACTAACATCCTGCTGTCCTGTGAGAACACCTGTTACAGGTAAGCAACATTTGCTTTATGGCATGCCATTTCTCTTTCTGGGAGGAGGTGGGGCAGTGAGCAAAATGGGTGCAGTCAGTTACACCCATAATGTGTGGCATGCCAACTATCTAATAAAATCATGCTTCATCATCTTCTACTATATATGCTGCTGGGGATACTTTGTATTCCCTGACCTGTTTCATCATGACTTTCAATACCTGGTTGGTCCATGCCATCTACTACAGCCACTGTTTTTTCGAATGAGTCAGTGACTCTTATCGCCCCTTAAGGCCTCATTTTACCAGTCCTATCATTTTAGCAGAATTCATTTCCACACTGTGCTTGAAATACACAGATGTAGTTGTAGTTGGGGATTTTAGCATTCATGAAGTGTGTGAGCTTTTCTCACTTCTTAATTTATTAGGTAATTCTCTCACTCATCGAGGTGGTCACATATTTTATCTGCTATGGGTTCCTGAGATTTGGGTTCAGGATGGGAGGATTGATGATCTCTCATTTACTCCTGTGATATGGTCTGATCATTATTTACTTTCCTTTACTTTGATCATTGACATCTCAGATTTTAATTGAAGTATTATCCATATGGAAGACTCGTGGGCACATTGATATTCAGAATTTTTTTTCAGAATGGGCTTCAGTTTTACCCAGTTTTGAACCAGAAGTAAATGACATCAATCACACTTTACATTTTTCAACAGTGCCCTAAACGCTACCTTAGAGCGCATTGCTCCTCTTAAGGAGACTAAATCATTTTGTGCCAGACATTGTGTTCCTTGGTTTACATTTGAACTTATCCAGATCAAATAATGCATGAGACGTGCTGAGCGATTGTGGAGTAATCAGAAGCCTGTATCTGTTGCTGCTGAATGTTATCCCATGCTTCCTGTTGAGCTACATTTGACTCTTGTAAGAGGACCTTTTATACTTCTCACTTACAGTCCTCTCTTAATCATCCTAGGGAACATTTTGCCATAGTTAGCACATTATCAGTCTTCTCGTAGCTCTATTTTTAAA